>NC_137639.1:2723944-3018944 GCF_963383615.2 Lipophrys pholis | reverse complement strand
CTCTGTACAGCACCTTGATCTTAGCTATGAAACCAGCACTGAAACCGAAGCTTTCCATGACCCTCCAAAGGAAGTCGTGTTCAACGCGGTCAAAAGCCTTTTCTTGGTCTACTGAAATTAGACCAGCATCTATGTCCAAAGAACTAGAGACTTCCAAAATATCACGAATCAGGTGGACGTTGTCCACCATGGACCTGCCAGGGACACAGTAGGTCTGGTCCCGGTGGATGACCTGCTCCATAACCCTCCCCAGCCTGGAGGCCAGTACTTTGGACAGGAGTTTGTAGTCCACACAGAGCAACGACACAGGGCGCCAGTTTTTGATGTCCTGCAGGTTCCCTTTTTTAGGGAGCAAAGTGAGGACTGCCCTCCTGCAGGACACTGGCATGGAACCAGAGGCCAGACACTCATTAAATACGTCTAGGACATCCTTACCTAGGATGTCCCAGAACGCTTTATAAAACTCAGCGGTGAGCCCGTCAATCCCAGGAGACCTGCCCGTTGCCATCGCCTGCAGTGCCGCCCGCAGCTCCTGCATTTCCAGGCAGGCCTCCAGCTGTTTGTTGGTCTCCTCGGAGACTTGAGGCAGTCCCCGCAGGAACCCCTCGAGGAGACCTTGCTCCTCCTTGTACTCACTCCGGTACAGGGACGCGTAGAAGCTCACCGCTCTCCTTCGCATCTGGCTTGGTTCTGAGATCTCCTGCCCCGTGTCTGAGAGCAGTGCGTGGACCACTTTCCCCTGACCGTTCTTTTTTTCCAGGCTGAAGAAGAAGCTAGAGGGAGCATCCATCCCAGAGATGGTTTGATACCGGGACCGGACCAATGCGCCCTGCACTTTAACGTTTAGCAGGTCGGCTAAAGCCCTTTTTTTGCTTTTGAGGCTTTCAATATAACCTCGATCTCCTGTGGACTCATTTAGATGTTCCAGTTCCACTATCTCAGTCTCTAGATGCTTCATAGACCTGGTGATGTCACCTGTGACATTTAGGGTGTGCTGCTGACACAGGAGTTTGATCTGAGTCTTACCGTGGTCCTACCACTGCCTAAGACTGCTAAAATCACCCTTCCTCTCTCTAAAAACCTCCCAAAAAAACATTAAAGCCTCTCTAAAACTTCTATCAAAGGTTAAAACTGAATTAAAATGCCAGTAGGCGCTTTTGGGTAAAACATTTCTGATAAAAATACTATTTAAAAGTAAACAATGATCAGTAAAACCAATAGGTAAAATATCAGACTTCTTAAAGACATTAAAATGATGTTTAAAACAATAAATACGATCTAACCTGGCTGAGGAGACCCTGCTCTCTCTAAAGTGGGACCAGGTATACTGTCGGCAGTCAGGATGCATCCTTCTCCAGACGTCCACTATGCCCTGAGAGTGGACCAGCTGCCTTAAGGCGTGCTGAGAGGCTGGATGAGGCTCTGCATGGTTGCGGTCTAATGCCGCGTCTTCTGTACAATTAAAATCTCCACCCAGAAACAAATAGTCCTCCGACCCACACCCACTTACCACCTCACTTAACTTGAGGAAAAACTGCTTCCTCTCTGCACCGGCTGTTGGGGCGTAACAGTTAATAAAAACACATTTAAAATGGTGGAACTGAGCTTTGATTAAAAGCAACCTCCCCTGTACACAGTGCTGGACCTCCAGTGAGTTGGGGTTAAAAGCCCTGGAGAAGAGGAGGCCCACTCCTCCACTGAGAGGAGTGTGGTGGCTTAAAATGGCCTCCCCTTTCCATTCCCTCCTCCACTCAGCTTCATTACTAAAATCACTGTGGGTTTCCTGAAGGAACAGGACGTCTATCTTTTTAAGTGTGGCTGTCTCATAGATTGCTTGTCTTTTTCTCAGATCTCTGGCTCCATTCACATTTAAAATACCCAGTTTAAAAACATCCATGATAAAAGCGATGTTTAAAACTAGGATAAAAACAAATACATTAATTAAAACAAACTTGGCTGTCAGCATCATCGTCTAAAAGTTTTTTGGCTTTCAGCACAAGTTTCCTTAATCTAAAACCCTCCTGTTCTGTGAGGACAGACTCCTGTCTGCTGCTCAGATGGAGTCTGGCCGAAAAAATAAAAAGACTGAGGTCTGGGAAATGGTCCTCTACTTTTACCCCGTGTTGGTTTTTCGTCTGCTGTAAAAACATCTTAAATTTTTCTGCACTGTACGGTACTTTGGTTTTTTGAGAACTGTTAAAAGAAATGTCACTGTTATCTGACGCATATTCGTTTCCACTGTCTTCTGACACCCGATTCTCCCCACACATTTTCTTTGTTTCACTGTTTTTTCTCTTCCTCCTCCTTTTTGCAGGTTTATTTTTTCCAATTTTTTCTTCCTCCATCTCTGCCTCCTCCACCTGTTCTGCCCATGCTGTACTCCTTTCTACTTCCTCCACCTGTTCTGCCTTGCTGCTCCCTCCTGCCTCCTCCACCTGATCAGCTATGTTGCTCCTTCCTTCTCCTTCCTCCTCTCTTTCCTGCTCCATATCTGGCTCACTCTTTTTTTCAACCACTTTTTTTTCTTTTTTTCTTTTTTCTCCCTCCACCTCACAGTGATATTTACATTTCTTTCATTCACGCTGCATTCAGTGTCTTCACTCCTCCTTCCTCTCCAGCTCCACCCGACATACTCTCCTCATTCACGCTCACATTCACAACTTCACCCGGTGTATTTACACTACTCACCCCGTGTTTGATGCTCTCCTGGTCGGTCACAGCAGCGCGTCTCCTCGGTAAAACCCGAGGAGCGGCGATCGGCCCGCTCGGACTGAGCCCCAGCCACCGCGTCTCCCGGGAGCCCGGATTGCGGAGCCACCAGCGGGGGGGGGACCCCCCAGACGGAGGCCCGCGGCCCCGGCATCGGGGCAGCGGCGGCCGTGGCAGCAGCGCCACGGGACTCCGCGGAACCGGGCTGAGCCGATTCAGCCCGCCCGCGGACAGGACTTCACCGTGTGTCCCTCCTCACCACAGCCGAAGCATTTCATGCCAGCTGAGCTCGCGAAGACAACGTAGTCATAATCATTTACTCTCACACGGAACCTGAGGTTGAGCTCCTCATTCCGGTTATTGAGTATCATAAATACTTGTCTTCTGAAACATATTGCGTTGTTTCAGCAGCGGAGACTTAATTCCAGACAGGATTTCCTTATAGCCAGACACGACTTTTCCAAATCTGGAAAGCTCCTTAGTTAAGAGCTCATCTGGAGCATAAGGAGGGACGTTGGACAGGATCACCCGGACAGCAGGCTGGGACAGCGGCTGTACCTGGACGAACCTGTCCAGCACGGTGATTCCTGTCTCCACAACGGAGTTGGCCTTCTCCACCCGGTCCATAAAGATCACCACGGCGCCGTTCATCCGGGCCGCCGCCTTCACGCTGCTGTAACCCGACCTTCTCCCCCACAGCCAGAGCAATCTGCTCCACGGAAAGGTGTCGAGATGCGGATCCCGTGTTTGCGGGTGAGCCCTTCTCAGCTCGGACGACATGGCCTCAGCCAATCGCCGGCAAACACGGACCACGCAAACCCACCGAAAACCCCCGAGAAAAAACGAAAAAAACTAAAAAAGTGCTCTGTGATTATTAACCTATATTGATTGTGGACATTAACAATGAAAAATACAGAAGAAAACGTGACAAACGCTCCCTGCTCACACACGCTCCCAGCCCTTCCGCACTCCCAGCATGCACCAAGAGAGAGAGAGAGAGAGAGAGAGAGAGAGAGAGAGAGAGAAGGATAGAGAGAGAGAGAGAATGAGAGAGAGAGAGAGAGGAGGAGAGAGAAGGAGAGAGAGAGAGGGAGAGAGGAGAGAGAGAGAGAGGAGGGAGAGAGAGAAGGATAGAGAGAGAGAGAAGAGGAGAGAGAGAGAGAGGAGAGAGAGAGAGAAGGAGAGAGAGAGAGAAGGATAGAGAGAGAGAGAGAATAAGAGAGAGAGAGAGAGAGATGAGAAGGAGAGAGAGAGAGAGAGAGAGAGAGAGAGGAGGGAGAGAGAGAAGGATAGAGAGAGAGAGAGAGAGAGAAGGATAGAGAGAGAGAAGGATAGAGAGAGAATGAGAGAGAGAGAGAGAGAGAGAGAGAGGGAGAGCGAAAAAGAGAGAAGGATATAGAGAGAGAGAGAGAGAGAGAGAGAGAGAGAGAATGAGAGAGAGAGAGAGAGGAGAGAGAGAGAGAGCAAAAGAGAGAAGGATAGAGAGAGAGAGAGAATGAGAGAGAGAGAGAGAGAGGAGAGAGAGAGAGAGAAGGAGAGAGAGAGAGAAGGATAGAGAGAGAGAGAGAAGGATAGAGAGAGAGAGAGAGAGAAGGATAGAGAGAGAGAGAGAATGAGAGAGAGAGAGGAGAGAGAGAGAAGGAGAGAGAGAGAGGGAGAGAGGAGAGAGAGAGGAGGGAGAGAGAAGGATAGAGAGAGAGAGAAGGAGAGAGAGAGAGGAGAGAGAGAGAGAGAAGGAGAGAGAGAGCGAGAAGGATAGAGAGAGAGAGAGAGAGAAGGAGAGAGAGAGAGAAGGATAGAGAGAGAGAGAGAGAGAATGAGAGAGAGAGAGAGAGAAGGATAGAGAGAGAGAGAGAATAAGAGAGAGAGAGAGAGAGAAGGAGAGAGAGAGAGAGAGAGAGAGGAGGGAGAGAGAGAAGGATAGAGAGAGAGAGAGAGAGAGAGAGAGAGAAGGAGGGAGATGAGAGAAGGATAGAGAGAGAGAAGGATAGAGAGAGAGAGTGAGAGAGAGAGAGAGAGAGAGAGAGAAGGATAGAGAGAGAGAGGAGAATGAGGAGAGAGAGAGAGAGAAGGAGAGAGAGAGAGAGAGAGAGAGAAGGAGGGAGAGAGAGAAGGATATATATATATATAGAGAGAAGGATAGAGAGAGAGAGGAGAGAGAGAGAGAAGGAGAGAGAGAGAGAGAAGGATAGAGAGAGAGAGAGAGAAGGAGAGAGAGAGAGAGAGAATGAGAGAGAGAGAGAGAGAGAGAGAGAGAGAGAGAGAGAGAGAGAGAGTCAGACAGAGCAAGAGAGGTTGAGATTGCAAATATGTCCCATGACCTCCTAATTTTATTTCAGAGCCGTCGTCAGCTGAGACACTTCGTATCACCGTTCACGTGCCCCAGACACATCGTTTCACCATTTTTGCGTCTTAAATGACTGAACGCAGTAAACATCAGAAGTGTCGCCAGCTCTAATGCTTCTCTACAGAGACGGTCTCAGCAAGCGCTTCCGGGCAGTGGGTAGTTGAATGCTCTTGGCTCCTTTGCATTTGGGGGCCGGCCTTAGCCAAAGGTGAAATTTTAAAGTGCTATTAAAAAAAAAGAGAGAGAGAGAGAGAGACCATAAATGGTGCATTCAAATCAATCGTAAATCAATCAATCAACTTTATTTATATAGCACTTTTTTATACAATTAATCTAATACAAAGTGCTTAACATGATTTAAAAACAGTGCAAAGATACAATAGATATTTAAGAAACAAGTGAACGCACACACACACACACACACACACACACACACACACACACACACACACACACACACACACACACACACTCACACACACACACACAGACATGCCTAGTGGTATGGAGACATGGCACGGCACTGAGGACTAATGTGAGGAAAGAGCCACATTTGGGGGCCGTCCACATTGGGAGTGACACAGCCTCTAACCACAGGGGGCGCTGCCCCACAGATCCCCCCAGCCCGGGCAGACCATCGAATCCCACAACATAGATAGAGGACCAACCAGGTGCCCGGGACGGGAGAACCCACGGGACCACCCCACCAGTGGGGAACGTGGCCACCTCCAGTGCAACAACCCTTAGAGGAACCACTGGAGATAGAAGATTCAGTTAAAAACCTAATTAAAGTAGATAAATGGATAATAGGTCAAGTAGATAAGAGTAGATTAATAAATAGGTAATACACATATCTGCATTTATACATATATAAAAAGCAGCATTTTCACAGCAAAGAATATTTTATTCTTCAATAAAAAGCATGAATGATGTGCAGCTATCCAAACGTGTCAACATTTTGGAAATGAAAAATTAGCTCGATCATAGGTTCATAGAAATTGTGCAGATATAATTCCTCAGCATTTTGGACAAAAAATTGACCAAACTCCTCCACTCTGCCCCAGCGTAATACAAACTGGAAGTCAGTTGTGAGTTGTGCACTCGAGCCGATAATTCACTATATTCTAGCAAAAAAAGATGAATTTAAGCAAAATTAGATGGTGACAAGAAGTGATGGACATTATACACATATTTGGGCTTTGACCAACTCGTCCGCAATTTTTTCGGCCGTCATTTCCGAAAATTGACCGTCCAAGTGCCGGATGGATGGCTCGCTGCCTAAAACCATGCCGTCCACACTAATGACTATAAAGGTTCCTATGAAGATGTGTGAGCCCACATTGACAAGCATTAACATTTTGTGAACACTGGCTCAACAGGTACTGTGTGTTTAGCTGCATAGAGGCGCCGTATCCCTTCAAAAATAAAAGGCAAAACAATATCCAGGCATTTTTTGGGATTAAGTGAAAAACATTGGTGATCTTCGTTGTTCTGTGGGAGCCGGCGGGGGACAGAGGAAATGAAGCCGACAGTCATCAGATTTTTGTCACTTTTAATTTTTCCATAAAAAACGCGAGGAGGAAAAGTCAAATGACACCAGCCTGTACTGCATGTCCCTATTGTCTTGATTACTCCCTTTCCCTCGATCTCATTCATTCATACTCCTCCCTCACCTCTTCCCTACAGCTCCTCGTCATCTACCGTCCTACATCCCACTCATTCTAGGAAAAAGAGCTGGGAACAATCGTGACCAAGAGGTGGAGATTGTGATGTGTGTTGTGTCTGGTCAGTTCAGATCGTGCTTGATGCGTACCATGGCAGTGTCTACATCTCCACCAACAAACAGTGAATTCCAGGTCTCATCGGCATCTCCTCCAGCCACACCTGATAGAGATGAACTTCATTGAAGCACCTGGAAAACCCACTGTCAAGCTTTCAACTCAGTAAAATATCACTAATAGTGAGACAGCAGTTTTCAAGTGAAGCTGCTTGTCGCCGCTTTATAGCCTTGGAAGTGTTGAGCGTTTCCCTGGACTCTGAGGTGTGTCGCTAGCTGCTTTAGGTCCACTCGGGTGACTGATCAGTTATTGTCACCCAGTCCTCCATGACATTTCCTAGACTTCCAGCACTGTTAACTGAGCCACTCATAAGTGCTGGTGGTTTGGTGTTAATTGTTCCGCCAACAGTTGCTCTGCATGAAACTCACCTAAATTGCAGAAAAATGCAATTAACACGGAGCAGCGGGACGTTAAAAGCCATATTTGTCACTGTCAGGATCGGAGCAGGCGTCTGATTGCACACCTGATTGGGGAAATTGGCATTCCGATCCCCTCGCTCTGCCAATCCTGCCCTCGCCCTCCCCCTCCGCGTTCCACCAAGAGGGGAACAACGAGCAACGGCGGGAGCTCGGTGTGGAGTCTCCACCGTGCAGTGTCTTAACAGGAAGGAGCAGAGCTGACGTTTCTGACGGTCAGCTGATCTGTCAGCCGTGCTGCAGAGGAGTCCATGTTCAGTGTGTTTCCTCTGACATTGGAGGCATACTGATGCTGACAAGGCATCATCGTCTCAATATTTTAATCATTCAGGTCCTTCTTTCATGTCCCATCTCTGCTTTCTTTTTTTTTTTAACCAGGACAAAAAAAATCTTTTATCACACATTTCATACTTCCACAGGTTATAAAAAATCCATTGTCACTGTGAGACCAAATCAAACATCTCTACATATAAGATATTTATATGCTCAGCTAACAACAGGCCTTCAAGTATGTTGTGGAGGTGAATGATATTTGTGGTAGGTCGCAAGAAAATATATATTTAATAACTGCCATGCACAGATGAAGAATGTGTTTAAATAAGCCTTACACTAAGACTGTTTTTCTCGATTGATAAGACACTGAATTCCATCCACTGCACACAGCCACCAACTGACTGCCCACAACAGGACTCTGCTGTCAAAACCTTGAACACTAGTCATGGTTTGCATACAGTTTCTAGAACTCTTGCACTCGCTTGTGAACACTGGGAGGCAGAATTCGGACTCTGTTCCAACGCAGTGGTCAGAAATAAGACACAGCTTTTTACAATGAACTGCACCCAATAAAACCTGCTGGGAAACTGCATTAGCTGTTCAGAATGGATGTCGGAGGAGTAAGAGGTCATTGTGGAAGAAGACGACGTGGACGTGGACAACCTAGACCACGGCCAGATCCAGAACCTTGACGTTCCCATGCACCTGGTCCAGAACCTGACCCGGCCTGTGCCCCTGGTCCTGGACCATGACCCAGACAAAGACCTGGACGAAGACAAAGACCCACGCAAAGAAACACAATTCCAGATGAAATTCGTGCCACTGTCATTGATAATGTGCTGATTCATGGATTGACAATGAAAGAAGCAGGACAAAGAGTGACACCCAACCTGAGCAGAAACACTGTGAGATCTGATTTTCTGCCGCCATCTTCTCCCTTTCTGAATCCGATAGAGGAGTTGTTCTCTACATGGAGGTGAAAGGTATATGAGTGGCAGCCATATATTTGGAAAAATCCCCTGCAATCATGGTCTTGGCATGTGATGATGTTTCTGTTGATGCATGTCAGGGCTGGATCAGACACACTAGGTATTTCTTTCCATGTTGCCTGACCAGAGAAAACATAGCTTGTGACGTTGATGAGGACCTGTGGCCTGACCAGGCTGAAAGAATTGATGCAGACATGATGTAAATATTTGCATATTGTACTGTGTACAATACAGTGCTGTATTTTTTGTCTAACATTGTTTTTATTTGTAATGCAAAATCAGGCACTGCAATGAATCATTTATTCAATTCAATTCAATTCAACTTTATTTATTTCGCACCAAATTCAACACAGTCATTTCTAGGTGCTTTTAACAGAGGAAAGAGATAAACCCAACAAATCCACATGAGCAAGCAGATTTATTTGCAATTGTGGAAAGAAAAACTCCTCTAACAGGAAGAAACCTGCAGAAACCAGACTGAGAGGTGGAGGCTTTCTGCTGACCGGTTGGGGTGAGGGGATAGAGGAGAGGAAAGAATAAGATAGACAGAGAGATAGACTGGGGGAGATACGAACCATGAAAACACCCCCTGGTTCAGGTTGGGGAGGTAGAGATAGAGGGAGAGAGAGTGTTTGAAAGTGTTTTGAAGCAGCCCTCCCTGTAGCTTTAGTAAATAGAAAAGTCTTGAGTAGAACCTTAAAAGTAGAGCCTGTTTCAGCCTCCCTAACTATAACTGGGATCTGGTTCCACATAAGAGGAACCTGAGAGCTGAAAGCTCTGCCTCCATTCTACTTTTAGAAAACCTAGGAACCTCCAGTAAGCAGTACTCTGAGAACGAAGTGTTCTTCTGGGGATATATGGGACTACCAGTTCTTTATGATATGATGGGGCCTGGTTGTTCAGAGCTTTGTAAGTTAAAAGAAGGATTTTAAATTCTATTCTAGATTTAACAGGGAGCCAATGAAGAGAGGTTAGTATTGGAGTGATGTGGTCTCTGATGCTGGTTCTTGTCAGGACTCTCACCGCAGCATTTTGAACCATTTGAAGACTTTAAGTAGTTATTTGGTCATTTGGACACCCTGATAATAGGGAGTTAAAATAGTCTACTCTCAAAGTAACAAATGCATGGATTACTTTTTCGGCATCACTCTGAGTCAGCATGTTTCTAATTTTGGAAATATTACGTAGGTGCAGTCCTGCAGATTTGTTTAATGTGGGAGTTGAAGGATAAATCCTGGTCAAAAAGAACTCCCAGGTTCCTCGCAGTGGTACTGGAGGACAAAGTAATACCATCTAGTGTTACTATATCTTTAGATAATTTCTCTCTCAGATGTTTTGGGCAAAATATAATAATTTCAGTTTTATCTGAGTTCAGGAAATTACGGCTCAGCCGACCTTTATGTCTTAAAGACAAGCTTCTAGTTTAGAAAGTTTGTTATTATTGTCTGGTTTCATAAAGATAAATTTGTGTGTCATCTGCATAACAATGGAAGTTAATAGAGTGTTTTTTAATAATGTTCTCTACAGGAAGCATGAAAAGTATAGGACCCAAGACAGAACCCTGTGGGACTCCCTGTTTAACTTCAGTCTGGACTGAAGAGTCATTGTGAACATGAACGAAGTGGAACCGGTCTGATTAATATGATCAGAACCAATTTAGTGCTGTACCTTTAAGCCTGATGATGTACTAGTCTATGTAATAGGATGTTTTGATCAATAGTATCAATGCAGCACTGAGATCTAACAGGACCAGAACAGAGACCAGTCCTTTGTCTGAGGCTACGAGAAGATCATTAGTAACTTTGACCAGAGCGTCTCTTTATCAACATACCACTTGAATATCTTGATGAGGTCATTTCTTTACGTTTTTAAAAAAGCTGAGTTGCTTCACTTGGCACTGTTAAAGAAATAACAAATTATTCTGGAAAGTAGTTCTTGCATTAGTTAATAATCCGATTACTGCTCACAAGTCTGTATTATTGCAGTGTTAGCATTAGCAATAGCTGATGCTCTATAATCTGGTTGTTCATGAAAGAAAGTCATTCAATGTGTAATGACAAAGTGAAGCAGCAGCACGATAAATTGCCAACATTCAAACATCCCATAAAAAGCTGATGCTTATGAGAAGCCAGTGTTTATCTAATGCTAATACATGGCAGCCATTATGGACACTGTTAATGTCACATGTAGTGGCACATCCTTCATGTTGCTGTCAGGAGGTGACGGAGTTACTTCAGGATTAATGGAAATAGAGACAGAGCCATCCGCCAATGAACACAACAGCTTCTAATAATGGTAATGCTAAAGCTTAGAGTGGGCTCAGTGAGCAGGACTGCAGGTGTTTTCACAAAAGTATAAGAAATACTGCAATTTAAGTGACTGCTCTAAATTCAATAATAGTAATCAATGTATACTTTTTACTACGACTAGAAGTAAAACTTTGCTTACAATAGTTTTTGATAATATTTTTACTCATGGTATAAAGTTACATTTGTCACACACACGTTGGTGCTGCACATTTAACCGACAGGAGCAGTGGGCAGCTACTCGGGGTCAAGGGTCATGTTGAGGGAACCTAAGTTGTGGGATTCAAACCAACGAACTACTGATCCCAAGTCCAGATCAGGTCTCTGCGTCACTCTGCCCGTGTGTCTCACCTCACGTTTCCAATAATCCAATGGTCTTCTCCCTCTGTGTGCACCGTCGTTATCCTTATGTATTTAAACCCCTCTCCCCCTGTTGTCTGTGTTGGCTCCTCTTATCGCTTCTGTTTCCTTGTGTTCCCTGGATTATTATTCAAATAAACAAATTTCTTTAAATGGGAGTCTGCAATTGGGTCTATCCTCACATGTCCAGGGTTAGGGTTAGTTTCCTGTGTTCCCAGAGTCTATAGTGTCAAAGTGGGCTTGGGTCCATCCTCAGACGTTCTGATAGTCCCCTTTTCAAATCTCTTGGCCACCACTGACTAGAAGCCAGAATAAAAAAAAGAAATCATTAGAAATTCCACTTTGAGGTGAAATACAATAATAACTGGTATATTCCTAGCAACAGTGTGTGCACAGATGTCTAAATAACTTACTAAAAAAGTGGTTGCACAATCATTTTATACTCAGTTGTTAGTATTTAATGTACGTACACATACTTTGATGTATAACACTGTGCAGGAATATATCTTTACATTATCAGTATATCCCAGTGTCAGAAGTTAATGATATCTTTGTTTCACAAATTAATGAGCACTTTTTTTTGCTTTAAAGGATATGATGCAAGGAAACTAAGAATCACAATGTTTGACCTCATGTTCACTTTCTAATCATCTGAGTCTGTTTTCACTTTCCTAAATACAACGCTCATAAATAAATGCTGTCTGAATCCCACATCTGTATGAATAGAAGCCTTCTTATTGTCACTGCACCAGCAGCCATGATAATGTCACATTCACAGACGAAAAAAAAGATGCTGATTTCTCATTTAGCCCAGTGATGGATCATCTGTCTCTGAAAAGTCACATCTAATCACAAAAGTTTGGAAAACATCCTGCATTCACAAATGGAGAAATGATGTCTGCGTGGCAGCATGTGAGGATGTATGAGAAAGGAGCACACAGCTGGAAGCAAACATGTACGGTTGAATGACTTGGCCATATGCTCCGATACCAACAAAATACATCTGCTGTACATGTGCTGGGCGACATGGCAAGAATCCTCTGCACTGCATGTTGTGTCCGCTCATACAGTGACAGGAAAAAGGATGCAGACACTGTGAGATTTCGCAGTTTTCTGTATAAGATACTCACAACACGTTGTCTGATCTGCATTCTAGTAAGAACTGATGTCTTCAGGAAGAATTGACATCTTCAGCAAGAACCGACGTCCTCAGGAAGAACTGACGTCCTCAGTAAAAACCAAGCTCCTCAGGAACAACTGGTGTCCTCAATAAGAACTGACGTCTTCAGTAAGAACCAACCTCCTCAGGAAGAACTGATGTCCTCAGGAAGAAAAGATGTCCTCAGTAAGAACTGACGTCTTCAGCAACAACAGACATCCTCAGTAAGAACCAATCTCCTATGGAAGAACCAACGTCTTCAGTAAGAACTAACTTCCTCAGTAAGAACTGATGTCCTCAGTAAGAACCAACCTACTCAGTAAGAACTGACATCGTCATTGAGAACTGATGTCCTCAGGAAGAACCGATGTCCTCAGGAAGAACCGACATCCTCAGTAAAAACCAAGCTCATCAGGAACAACTGGTGTCCTCAATAAGAACTGACGTCTTCAGTAAGAACCAAACTCCTCAGGAAGAAATGATGTCCTCAGTAAGAACAGACGTCCTCAGTAAGAACCGACATCGTCAGTAAGAACTGATGTCCTCAGGAACAACTGATGTCCTCAGTAAGAACTAATGTTGTCAGGAAGAACTGACATCCTCAGAAACAACAGACATCCTCAGTAAGAACCAACCTCCTATGGAAGAACCGACGTCTTCAGTAAGAACTAACCTCCTCATTAAGGACTGACGTCCTCAGTAAGAACTGATGTCCTCAGGAAGAACAGACGTCCTCAGTAAGAACCAACCTCCTCAGTAAGAACCAACCTCCTCAGGAACAACCGATGTCCTCAGTAAGAACTGATGTCCTCAGTAAGAACTGACATCCTCAGTTGGAACTGATTTCGAATAGATGTCCTCAGTAAGAACTGATGTCCTCAGGAAGAACTGATGTCCTCAGGAAGAACTGATGGCCTCAGTAAGAACTGACATCCTCAGTTGGAACTGATTTCGAATAGATGTCCTCAGTAAGAACTGAGGTCTTCAGTAAGAACCAAACTCCCCAGGAAGAACAGACTTCTTCAGTAAGAACTAACCTCCTCAGTAAGAACTGACGTCCTCAGTAAGAACTGACGTCTTCAGTAAGAACCAACCTCCTCAGGAAGAACTAACGTCTTCAGTAAGAACTATCTTCCTCTGTAAGAACTGACTTCTCCAGTAAGAACCAACCTCCTCAGGAAGAACTGACATCTTCAGTAAGAACTAACCTCCTCATTAAGGACTGACGTCCTCAGTAAGAACTGATGTCCTCAGGAAGAACAGACGTCCTCAGTAAGAACCGAGCTCCTCAGGAACAACTGATGTCCTCAGGAACAACTGATGTCCTCAGGAACAACTGACGTCCTCAGTAAGAACCGACATCTTCAGTAAGAACCAACCTCCTCAGGAAGAACTGACGTCTTCAGTAAGAACTAACCTCCTCATTAAGGACTGACGTCCTCAGTAAGAACTGATGTCCTCAGGAAGAACAGACGTCCTCAGTAAGAACCGAGCTCCTCAGGAACAACTGATGTCCTCAGGAACAACTGATGTCCTCAGGAACAACTGATGTCCTCAGTAAGAACTGGCATCTTCATTAAGAACCAACCTCCTCAGGAAGAACTGATGTCTTCAAGGAAGAATTGTCATCTTCAGTAAGAACTGATGTCCTCAGGAAGAACGGACGTCCTCAGTAAGAACCAAGCTGCTCAGGAACAACTGATGTCCTCAGTAAGAACTGACGTCTTCAGTAAGAACCAACCTCCTCAGGAAGAACTCACAGTTCCTGTGAGTCCACCAACCCACAGAGGCTACTGTAGGGGTCAGGTGCCGTGTGGATTGGGTGGCAGTAGACGGCAGGGGCCTTGACGACCCGATCCCAGGACACAGAATCTGGATTTTGGTACATGGAACGTGACCTCTCTGTGGGGGAAGGAGCCTGAGTTTGTGCGGCAGGTTGAGAGACACCGTCTAGATATAGTTGGGCTTACCTCCACATACAGCTTGGACTCTGGAACCCAGCTTCTTGACAGGGGCTGGACACTTTTCTGGGCTTGCTTATTGCCCCACAGCTCAGCCGCCATGTGTTGGAGTTCACCCTGGTGAATGAGAGGGTCTACGCCTTTGGGTAGGGGATAGGTCTCTGACTGTTGTCTGGGCCTATGGACCGAACAGCAGTACAGAGTATCCGACCTTCTTGGAGTCCCTGGGAGGGGTCCTGGATTGTGCTCCAAGTGGGGACTCCATTGTTCTACTGGGGAATTTCAACGCTCATGTGGGAACTGACAGTGAGACTTGGAAAGGGGTGATTGGGAGGAACGGCCTCCCTGATCTGAACCCGAGCGGTGTTCTGTTATTAGACTTCTATGCTAGTCACAGTTTGACCATAACGAACACCATGTTCAAGCACAGGGGTGTCCATAAGTGCACGTGGCACCAGGACACCCTAGGCTGGAGGTCGTTGATAGACTTTATGGTCGTGTCATCCGATCTCAGGCCACGTTTCCTGGACACTCTGGTGAAGAGAGGGGCAGAGCTGTCAACTGATCACCACCTGGTGGTGAGTTGGATGCTCTGGACGGGGAGGAAGCCGGACAGACTCGGCAGGTCCAAACGTGTCATGAGGGTCTGTTGAGAACGCCTGGCCGAGTCCTCTGTCCGCGCAGTCTTCAACTCCCACCTCCGGGAGAGCTTCTCACGGATCCCAGGGGAGGCTGGAGACATTGAGTCCGAGTGGACTTTGCTAAGGGCTGTCCGGTCCCTGTACGCCCGGAGCAGGAGTTTGGGTCACATTGCCGGCAGTAAGTCGGACCTGTTCCCAGTGCACGCTGGCCTCCGGCAGGGCTGTCCTTTGTCATCGATTCTGTTCATAACTTTCATGGACAGAATTCCTAGGCACAGCCCGGGACCGGAGGGGGTCCGGTTTGGGGTCCACAGGATCTCGTCTCTGCTTTTTGCAGATGATGTGGTCCTGTTGGTTTCATCAGACCAGGACCTTTAGCGTGCACTGGCGCGGTTCGCAGCCAAGTGTGAAGCAACTGGGATGAGGATCAGCACCTCTAAATCCG
Source organism: Lipophrys pholis (assembly GCF_963383615.2). NCBI lineage: Eukaryota > Metazoa > Chordata > Actinopteri > Blenniiformes > Blenniidae > Lipophrys > Lipophrys pholis. The sequence continues at coordinate 3,003,500 of NC_137639.1, read as the reverse complement.
AGGCCATAGTTCTCGACCGGAAAAAGGTGGCTTGCCCCCTTCAGGTCGATAGAGAGCCCTTGTCCCAAGTGGAGGAGTTCAAGTATTTCGGGGTCTTGTTCCCGAGTGGGGGGAAGATGGAACGTGAGCTCGACAGGCGGAACGCCTTGGGGTCCCACCGGAAGAGCTGGAGGAAGTGTCTGGGGCGAGGGAAGTCTGGGCATCCCTGCTTAGACTGCTGCCTCCACGACCCGGCCGCGGATAAGCGGTGGACAATGGATGGATGGATATTTTACCCGTTTGGTCCACTCAGGATGAAACTGGACTGTATGTGGTCACTGAAGTAAATTAAATCTTACTTAATAATTATCTGGTGTACATCTTATTTACATATGTATATATGTATTTATATTGTATAAAGCTTGTATTAATTCAGTTATGTGCTTTTAAATAACCATAACATATTTGGTATTTGGTTCAATATCAACTGGCCCTACAATTTGTCCTCGTGACCCGTCCCACCGAAGAGAGGACACCTGTCTTCAGGAGACACTTGCCCTTGGATTTTACTGCGTCCCTACATCAGAGGTTTTACTGTATATTGAAATACTTAGTATTAGCTAATGTCTGTCTTGATGACAACCTGATTTTGAATCATAATTACCTGTAACTTAAAAAAAACCACAAAAAAACCTGCAGCTAAAAAAATATGTTGTAAATATATGGAATTATGATGTATTGTATTAATATTAGTGCTGTCAATCAATTTAAGAAATTTACTAATTAATTGCACAATTTTCTGTAGTTAATTGCGATTAATCGCATTGTTTTTCTACAGAAGACTGAAACTATATATTACTGAAACGATATTTATTCAGGGAAAACCAAGGAATTAATGTCGACTCAACGCACAGACTATATTTAAAATCAAAGACTATTTTTATAACGTCCTTTTAGCTTTGCATAAATGCTGTTTCTCTCCCAGATTAGCAAAATAATAAAAACATAAATTATAAACATCTAACGTAAGTCTGGGTTTTGTCAGAGTGCAGGTCCACCACTTTGAGAATTTGAATATTTCGAGAAACAATGTTGTAAACTTATTACATGAACAAAGTGGCAATAACACACACACACACACACACACACACACACACACACACACACACACACACACACACACACACACACACACACACACACACACACACACACACACACACACACACACACACACACACACACAGGAGAGCCAGGGAAAGAGAGAAAGAGGAGAAATTAATATTTTACCAGTCTTTCCTCCAGCTTTAGCAGTTTGGTGGCTCCTGGTCAGCCAACATGGCAACCTGCTGTTTTGCTGCAGAATTACTTCTGTGGCTGTTAAATTCAGCTTTTCAAAGTAAATCGATGACTTTCACTTTCTCAATCAGCCGTCAGGGAACTTTTAAAGTGAAACTTTGTGCCTTAATATTAATCCACTGTGTACTATGCTGCTCTGTTGTCACGGTGCTGCATCCAGAGAAGCTGCACATGCCGCTGCTCCGGTAAGGGAGTAAAAAAACAAAAACAAAAAAAACAGAAGTAATCAAAACTGTGTTAATTATGTTAACATTTTTTTTTAACAAATTCAAAGTTTCCAATCAATTAATTATAACGCATTATTTTTGACAGCACTAATTAATATATTATAATATATAGAAAAATACGTGAGGACTTGCTGCTTTCCATGTATTGAAAGATATATGAAAATATGGTTACTTTTATATTGATTACATATATGTAATAACATATTCAATACACTTTGTGATATAGATGGATAATATATTGATATATATATTGGAATATATGTAATAATAAACTTATCACACTTCAGAATATAAACTAATATATTTACTTTTATATTAAAATAGATGTAATAATGTACTTAATACACTTCAGAATATAGATATTCACATATGAGCATATACCAAACATTTTGATTGCAACATAGACATGTATGCATATATAAAATAAAAAAAACCCAATGGGTATTCAATGAAGCCAGTTGGTAGAGCATGAGACTCACAATCTCAAGGTGGAGGGCTCATGTCCCACGCCGGGCGCCACCTTCCCGTGGGCTCACCACCTGCAGGAAGGTTCTTAATCGGTGCAATGTGATCTGGGTGACGGTGCTCAGACCGACACCCCCACGACCTGGAAACAGATAAGTGGATGGATGGATGGACCAGCAATGAGTTCTGTCCTCCATCCAAATATAAATGTAAATCTCTTGAGGTAAAACAAACCAACTTGTCACCTGAAATGGCTTGAATTCATAACAGAGGAAGAGATTCAGACATTGGCCAGGCTTAGAAGTTTCAAATACTCTGTGATCCAATATGGATGCATGATCATTTAGTTATGATTATTCATGATTCTCACAGTTTTTCCTGCCTGTGTACATGTTTCAGATTCTCACAAAAGCAAACACAAAAAAACAAAAAAACATGAGCCCTGCTCCTGCTGCACATATTGAGATCATAATACACTCAGAAATCTAATTTCAAGAATTCTCTGTTGGAGGTATTCTGAGAATTCCTGCTGCGTCTGAGCCTTTTGTGAAGCACACTATTCCCCTTTATGAGTCTCCTTCATTCTGTCCTCAGCCCGGTTCTGTTCCACACAACACAACAGACTAGTCGCCACTCTCACACAGATGCTATTCACCCTGATCACCGTTTTTCTTTTCTCCTCTCTCGCCGTCTTTGAGTGTTCATCAAAACTCCCAGACACAGCACTGTGTGCTTTGACCACTAGGGGGCAACATAATTCTAGTGTAAATCCTTTGTAAGTCATCACAAAGTGAGTGCCGGAGGCCTTGAGAACTAATTAAAAGAGTTTGGAGGATTCTCTCAGCTAATTTGTAGGTATTTACACTTTTGAAAATGTCACATCTCTTTGGATGTCGTTTTGGTGAGCTACCATCAGCTGCTCCAGGAGAATATCCAAGAGAATATTAGAAAAAAAGATAAATAAATACACACGTATGAACAGTATACTCAGTGGCATGCTCAGCGTGTTGGAAGTTTACAAAATAATGTGTAGACTAGAGAAGCAGTATGGACTGTACAAGTTGTTTTGCTGAGTTGTTATTGTATCCTGCATGTGGGGGTGCCATTGTACATCACTGAAGACATCGTATCAATCCTCCTTCTGTCTTCCACTGCCTCCTCTGGCCTTTCTTACAGAATGCTGTAGTGTTTGCTGTCCAGTCCAGTTTATTGTTCGGATGAACACCCAGGTTCTTATGTCACCATCTCGATGTCCCTTTCGAGGTTGTTCACTGGTTTGGGGGTGGGGTGGGGCATTCACCATTCACCACCTGCTCCTTAGTTTTCCTCACACTGACATGGATCTTATTTCTCCAGTAAGGACACGTTGTGAGCAGGGCCGTGGAAAGTTGGCTTGAGGTGCAGGATGGTCTGTTTGTAGCTTCATGTGCACATTCACAAGTTCCTTTTGCTGTAGTTTGGTGTTCTTATAGAGAACCGATGTGTCACTGTGAATGGGAGCTCAAGGTGGGGCTTTGTCCATATTTCCTTTCTAAATTTGAAACTCACACAGATATTCAGCAACATCCTTACAGTCACAGTCTCCTCACATAAAATCAGACAGTGCAGAAAGTATGGAGGTATTATTGATGAAAAAGGTTTGCGTACTTGTAAAAGTGAATTGTAGCTGTGTACCATGAGTTGTGTACCAGTAGAATTCTTTTCTCTCCACAAATACAACACCACACATACAAAGTCACAACTTCTTAATTACAGGAGCACAAATCCTGTTTCACGAGTCACAGATTGAAAAAACTGTCATGCTGATATTTTTCCTCCAATTGTTGCAGTACATCAGGTGAAAAACATATTTGTGCTCCTGTATCGCTGAGAAGTTCTACCACAAAAGTCACAGGTTGTTTTCTCCAACTACAAATCTCACATCGCCGCTCCCCTCCGCTGAGATATCTGGTGAAAAAGACCTTTGCGTTCAGTCAATGGAGAAGAAGGCGGTGCTTATCTGAGATTGATGGATTGATTATAGTTTTCTCTCTTTTCAGAGGACGTCTTGAAGTCATTGTGGTGACAGGTTGCCTTCATACAGCAATTGGTATCATCTAAAAGTTAAATAATGTACAGGAAGAAAATGAGGTAGGCTACATGGACAATCAGGTCCAAAGAGAATGAGAGCGTTTTCACTTTGGCCTTATTCGGGTCAGCCTAGTTGAATTCTTGGTCTGAGTGCAGTGTGAGTGTGTAAAAGCAGTTCTAAACCCTGGGCCACACTAAAGCAACAGCTCTGAAAGCAGCCCGAAGAGGTGGCGTCAGGGAGGTTGACGTTCAACTCTGCTGCAAATAAAATGCTGCATAATGGCCAAAACATTTCTAGGGCCTCATTTATAAAACATTGCATAGGATCCATACCAAAAGTGTACGTATGCCCAAAAGCTGAAAATTCTGTGCTCCAAAAAATATTTGGATTTGTAAAACTGTGGATACCAACACCTGCACGCACTTTTAATTTATAGATCACAGTCCACCAGGTTGCAGTTTTTTGTGTGAAAAGTTGGTCAAATACATACGTACGTACATACATACGTACATGTATACCAATAAATAAATTCATTGATACATGCACACAAAAACATAACCTTCTCAGCCAAGTTGGTTGGTCGCCCAACTTTCGTTGGCGAAGGTAATCAATCAGTACTATTGACCGCTCTATATTGTCAGTAATCAATCAGTACTATTGACCGCTCTATATTATCAGTAATTAATCAGTACTATCCACCGCTCTATATTGTTAATAATTAATCAGTACTATCCACCGCTCTATATGGTTGATAATCAATCAATGCTATCCACCGCTCTATATTGTTAATAATCAATCAGTCCCATCCATCGCCCTATATTGTTAATAATCAATCAATACTATCCACCGCTCTGTTTGATCTGAAGATGAAAGTATGACATATGAACACTAGGGACGTCCCGATCACACTTTTTGGCCCCCGATACCGATCCGATGTTTCAGAATTGAGTATCGGCCGATACCGATACTTTCCCGATCCAATACTTACATTGCTATTGCAAATATACTTAATAGTCTATTTTTGGAGCGACTAAGATGTCTGAAGCTAAAAGCACTATTGGAAGAAGCTTTGTTTAGCTAGAAATTATTGTAAAACTCACTTATTGAATCAAAATTCTTCTCAGAATGACTTAAGAACTTATTTAAACTTTATTCAGTCAGAACAACAAAAAAAAACAACCCAATTACTCTCTGCAGTCTTGTTTCTCTTATTTATGTTAACTTAAACAACTTCACCTGGATTTTGTGGCAAATTAAAAAAAAAAAAAAAATGAAACCCAGTGAATCAGTTTGACTAACATATAAACTATAAAAAACTACAACATAAACAGTATTCAGTAAAACCAATCAGAAGAACCCAATTCCCAATTGCCTTTAGGGGCGCTGTGACTCACCAAACACAACAAAAAAGCAGAAGAAGACAGACCACATAGAAATTTAGAAGTAGACTACTGCACATAAACACATAAACCACTATATATAACTCTAGTTTTATAGGTCTATGGCCCCGCTCCGCCTGTTTGTTGTGGTTATTAGGGGACGTTGTGGACCGCGGTGTGGGGAGGAGGGGGGTCATTACGTCATCTTTTGTCCACGGATGATCGTCTTTGCTGAGCGTACTCCGCCGCATGTTTACTTTTTAGATGTCTTATCAAGTTAGTTGTGTTAAATGAAGCTCTGGTGCTCCACCTCTCGGGACTGTGGCGAAGCAAATAGTACAACTGGCCGCTGGACTAGTTTTGTTGTCAACCTTAAAATACCTCCAGACTGCTGACATTTCATCCTCTCAATGGCTTTAGGCTGCTAACCTCAGTTTACGGCAGGTTGCAAACGGGGCTCGCTTTACGGCAGCTGACATGAAAAAGCTTTTTCTTTAATTTTTTTTAGATCGGCGGGGTGATCGGCTGAATTTGCCGATTCCCGATCACTCACAAATCACCAATATCGGCCCCGATCCGATATCTACCGATCGGATCGGGACATCCCTAATGAACACCATGCTGCAAATTCAGTATTCGGCCTAATGTCTCATCAATTGACATCTAGTTGCTTCCGCCCACTTTCAATTTTCCATTCTTCCACATTTTGTCTCAAGCATTTCCTGTTATCAACAAATCACATTGTGGTGGACGGCCACCCAGTGTTTTTATCTCGTCTATGACACTACCATAAAACGTAACAGACAATGCTGCTTCCAGGATATCAAAGTGGGAACACATGAAAACTGAGCTGGGATGATCGGATGAGGCATCATTTTGCCTCATCCTTCTTTAATTTAGACCTGAAATGACATGAGAAAGCACTGTGGTAATTTCCATTGACATCTTCGTCCTGTCATTAGCGGCTCAAGGAGCAGCTATGATAACCTTTAAGCGTACTGAGGTGTACTCGTATGTACATAGTAGAGAGGTGGGCCATGTACTGTCATCCAAGAATTCGCCTTTTGAAAGCAGACGCGAGTCCCAGCTGGTCAGCTAGCGCGAGTCACCATGCTAACCTCCTGCTAACCACTCGCGGCGGGTGAAGCAGAGCAACCAGCTGTTCCTGCAGCTTTAATATTGTGGAAGGTTTGAATCTCATCATATGAAATAAGCCAAGATGAAATCCTTTCAAACTTGTTACTCTTTATTACAATCATGAGATTACACAGTGAGATGTGGACAGATGTGTAGCACACCTTCGCAACAACTCTGCACTCACTTATCTTCTACTTTAGAGATTATGTTGTTTTAAAGGTCACACAGTACAGCACAAATCTACAGGTCTTATCTCGCTCCACAACAGTCCTGTTTCTTCTCTTTTTGTTCAAAACATTGTCATTTCAGCTGCCTTCTCCTCGTTATCCAGTTGTTATGACTGCTCCACACCGGGCATGTAATGCTACACACAGCTAGCCACGGCCAGCCACGGAGCACCAGGCAAAGTTAGCCACGGCGAGCTACAAAGCTCTGGAGCAGCAACCCACACAGTGAGCCGCTGCTGGACATGGTGCACCGATCCACACACAGTCCGCTGGCTAGCCACGGAGCGTTCATCCACATGAGCGATTTTTAGAACTCTTAATTCAGAGATAGATTGTCAATCCCGTTCACCTTCCAGAACGAGGTGCTACTAGACAGCAACGACACAACGCTACAGTAGTCCCACCCACCGAAGTTGTCAGAGAAAGTGATGCAATATGGCGGTGCCCTAGCTTTGGCGCAGAATAAGATCAATAACACTGCAGCTTGGCTGTTTATGATTAAGTGGATCTCTAAGTCTGATATGTGAAAACGTTTAATGTATTAGATGAATCTAGCTTCAATTCTCCACCTCTCCATCAGCGCCGCCAGATTCCCCCGTCTCCACAATGTGTGTATGCAAGGTCCAAAGCTGGCGTACCAGTACGCACATTTTCCTCTTTAGTTTGTTTTTTAGATCACAAAGTTTGCATGGGAAGTGGCGTATGAATCTTTCAGGACTAGTTTTCTGTGGAAGCAACCTCTATAGATATTTTTCCATATATGGGCAAATACAGTTTATATTTATGCATATATTTTCTAGTATATTCCTATGTGTGTATATATATATATATATATATATATATATATATATATATATATATATATACTTCACTTTTTCACTTGAAATGTTACCTGACGGCTGATCGAGAAAGTGAAAGTTAAAGTCCGAAGCTTTAATTTAACGACCACAATTCTGCAACAAAACAGCACGTTGCCATGTTGGCTGACCAGGAGCCACCAAACTGTTAAAGCTGGAGGAAATAATTGCAGGTAAAATATTAATTTCACCTCTTTCTCTCTTTCCATGGCTCTCCTGTATACTGTGTGTGTGTGTGTGTGTGTGTGTGTGTGTGTGTGTGTGTGTGTGTGTGTGTGTGTGTGTGTGTGTGTGTGCGTGCGTGTGCGTGCGGCGCGAGTGTGTGCTCACGTCTGCGTGCTGTCTCTCTCTCATTGAGTGTTACTTTCTCTCTTGGTCTCCTGTGTGTGTGTGTGTGTGTGTGTGTGGATATTGCAGTATATTACCACTTTGTTCATGTAATAAGTTCACAACTTTGATTCTAGAAATATTCAAATTCTCAATATGGTGGACCTGCACTCCAACAAAACCCAGACTTATGTTAGATGTTTATTAATTCATATATTTATGTTTTTTAATATTTTGCTATTCTTGGAGAGAAACACTTTCACCAAAAGCTAAAAAGACGTTATAAAAATACTCTTTGAATTTAAATATAGTCTGTGCGTTGAGTCGACATTAATTCCGTGGTTTTCCCTGAATAAATATCCATTACAAGCTTCAGTCTTCAGTAGAAAAACAAAGCAATTAATCGCAATTAATTACAGACAATTGTGCTATTAATTAGTACAAAAATGTCACTGATTGACAGCACTAATGCATATATATGTATGTGTGTGTGCAGAGTACGCGTGACATCAAAATCGTCATCCACCCTGTGTGCTAGGGTCAGCTCTGATCCTCTGCGGTCGACCGCACAGCCCAAATTCTGTGACCGCCCGACCGGTACGCACCGACTGCACATGCGCCTGAGCTATTGGGCGCTTTTGTGAGAAGATCCTTCGTCTCCCGGTCTGAACAATCAGAATTTAAAAGCAAATAAAGAGCCAGAGGCTCAGAACTCCTGTGCCTGTATTCATGAAGCGTCTCTGAGTCCTCTTCGGGAGCTCGTAACTTAACCTAAAAATTCCTAGCAAGGAATCTTAGCTTTAAAGTGATTCAGGAAGTTTCTAAGAGTAACTCTTGAATGATGAAACTGTACTGAAAACTGAAAAATTTAATTAATTTGTACACAGCTTAAAAATGATTGAACTTACCTTGTTCACATGCCGATTATTATATTAATTTGCTTATTGTTGTCTTTTCTGTCCACGTTGGTTATTTTGACCTCTTCATGTATTTGATATTAATGGTGGACGCAGATGCAGCGTCACCAATTCCTGTGATTCTTATAAAAAGAGATTTGATTTGGCAGAAGGCTGAAAACAACAAATGGAATTTATACCGAAAAAAGAAGTAGAAAGTCCAACTGGACAGAAGAGCAGTGCCTGCTGCAAACTCATCCCTGATGAGGTCGACCACAAACATTATTCCTGAATGATCGAGCCGGTAGCGTGTCATTAAATCATTGTTAAACATACGGAGAACATCTTTCCTTTGTCTTTGTCTCTCCACCATCTCCATCCATATTTAAGAAACTCTTCGGCTTCTTAAAAGTCCTCCTCACTCCTTTTAACAGTTTTCCACCTGAGGAGCTCTCTTAGGGCATAAGATGCTTTGTGAATTACTTTTATCTTAGAAAGGGAAAATTTTAAGAGAAATCTGCTGCGGGGAAGCGGCGATTATTCAGATCTCAAAACTAATCTCCTGACACCACAACGTCAAAATATTCCAATAATCGGGTCCAGCCGATGTCGCTCAGCTTAAAATTTGCCAGGAAAACCTGTCCATTGTTTGCATCAGGCAGGTTGTCGATCATCAAGGTGTGTTAACAGTTAAATATGTGTCCATGCACAGTGACGTGTCCCCCCAGTACAGGGCGTCCGCTCTTCCCAGGTCTGCTCATCACAGCATCTCCCACAGAAAATAAACCCTGAGTCTGAATGGGTTTCACAAGCCAGTTGCATGAATAAGAACAGCATGGACAGAACTTTTAAGATTTATTGCACCTCAACATACCATGACTTTTAGACATAATGTGCTTTAAGGTAGTGATGGCCAAATTAAGCTTCATGAACCACGGCGCACCTCAAGACCTGGAGTGGAGCACTTGTCGGGAGCAGAACTCACCTTGGCAACGGAGAACAACCCAAAACCTTAGGTGGATCCTGGGGGAGATGGATTGATGAGTGGACCCATGTAGTTTGTAGAGGCTTGGGACTTTTTCTAGCTTTTTAATACTTTAACCTTTTAACATTTCTGTATTTTATTGGCTATTTAATGAAGAGGTTTTTATTACAAACCATATGTTGCATGTGACATTTAATGGGGCTACTCTTCTTGGGACCATGCTGGTAAAAATGGGGTTTTACGCCCCGTGACAGAAAGCGGTGTTATCGGGAGCAAAGTGAAAGAAATACATCTGGAAGATTTTCGAAACGCTGTCTGAACTGTATGGAAACAAGACACACATCTCCACTCTAGGAACCCAGATTTTCCAATTGTAGACACCAACCTATTTCGTCACTGAAGGCGTTCAATTACAATTATGTAAACTTTTTTCCAGGTTGAAGCAGAAAGACATGATGGGATTGGAAAAAGGAGACATGGTGGTAAGGGACCAGTTCATTATGAGCCTGAAGGCAGGCCCCGTTAGGAACTCAGTCAGCAGGTGCAGAAAAGACCGCAGCTCGCCTTTAAGGAAGTAAAAACGGAGCCCTTGACTTTAGAGGGTGAACAGAGAGAACATTGGTCACCCTACAACTCTTATGCATTGAGTAAAATGCCTCCCACAAGTCTAAAGGGATCAGCTGACTGCAAGCAACAGCTGCGAGCTGAAATCATGAAGACTGTCCAAAAACAAATGTCTGCAATGAAAAAGACTATCTTAGAAGAGTTGAGAGGAGCAGCCTCACCTTCTTTGGAGGCTTCTCCACACCCAAACCAGAGCCTAAGATCTGCAGCACCCTGTTGTAGTGCTCAAGGTGGGACCCTCAAGGGCGCCCCATATGTTATTGGTGCATAAAAATTGGTCATATCGGTCACAGGTGCCCCTCCAAACCAGCTGGTTAGGACGTGGTGACAAAACTGGCCCAAGTCAGTCAGGAAAAACAGAAATTGGAGGCTCTAGAGAAGGAGAACTACCAGCTGCAGCAGCAGAACCTGAAGCTCCACCGCTCGTCCGAGAGTCACCGGTCGGCCGGGGTGAAGGCTGCTCAGCTGGAGGACCAGAACAGGGAGCTGCAGAGCCAGATGAAGTACATGTAGCCTGGAACTGCTTAAGGCCTTGTCCAAAAAGGCAGAGAGATTAGAGGTGAGCTTCCTGGGCCTCAATACTGAGAACCAGTATTTACAGAAGGCTTTGGAGAACAGCAGCAAGAAGATCCAGCAGCTGGTGGCGTAACTACAGGAGATGGAAATCAAGAATCAAAACCTTCAGCAAAACATAGAGGAGGTTGAGATCTCCAGTAAACGATTGATCATGCAGACAGGTAATCGATGCCTATGTGGAGCAGGTGTGTGTGTGCGTAGTTGCAGCCTTGCCTCCAAGATTATTTAACCAGGTACAGGTGTGTGAATGAGGAGGGTGGGCGTGACAGGTCTCCAGACGCCAAGCAGCGAGCAAGTGGGCATGCACAGGATGAGAGTCGGATCCGGGGAGCGTGTGGACCAGACGCGACTGTGGGTCCAGAGGAACCAAAAATCTGATTCTTCATGGTCTAAAATGTATGAATCAGTACAAGAATCATCTATATTGGCTCAGTCTATGCATATTTCCTGCAAAAAGTAATATTTTAATATATTCGGAGGACCTGCTCTATGGCGAGCTCTCAGGATGTTCCGGACCCCAAGGTCGCCCCAGGCTGTCCTTCAAAGACACCTGCAAAGAGATATGGAGGGTGCTGGACCCAGCACTGTATTAATTAAACAGAGGAGAAATTCCTTCCCAAATAACCCATCGATAGCAGCCGCACAGAGCAGTGCTCAGGGGGGAGCACTCCCAATGCATGTTTTTTGGGAATTTGGGAGGAAACTGGAGTGCCTGCAACAAACCCACGCGCACACACAGGAAGAACATGCAAACTCCACACAGAAAGGCCTCGGGCCATATTTGAGACCACGACCTTCTTGCTGTGAGGTGAGAGTGCTAACCAATGTGCCACCGTGCGGCAAAAATTTTAAAAAGTGGCAGCTATCTTTGCTTTCAGGCTTCTAGCGTATTAAAAATTTTTAAGTTTGGTGCTTGTATCACATTTTGAACGATCTTTTTACTTATCTGCTGCTCTAAAGTTTGATCATTTCTTTTATCACAGGCACTGTTTGAGGTGTACAATATGGTTATCCAGGAGAGGTAATTTATTCTGAATCCAAATTTCTGTAGTGTAGTGAGAAGGAATTTCCGATTTTCTCTATCAAAGCCTTTTTCTGTGTTTAAGGAGGTAATAATGGCTTTTTCTTTGTTGTAGTGGCAGTGGTCTATAAGTATAACTTTATGATTAATTAATCTACGTGTATTGTTAGTGGAGTGTCGTTATTTAATGAACCTTTAATCAGGGTGTATGATGTGGAGTGCCATTTTTTTCCATTTTGCTTGCTAATGCTTTACTAAATATTTGAAGATCTACATTGATTAGAGATATATCGAGATAGCTCGATGAGAGTGTGGGGTCTTTATCTGGTTTTAAGAGAAGACTAATATTAGCACAGTTTGTATGTGTATCAAGAGTTGAAGGTTCCTTAATCTCCTCAGTTATTCTAAAAAAATGTTAGTGAGAGAGACGAGAATTCTTTGTAGAATTCAGCGAGGTATCCGTTGGGTCTTGAGGCTTGACCATGTATCGATTTCTTACCTCATAAGGATCATGTGGTACCAATTACGTTGTGAGTTTGGGCACGGGGCACCATTTATGTTGGGTTTTGGCAGTTTGGCTATCGATAATGACTGATAATTATCAAAGATAGTTATTAAATATGTTATTGAAAATGTAATCTGATCTGTATCAGATACCTCGGGAGCACCACCTGTTTAACAGGAAATGATAACAAATTCAGTTTTATCAGTCTCATAAGATATGCTAAACTATTAATCAGGAATTTGAACTAATAGTTAAATTAATTACAATTACTAGAATTAACGGTAAAGCTTGAAGGATTTTGGAGTTCTTGACACAGAAGAGGTCGACATTTCATTCACCTTTGTGCTCATTAATAAAACAGCAAGTATCATTCCAAAAATTATATTTATTTACGAATGAAAACAAATAAAACACAGATTCTAACTACCTATATAAAGCTTGGTGTGTGTGTGTGTATGCGTGTGTCGAGAGAGAAAGTGAGAAAGAGAGAGAGAGGTGGAGGGAGTGTTTGTGTGTGTGTGACCTGGGATGGAACTACAAAACAAGATGGCGGATCACAAGAAACTACGTTCCAATTGGAGGTTCTCAGAGAGCAGGAAGGCTGTCCTCAGTCTCCACCAGGTGATGGAGAACAATAGAACATGGAGGCTTGTCTTTAGCGTTGCTTCCTGTGGGTGTAAAGGTCCATTTCTAAAATGAGTTGATGTGAATGCGAATTGTCTTGTAAAACGTCTGGAGTCGTCAGACGGTGTTCAGTTACTGTGTGATGTTGTCTTTGATGTGAAAGGTGTAGGTTGGTAGTTAACTAGTTAGTAAAGCAAAGATTAGCATGCAGACCCTGTGTGTGTGTGTGGCAGAGCTGTTGGTTTACAGGTTGAAAACTACTCCTGATATCATCAATAGAACTCAATCACTGTAATAGAATCAACACATCTTCATAAAGTTAAACAGCTCTATGTGTTACACTTGTTTAAAAGTGTTTAGTTTCATGCTTTGGTGCACCTTGCCTCAAGGCGGCTGGTACCAAATCGAAGCAGACTCATGTTCCTCCTCTTCATTGCAGGCTCTGGTATCTAGTCCTCTGCCCATAACTCCCTCCCAATTCTCATCTAACCCTGTTGTCAGTGCAACTTTGAAAATCTGGGCCCAGATCCGACGCTACTGCGGGTGGCTTCCTTTGCCCCAGTTGGCTCCTATCTGTAATAACCATTTATTTTTACCCGACAGAATCGACCCCAGATTTAAATTCTTGGAAAAAAATGGACTCCACACTCTACGCAATCTATTTGTTAATAACATGTTTGCGAGCTTTGACCATCTATGCAAAACTGGTACGCTCACAAAGTGCGACTTTTTCCGATATTTCCAGCTTCGTAACTTTGTCAAAACTCACTCTCCTCAATTTCCTCAAATTCCACATCCTAGTGGTGTTGACCTACTACTGGAGGCACGTAGCTTGCTAAAGGGACATATCTCCTATTTTTACAATCTCCTGTTGACAAAGGATGAACCCACTCTTGACAAAATCAGGACAGGTTGGCAGGAGGAACTGCAGATCGTCTTTTCGGACGTGTTCTGGAATGAAGCCTTGAAAGGGGTCAATTCTTCTTCCAGTTGTGCTAGACTTAACCTCATACAATTTAAGGTGCTCCATAGGCTGCATTACAGTAAAGAAAAACTCTCCAGATTTTATCCAGACAAAGTCGAAGACAGATGTGACAGATGTGCGCAGGCCCCATGTAACTTGACACACATGTTCTGGTCATGCCCAAAACTGACTCACTTCTGGGAGAAATTCTTCGAGGCTATCTCAGAGGTCCTACAGACTAACATAGCCCCCTGCCCTCATGTGGCAATATTTGGTAGACCACCAGATCGAATTTCCATAACAAAAAAAAGAAGGACAGTCATAGCTTTCACCTCATTGATCGCGTGTAGAAAGATCCTCCTTCTATGGAAGGCCCCTTTGCCTCCCTCGTTTAAATCTTGGCTGAAGGATATCATGTCTTTTCTCAAACTGGAAAAAATTAAATTTACATTGAGAGGGTCTTCCAACAAATTCTACCTAACTTGGAGACCACTTATTGACTATGTGGACGGTCTTCCTGCCACAATGTTCTCTGGGGGGACTGCATAGGGTTGCCTCTCCTCCGCTTGTCTGCCACACGGTCACACTGGGATCCCTTCTGCTTTCAATTTGAATGTAGATGTGAGCACAGGGTTTTTGAGCTCCCAATAAGTATGTAGTTCACTTTATTCTTACTTATTTTTAATGTTCTTTTTTTTGTTTTTTGTTTTTTTTGTTCTTGACTGAGAGAACTGAGGTCGGTTTGGGTGATGGGGTTGAGAGAAAATGATACTTTCAGAATATACATCTCTTTGGTGCACACTATTGTACTATGTTCTATTGTTCGCTGTTTTGCACAATTTTGTATTTCAATAATAATAAAAAAGTTGAAACAAAAAAAAAAGTGTTTAGTTCTACCAGGGGGAGAGCAACTGTCAGTGATTAAAGAAGTGAGGCAACAACGGTTTCGATTCACATTCAGCCCGCGGTTCATTAAGATCTACACAGGAGGATGCGTTGTTAAAGAAGGTAATATCCTACTTTAGAAAATCTTTAAAAAAAGTCTAAAACGTGTCCTCACACAAAGTTTTAAAGGGCCTAAAAACAATTATAAAGTCCAAATGAGCATATTAAAAAGATTAGTTAGTGCAGATCAGAGTCCTTTTTCTCACTTGAGTGATCCTCGTGAGGTCCTCCAAGATCCTCTGCATTTATTTCTCAGTCCGGTCAGTTCACTCTATGCAGCCACATCTAGAACACAATAAATAGCACTCCCGCCTTACAACATCTGCATAGGATCATGTTTATCTAATCATCTCATGATCTCTTGATGTCTTTGAAGAAGGAGTTTAGTTGTTGTCCAGGCTGAGAGAAGCTGCTGCTCCTGTAGCAGTTAGCACCTCCTGCTAACTGTGGTTGGCTGCGTTCTGCAGGCTGAGGAGAAGAAGACCAAGTTGATGGTTCAGGAGGAGAAGAAGACGAAGTTGTTGAATCAGGAGAGTCTTTCTTTGCAGCGTCCTGGTTGTTCCCTTGTCCAGACCAGAGGAGCTGGTTGCTCGGGTCTGATGCTTTTCCTGCTTGTTGAGGTAAAAGCACAAAGAGGTTCTGTGAGGTGTCGTTTCCCAGGTCTCATCCTGGGAAACGGGTTGGTCTTCCCTTGTTGATGGGAGATCAGACGCTGGGTGCTGGTCTCTGGATCCAGGGGAAGGTCTGACCTCTGGCCTCTGCTGTAAGCAGGCTGCTAAGGATGGGTGAGCTGCTGCCAGCAACTCACCACCTCCGTCGAAGAGCAGGAACAAAGCTTTTTTTTCTTCACTAGTGCTGGTCTGAGCCAACTCACCCATCAATAACTTTTCATGGCTACAAAAACCATGTTATCATGCAGAAATGCAGTACAAAAAGCCTTTGCATTACAGATAGATACTTGTGTAGCCAGAATAAATACCTTTATCACCAGTGGCAGACCTGGCTGGTTTTCCATCCCGGGGCGAAGACTGTGTATGACGATGAAAAAAAATCTGAGTTCACGTCTCACCTTCTGCTGCAGCTGCATAAAAAAACCTGCTATTCCCAAAACTTCTGGGGGTTGAGGAGGGAGACAAATGTCAGCTTTAGCGGTCTTGGAAATAATATAATGGCAAATCATATAATCCTGAATCCTGCCAAGGAAGTTATAGTGAGTGCAAGTCAATTGCATCAGATCTATGTGTGCTTTGAGTGCTGCGGTGCGTTCAATGACCTCTTGGAAAAGTCCCTCTTGAAAATGGTTTTGACAATAAATCTGCAACCAAATCTCTTTATCTTCCTCTTTAGCCATTGTACGTTGACAAAACCGCTATTAAATCAACACAACAATATTTTTGTTCATGCAGCTCGCTACAAATGCAGTAAGCTAGCGCTGGAGAGTGAACTCTCTGACCATCCAATCAGAGGGCTTGAATATGCTGATGTCACCCTAGGCCTTCTAGAAGGCCCCAAGTCGCCAAAATCAAAATCTGATCGGTTGAAGCAGCAGCTTGACCGACTCGTATTTTACACCGCAGACGCCTGCAGAATTGAATATGGAGGCCTCAGGCAGATTTCTTTACCCGGCAACAGGTGATGGCTGAAATGTGATTGGTTAAAAGCTTTAATATGGAAGTTCAGTCTGGAAGCAGCAGTCAGGGGAGAAGCTATGAGAGGAAGCGGACAGACAGTTTGGGATTATTTAAGCAGTATTCATGGACAAAATATAATCAACATCAGTCTGTGATTCTGATATTTTTCTTAGGCCTGCAGAGAAGCCTTGCAGGCCCTGACGGCCCGCCACTGCTCCAAATGCTTTTGGTAAGATGGGGGGCATTCCAACGTGTCGAATCCTGGGAGTCACCAATTGGTGACTGGCTGAGTGCATGTCAACATCTAGTCAATGTTCCAGCACGACTCCCTGCAATGGAATGCTCAGTCAAATTCCTGAGAGTCAGACTCCACATATATCATGACAAATGAAGATTGTCCTTCCTCAGAAATTAACCAACTTTCTGTGGTCTTGTGAGATCCCAACAACCATCAGGCATGTACTGAGAGCTTCATGCAGTTTGCAGCTCTTTTAGTGAGATGGGAGCTTAGGTCAGGGGTAGTCAACCAGTCAGAGACCAAGAACCACACAAATGACGGTGGTACTACAAAGAGCCACATCATACAAATAAAGTCCCTCTCTCACACAGACACGAAATGACCTAAAGTAAAATACATACACATGTATGATACATTTCCATATGAAATTACAAAAGTTAGACAACAGTCAGCAAGAAGTGGATTTGAAGCATTAACAGGGATAATTTCATCCCACCAGCACACACAAATGCACAGATTGCAAAACCACTACAACAGTGAAGACAGATATTACAAACCATATCACTATCAAACCAAGTGTTGTAGTATGATTAACTGAAGGCTCCAGTGATTTTGGAGACTGCACTGAATACCAGTCACTTTGTTAGGCATTTGAGCTGTATTTGTCTTCACTTTTGCAGCGGTTTGTAAATTGCAGACATTCCCTGCACTCTGGTCACAGCCTGCTGAACAATGTTGTTTTCTGCTGCTCCAAAGACGGGTACTTTTGACAAAAGATTAGCTTGTAGCATATTGTATATAGCCTTCCTCACACAGATGAGAAAGAGGCATGATTTGTGTGTTGATGACATTTCATTAAAGAGTAATTGATGCCGGAACTTTACCGAACTGCTCTCAGCAGGTTTTTCTCAACTGTGTAATCCACCAATTAACTCCAACTTCTTCATATACCTGCTCCATGTGGTGTATCTGAAGTGTCTATGTACCTGAACGTTTGTTTACTTGCCATTTTAAGTTCTTACTAGCCCAACGTCCGGCACAGGTCTGTGGGTCAATTGGTACCAGGCCGCTCGGAAAGAGTACATACAGTAACTTACATTATTTCAGTTTTATTTATTACCTGATTCTGAATGTCGTGGAAAAACCTGAAGTCACCTATAAACGGAGACATCTTTTAATTGCCTTAACTGAAATGTCTGCACACGCAGTTTTTTTTTTGTTTATCCAATCTACAGACTGGGTTGTATTTACTATCTAACGACAGCTCCCTTTCCCTGATACATCTGCGTGCCATTGTACAAAGTAAAACAAACGTTATTGTCAGATGTTAAGGAGCCGTGGCAGAGGGGCATTGGTGCGGGGAAGGTGTTCTAAGGAGTAGAGGGGTCCTTCGGTGGGTTAGTCGGGTTTCTGTCTATGTCTGTTCTCTGTCCGTGAGTATGTTCTCTGTCTGAGTATGCTCTCGGTGTCCGTGACGTGTCTGTCTGATTGTGCTGTGAGATCTCTCACAGTTCCCTTGATTAAACTCCCTTGCATCGAATCCAATGTCTATTCTTCATTCATCCTTCTGAACCTGAGCATCACAGAGGAAGCAACAGAAATTCTACAACATCGAATAATGTTTTATTTTGGAAAATCACTGGCCAGTCAAATGTCTTACCAACATCCAGTACCATATAGTGCTGTTGCGCCAGCATGCACAAACAAGTAGGATGAAACTGAAATAATTGCTCAAGACCTGAACTTTATTTTGACACTCACACAAAAACATTGAGCACAGAGGGATGTCCTCACCCACAGCATCCCCTCAACCCATGGTGCAACACAGACTGCAACTAAATATAACCAACAAGACATAAAATGATAAAGCAATGATAACCAACAGCATAACTGAAACACAAAACTATGGCTCGTAGCCATTGCAACGGTCAAACAAAATCAAAAGAAGAATTTCCCACAATCCTCTGTGCCGCTCCCTCAGTCCAATGTGGTTGCTCCAATACATTACCGCGAAATCGAAACCCTCAAGCTAGCAAAATGAGCAGGGTTCCAACGTCTTTGGAATGTTTCTTTGCACATGGTAAAAGCGCCTCTGAGGTGCCAGAAGAAGCATTTAAAGTCAGATTGAATTTGTGCGGACGGCGCATTATTTGACATGTTTCAAACATGTGCAGGGATTTTGGGGTTGGACGCTACTTCACAACCACAAGACCCACTGGACTGCCAAGGAATGGATCCGCCACCCATTTTCCAACCAACCAGGAGAATCCAGCGTGTCTCTACAAGAAAATGATCAACTACTGGAGATTGCAAATGACGGCGACCTTAAGAGGCAACAACTCTGCTGGTGTTCTGGATTAAAATCATGGCAGAAAACGAAAGGTCGCCACAACAGCACTGAAAAACTTGTTTCCATTTATGACATGACCTCTGTGTGAAGCAGGGCTTTCTGCAGTGACAGAAAGCAAAACAAAATTACAGAGCAGACTGGACATTAGCACACTTTGGGTGTCATATCGCTCATCAACCGTAGATGGGACCGTCGGGTTGCAGAAAAACAAGCAAAACAAACACCACTTTTTATGCTTGTTGTATCATTTTATTTTGTTTTATTTATCTGCCACACCTTAATTAATTAAAACAATTATTTTAAATCTTTTAATTTGGGAGGTCAACTGTGCTGCCATCAGCCAGGTGAGGGCAGAGCAGAGCAGCTGGTGGTTCCCAGGCAGCTCAGGGAAAAGGTGCTCATTTTAGGCCATGCGATCCCATGGTCAGGACATCTGAGCAATTCCAAGACCTATGAGAGGATAGCCACCAGGTTTTTTTGGCCAGGTCTCTAAAGGGAAGTGCAGGAGTTTTGCAAAAGTTGCCCTAAGTGCCAGCTGACTAGCAAGAAACAGGCTAGACCTTATCCCCTGCAGCCGCTGCCCATTATTGAGACCCCCTTCTCTCGCTATGGACTTGGTAGGCCCCCTGGAGAGATCGCAGAATGGCTATAGATATATTTTGGTTATATGTGACTATGCCACCTGCCACCCGGAGGCTTTTCCTCTGTGTAAGTTTTCAGCTCGCCCCATAGCCCAGGCCCTGTTGCAGTTATTTTCCAGAATAGAAATCCCAGAGGAAATCCTGACTGATCAGGGTACCGCTTCCCTGTCTAAGACCCTCAAACAGGTGTACAGCTGGTTAGGCATCAAGGGCATCTGAGGCCATCTGTTTGCTTACAGAGAGGTTCCTCAGGCTTCCACTGGCTTCTCACCATTCGAACTGCTCTATGGAAGACAGGTGAGGGGTCCTCTGGATGTGCTGAGAGAAGCCTGGGAAGGGCCTAGGACCCCCAAGACGCGCAGCATTCTGGCCCATGTCCTTAAGATGAGGGACAAGATGGAGGAATTACTGAGCTGGTGCAGGCAAACTTGAAGCAAGCCCAGTCGCAACAAAAGACCTGGTACGACAAGGCTGTCTGGCAGCGCAACCTCCAGCCAGGCCAGAAAGTCCTGCTTCTGCTGCCCACTTCAGAAAACAAGCTCCTGGCCAAGTGGCAGGGACCATTTGAGGTGGTGCGGAAGATGGGTCCAGCTACATACGAGGGGCACATGCCGGGGAAGAGGAAACCTCAACAGACCTTCCACGTCAACCTCTTGAAAGAGTGGCATGCCAGGTCTCCAGCTCCGGGTGCAGGCTGTGGCAGAAGAGGAGTGTCCGGGGCAGTTTTTTCCGATCCACCAGCAGACAGCGACCATGGACTTGTCCCATCTTTCCTCCCGCCAGCAGAAGGAGCTGGCAGCGATCATTTCGCCTGGACTTTTCAAGGAGACACCAGGTTATACCACGGTGGTGGAGCATATCATCCCTCTCAAGGACACAACCCCTATGCGCCAGCAGATGTACTGGGTACCAGAACGTCTCCTGCTGCACCTGAAGGCCGAGGTGGAGGAGATGTTGGCACTGGGGGTGATTGAGAGGTCTGCGAGTGAATGGAGTAACCCGGTGGTGTTGGTGCCAAAGAAAGATAGGACCATGAGCTTTTGTATTGACTTTCGCCGGGTGAATGCCCAATCCCACTTTGACGCTTATCCCATGCCTCGGCTCGAGGACTTAATCGAGAGGTTGGGAAAAGCGTCCTATATAACAACACTGGACTTATGGAAAGGTTACTGGCAGGTACCCCTGGCCAAGGAGGCCAGGCCGTACACAGCCTTCTCTACACCCCAGGGACCTTTTCAGTTCGTGGTCATGCCCTTTGGCCTTCAGGGTGCACCAGCCAGTTTCCAAAGGTTAATGGACATTATTTTGGCCTGCACTGACTCCTTCGCCGTCGCATACCTGGATGACATCGTAGTGTACAGCACCATCTGGGAGGACCACCTGCGTCACCTAGGTGAAGTACTGCACCGCATCCAGCAGGTGGGGCTGACCATCCACCCGCTCAAGTGTGCCCTGGCCAAGGAGGAAGTGCAGTACCTTGGTCATGTTTTAGGCCGGGGTGCGATCCGGCCACAAAAAGACAAAGTGCAGGCAGTACTGGACTGCCCAAGGCCCCACACCCAGAGGGATGTCAAGTATTTCCTGGGCCTGGCGGGCTGGTATCGTCGGTTTGTACCAGACTTTGCCCGGAGAGCAGCTCCCTTGTCTGACCTGACTCGGAAGTCAGGCACCTCCCAGATCAGGTGGGGGAAGGAACAGGAGTGGGCGTTCAAAGATCTGAAGGCGGCGCTCTGTAAAGACCCAGTGCTGCAGAGCCCCGACTTCGAACAGCCCTTCACTGTCCAGACCGATGCCTCTGGGGTTGGTCTTGGGGCAGTGCTCCTCCAAGGGAAGGGGGAGGACCACAAACCAGTGGCATATATCAGCTGTAAATTATTCCCCAGAGAAACAAGGAATGCGGCAGTCGAGCTGGAGTGCCTCGCTGTCAAGAGGGCACTTGACAGCTTCAAATACTACTTGCTGGGCAGAGACTTCACCCTCGAGGCTGATCACTGTGCCTTGCAGTGGCTAGGGCGCATGAAGTACTCAAATGCTCGCATCATCCGCTGGTTCTTGGCTCTGCAACCGTACCGTTTCACGGTGCAGTACAGAGCTGGTAAACAGAACATTGTTGCAGACTTCTTGTCTCGCCACCCTGTTTTTGAGACTCCAGAAGGGGTGGGAAATGTTAGAAGGTGATATTCCCTTCTCACTATAAAATAAAGACTCGAGGGCACCTGCACACAGTGGAAAAATGGGAGTGCTTGTGAACATTGGGAGTGTGGGTTGGAGACGGGTTGTGGCGTCGCGTCACCCACACTGGCGTGGGTGGGGCTGGAGTGCACATCAGCGCACATTTTGTAACAACAGAGACGGAAAATCCATCAATCACCACGGCTGACAGTAGTTATCAAACATCCTGGGTCTGTAGGGAGGTACCCCCTACATCCCGTGTCAGTGGCACACAGTATAACTTCTGTATAGTGGCAAAACTCCCAACAGAACTCACCGCACGCACTTCCTGCACTGGCCCGTTAGACTTTTCCTCAGGGGAGCACACACTGCTGGAGGAGCTGTATTTGAGCCGTCAGATGGCAGATGGCACAGTCCACTGGCTGTAGGGGTGCACTGTTTGTATATGTATGTGTAAATATGTATAGTGGGGAATTGGTGACTGGTTAAAATAGTGTATTGTATATAGGTTGAATGTGATAATGATTTTTCTGTTTACTTAGGTACTTTATTATTATAATTTTCAGTAATGTTAATTTAGGGTGGGTTAAACTCCCCTTGGGCATTTGTTTATCCCAACCTGTCCTGATTGGCCCCATTCAGGGTGGGGCTGGGCTTATTTAAGGAGGCACACCTTCAGTGTCAGGAAGGACTGAGAGACTGAAAGAGCAAGGCCGTTTTCCAATACCCTGTTGTGGCTCCATCAGTGAAGTTTACATTCAGTGATGTGTTTAAGTGGCAGGCTTGTAAACCTTTCATCTTTATCACTTTAGCTAAATATCTTGTGTATTGTGTGGCATAATACTATTTGAAATAGCAGAGTTTTTCCATTATGTGGACCCTCCATTATGAGATCCCCAACAGCACAGTCACTGAATGATCGAGCTCCCCCAGAGCACCGATCTCTGGCACCACCACTGCCAATTCCAAGCAAATCCAGCTGACAAACCTTAGCTCTAAAGTTTCCTGCTGGATGCTGCGTTGACTGTGGACTTCAGAAAACCCAGTGGAGCGACAGCAGCAGAGGACATGGCACCCAAATCATCACTGGCTGTGGAAACTTCACACTGGACTTTAAGCAAAAAGGATTCTGTGCCTCGCCACTGTTCCTTTGGACTCTGGGACCAAATGAAATGCAAAATGCTGCCTGAATGTACCGTGGCACATTGAGGCAGTAATTCATGCAAAAGGAGACCCAACCAAGTATTGAGTGCATAAAAATGAACATACTATTCAGAAGCCTGAGATTTGTGCTTAAAACACCATTTTTTCATAGGTCTTATGTGATATTGAAACTTTCCGAGACACTGAAAACTATTCAATTGTTAATTCTTATTATATGTAAGACATAAACATCAAAATTACAAGACATAGAGGCTTTAAATTTTTCAATCTTTGTGTAATGAGTCTGTATGAGTTACACCCCCTGAAATGACTGACAAAGAATACTGAGCTTTTTCACGATATTGAAATTTTTTGAGATGTACATATATAGATATTTGTGAGAAATAGTTGGATTGATCAATGGTTCAAGAATATTTCAAATGCAAAAAAGAAAAAAACCAAGACACCCACGATGAGCATTGGTATTTTCTGAGATCCCTTACATCTTGATGAGATGGGAATGTGAAACTGAGGTGAGGAAAGTAAAAATACAATCAAATGTCCACTTTCCAGGGTGTTCTATTACAATACTACACCAGAACAGCTGGAAGTTTGAGCTAGAGTCTGTCCACCGTGATGACGGCTTGGGATCCCTCTGCAATAAACCTCTTCCTGTCGGAGACCAAGGCGACAGGCCACCTGTTGCTGGCTGAACTCAAGAAAGTTCTGCAGAGCCTGAACCTCACGGTGCCAGAACCAACCGGTATGTCCTCAAACTGCTTGTTTGGTGATGTAGCAGCCGGTGAAGAAGGTCCGGGGTGACTCCTCTTGGAAGAGGATGGAAGCGGAGTTTTGGACATGACGAGTCATTGGTAGTACTCGTTCACGTAGACCTGCAGCTCCTCCAGCATGTCCTCTTCCAGTGTTGTCGTTGAGCTCATATTTGATTCTTTTTTGGAAGTTGGCATTGGTGCTAATGGCAGAGTACTTTTGTTTACCACCTGTGCATCGCCATGTTGAGTTGCACTCCTCACACTCACTCACTCACTCACTGCGCCTGGTCTTCTGTTTCACCCCTCTGGATCAGATTCATGTCAGACGGAGGTATGAGCTCCCTGACTGCCTGTCTTTTATCCACTGTCCTTACCGATTTTGCTTTGTGCTGAATATCTGCCTGGTCACCTGTGTGTAACACTTTGCTGTTCTCGGAGACAAGGACAAGAAGGCAGAATGAAAGGGAACAGCAAGTCAGTCGCATTTGTAACTTTTGCTTCTATTATTTTTCTGAGAGGCAGCAGCAGATATCCTGTTTGATATTCGGAACCACATTCAGCCTGCGCCCAAGTCTGAGTGGGAACACAGGAGACGGAAGCCAAAACAAAGGCGGGGGGGGCAGATGAGTGAGAAAGAAAAAAAAAAAAGCCAAGCGAGGAATAAGAGAAGAAAGAAGGTAGGAAGAAGAATGGCCGCTATGTGGTGGATTCATGGAGTCAATACAGTCACTTTGTCTCAGGTAATAGGAACTCCGATACATCCACGGGAGCAGTGAACAGAAGGTGAAAGACAGGGTAAAGCAGATACAGGAGAAGAAGTAAAGTCGTGGCAAGAAATACAGAAAACATAAAAAAAAAAACCCTGATAAACCAAAGATGGAATCAACACACAGGAGTATGCGTGGTGAACAGAAGCTACATCACCTGGATGGACCATAAAAATGAACAATATATTTGAAAAAATAAATAGAAGGAAGGCGAGGAGGAGCAGGGAACAAGAGAAGAAAGAGGAGATGGGAAGTGTAGATTGCTCTGCTCTCTCCTGTGCTATTCTTCAATTTAAGCAGCTTGTTGACCTTTCCAGTCAAGCCTGTAGGTGTAGTTCAGATTCTGCGGCAGCGCCTGCAGTAATTTAGGTGGGAACTCATGCAACAGAGAGGATAGGCGAAGTGGAAGGAAGGAGAAAACAAAGAAGTAGGGATAAGGAGGAAGACAGACAGGAACCAAGCCACTGGAAAAAAAAGAGAGCAGGAGATGGGAAATATGGAGGGGAGGGAGGTTGAAGCACTAAGCGCTTCCAAATGATTGCCTCTCATAAGGTTGTGTTTTATACCACCTCAGATTTACTGTCCATTTATGGGGATGGTTATTAGAGTGTCCGGGCCTGGAGCGCCAGCCCTTTGGGGTGATACCTCGGTTTAAAGCAGCGAGTTGAACAAGGAATGGAAGAAGTGGAGGTACATAATTCACACTCTAGTACCACCCTGGAAAAGACAGAGGCAGGCAATCACACACTGGGCAATCACAAAATGGTCGAGAAACGCTTCATCACACACTAAAACTAGCTGTCAGGCAAAGCTCTAAAAGCTCTCACTGCCACACAGCCCGAGGTGATCACACACCTGGGGCTGTGTGTGTGTGTGTGTGTGTGTGTGTGTGTGTGTGTGTGTGAGTGAATCTGCTTTGCCTTTCTACAAAGTGAGTGCAGGTTCTCTGAACCTGTATGCACCTTGCCACACGTGTGTGAATGTAAATAGATTTGCCACGAAGCTTTAATCGCATTTATTTTGAATGGAAAAGTTTCCCACTTCCCACAGTATAGTTCATTTACTCACTTGTTCCTTCAGTATCTTTGCACATTAACATCCACAATGACAATACTTCCCTTGGCAGTGCCTTCTGACTGTGGTCACTTCATGACACATAACTAACTATTGAGGCTTTTAGATTCTCACAGAGGTCCTTAAGATTTCCTTTATTAAAAGGTGCAGACCTCTCTGATTTGCCAAAACATTACAGTGAAGCCAATAGCAAACACGGGTGGAAAAAGCCACTCTCACCAACACACACCACAATAAAGCTGGAGCAGTTTGACAGTCAGTCAATAGGCTGTTCTCAATTCTACAAGGTATGTTTTATGTTTGTTCATCCATCCATCCATCCATCCATCCATCCATCCATCCATCCATCCATCCATCCATCCATCCATCCATCCATCCATCCATCCATCCATCCATCCATCCATCCATCCATCCATATCGCTTGCTGTATATCCTGTGCAGGGTGACAGGTTAAATCTGAATTAATCCCAGCTCAGTATGGGTGAGGTCAGGATACACCTGGACAAGTCACCAGTCCATCAGAGGGCAAACTGTCAAATTGTGTATACAAATCTGCATTTTATAATTTCAACTGTTCTGTATTGTCAAACTTGTTGGTTTTCTAAATATGATTATGTGACGTGTACCGCGGACCTCTTGGCCAGCTCACTCTTGTAAAAGAGATCTCGGTCTTAATAGTTTGTTTTTTTTCCTGGTTAAACAAATAATTAAATAAATGTGAAAAAATAAAAAAGAGACAGACAACCACACAATGTCACTGGATGTAGGCTGCCATGACAGCAACAAGATCCTGGCAGGACTGTGAGAGATGTGTAATTTCATAAGATTAATTGTGTTAATGAATCTGCTGGGGAGTCCTCATTTTGTTGTGTAATTGTGCGATGACAGTAAAGGCCCTTGAAGTGAATATTTCATGGATCAGTCAAATTGTTTTGCTGTTCGAGGCTTTTAATGAGTCACTCTGGTTTTAGAGCTACTGACAAAAAGAGGAAGCAGATCATACCAGATAAGTACGCTTCCCGAAATGATTTATGACAGTGT
Organism: Lipophrys pholis; assembly: GCF_963383615.2. Classification (NCBI taxonomy): domain Eukaryota; kingdom Metazoa; phylum Chordata; class Actinopteri; order Blenniiformes; family Blenniidae; genus Lipophrys; species Lipophrys pholis. The sequence goes on along the minus strand of NC_137639.1, from coordinate 2,976,502 downwards.
TTTCACAAGCTTAATTTACTACTGCTGCTCAAAATACAACACTTCTCTGTGGTGATATTGGAAATAGGCGACTGTTCAGAGAAATATTGGAGGTTAATTTTGCCAAAACGACCCGACAATCTCAGAATCTCACCATCAGCCACAATGAAGCGCAGTGTTTGTCTGATATTGATCTGTTTACTTCCTCATTATGATCGCCATGGCTCTGCTAAAGCTGCCCTCTTCAATACGATCTGCACGTGTCACAAGAGACATGCACTGAGGATGTGAACAAGGTGTTTCCAAAGGAGTTTGGGTTTGTTGTTTCCACTCATTGAGGAGAGACTGTGCATGGAAGCCTCAGGTCTCACCTGCAGGGGTTGAACAGCTGTGGGATCATGCTCCTTTTTTATCCAAGTAAAGCTCCAGCAAGGGTTCAATCTTTAATATCACAGATGATGAGATAGCGGTTTCTATTTTTAGCAGTTTGAAACGATCTCACTTTGTATATTTGTCGAAGTTTCCTTGGGAATAATACTGATTTCCATGCTGCTTCCAGTGGCTTATAAATACACGGCATGGCAGCTTTCACCATTGGTGACAGCCGAAACAGCTGAAAGGACAAATTCACAAATGCAACTTAACCCACTGATAACACTTTTACAAAAGCATGTATGAGTCATTTAGCCCCCAACCACCGACTGACACCCCAAAATAACAATGTGCCACATGTGTTTGACCATACCTTGTTTTGAAATTAGTATATACAGGTACCAGGTGTTCTCAAGGAGCAGAGATATTTGAAAGTGACAGCCATGTTGTTTTGAACCTGCATTGAAAAGGAATTTTGACATCTTCCTCAAACCATTTCAGACTTTGACTGGGAATGACTGATTTAAAACTGTCAATATACAGACCCACCTGCTCACAACATCAGCCCTGAGGGACACCTTCAGGGAGAAAGTGGTGTTAGAGCAGTGACAAGGGTCAGGGTGGGAATAATCTCATGTAGTAAGCTGGGATTCACTGTGTTCTGACACCTTCTTTTAAAAATCACAATTAAAACAGACCAGTCAGTGTCAGTCACGGCTGCCCATGACCCTGGTCTGTTCATCAGTAGCCCCTGCTTTGAAACACAGTTGTGAGACACTGATTACAACCGACCCGAACCACCAATTAAACGGATGTATTTCCTCCATAAAGAAAAACAAGCTCAATTTGACCTCAATCAGAGCATCGGTCGGTCTAATAGGATGCGGTTAAGCCTTCGCCCTCACACAACCTGTTCTCCTGGACTTTAGGTCTGCATGTCATAGATCTGGTGAGAATCAGCACCAAACCCTAACCCTCTGTATTCACATAAAGATCAGCTAACCTGATTGTTATTGTCATGCAGGTCATTGTAAAACTGTTGCCCATGTTTGATTTACATTGAGACAAGGCTCAATGGAGGGTAGAGTGGGTGGTGCCCCTCCCTTCCCTTCTCTTTACATATGTGAAGCATCATTATCCAGTTCCTCTACCCCATTTCAACCTTTTCTATCCTGGATTATCATGTGAAAAGACACTATTTCTCATCAGACAGGCTCTTCAATTGGGGACAGATGTTTTTCCCTCCCTGGGAAATGATTTGCTTCTTAGTGACGGAGGGTGACGGCCCCAGCTTTATTACTCACATAAAAAGCCTCTTAAATGACAGCATTCAGAGGAAATATAGGCCTATATTCATTCTTTCAATTTGGGGCCAAGTGGTATAGAAATAATTACGCGTAGTGAGGAAGCCTCTGGTGGCGCTGTGAAAGCATCTTCAGTCAATTGCCCGCAGAGCTGAGGAACTTTTCAAAAATCTTATAGCCACATGGCCACAGGTAGAAGGAAGATTACATGTGTGTCTGCATTGTAAAATCATTCACATTAAACTGCTGCTACATTCAACCTAATCCTGCCTGTTCAGAAATACTGCAGTCCTCTGCTGTCGCTCACACAGCTTTACAAGTCAGTTTGTTTAGTGATATACTGACACACACACACGCACACACACACGCACACACACACACACGCACGCACGCACGCACGCACACACACACACACACACACACACGCACAGACACACACAGAAAATGGTTTAAAACTAAGTTAACTGTTTTATCTATTTTTTATGTATTGGTTTACTTGGAGAGGAAAGTGCACATTAATGGACGCTCAGTACAGTTACTTTGTGTAAATGCGCCAGATTTAGCCTGGTTCCATGTATGTGACCTGCTGATAGTAAAAGCACGAGACCCAGAATAAATGGTAACCAGAGACTGCTGTAGAATATCACATATTAACCAAACACTGACAAGCAATTTGCCTCCAACAAGCCAATTGCAAAAAAAGGGTTAAAAAGTCAGATAAAACAGATCGGGCAACTGACTGCAACATAAAGGAACAATTAAAGGAAATAACTGATGTGGGGCTACACTGCTCTATCAGGGTGGCAAGTATAGTTATACAATACAGGCAAAGTCACCAAAAATGTAGGCAAATGATGAATAAAACACCACTTCAAACTTATCAATTAAAACCAAGTAAAACCAAATAAAACACTCAAGTTCGCCTATTCACAGCAATCCAAGGTGACTAAAAAACACAGAAACACAGGCAGGATATCTACTCTACAACTTGACTCCCCCTCCTTCAGTAAAACAGAGAAGTCCACCAAAGGAATAAAATGGCCCATCAAATTCAATAGTGAGTTTGGGAAAACAGTGGTTGGCTCCACTGATGGCGTCTTTACTTGCAAACTAAAAAGAAGAGGAGCACATGAATTTACCAAAAACTTTAAAAAAGGAAGAACATTTTACAAATGCCACATAAAACAATGTGCCAAAAATAATTGACCTTGCCAGACTGGAACTGTCCCTCCCCCAGTAGGAGACGTATGGATGCTTGGGATCTAAATCAAGAGTCGAACAAATTATAGATTTTAAATGATATTCCTCAAATCCTAATCTGAGCTAAAATAAATGCTTGAGATTCACTTTAAGATCATATATTTTAAAATCATACTTTTAACATTTTTAAATGTTTTGTCAGTGATCTTTCCAATTAAGACACCAAACAAATGCTGTCCTCAGCTGCTCTCACTCAGGTGTGTTTTTATTGGCCCTTTTCCAAACCAACCAGGCTGAAAGCAACACTGCTGCTGCAGCCAAAGTCAGAAAGTTCCCAACTTGTTAATGTGTGACTTCATGAGATTATACGATGTTAATTCATTGGACAATAAAAGCAGACCTGCACAGCACTGTGATCTCTCAGTTATACTTTATTGTTCCTCACTGCTCTTCTTTAACTTTATATTTTCCATTAATCTGGTTTAAGGCTGTTTCCCCCGTGTGAATGCATTTTGTGTTGGAATATTATTTCCTCACCTTGATGGCAGAGTAGATGTGCGCTCCATGAATTCATGTTTCTGCAGTTATATCAGACGTGATCATTATTATTAACCTCATTATTACAGATCAACCCTCATGGAGCTAAACACACTTGGAACAAGAACAAAAACATCCTTCAGTGACCAGGATTTATTTTATTATGTCAAAAATATTGCTCTAAACTTTGTCTCCGCTCCGCTGAACTCTGAGTTCTCCACGTGGGCGGGACAATCCGCGCACCAATCAGGATATTGGAAAAGTAGTCAGGTCATTTTCCAAGAGATCTGATTGGTCAGTAGACGGTGCCTTCATTTTCTGCTGCGGTACATCGGAGTATCGGGGTGATTTATCCCGGTAAGAAGTGAATCAGCTCCCAGGGTTAATCCTCAAGTTACCTCGATAAAAGAAAATCCTGAGTGGTAATATCGTCCCGAGGTTGATTTGTCGCAACATGTTTGTTTGTTTACATGTACATGCCGTGTTTTACACTAAAGTCACGTTTGACTGTGCATTATTTGGAATGTTGAGCTTGAAGAACATACATATATATATATATATATATATATGTACTGTATATAGTTGTTTAGAAGTCGATGGTGAAGAGCCTGATACTCTGCTGAATCGGCTATTTCGATGAAGGTATGCGATGGTACGAAGCCCCAAAAAGCACATGTAAGGTGGGAAACAACAAAAAAACTTTCCTCTGCACACAAGCTACTGTCCTGCACACGACATAGGTTTCACGTGCAAACGGGATACTGGACTTTCTTAAAGGTGTACAGGTATTAACAGATTCAGACGTCCAGCATCAATATCCTTGATGAAATAGCATCGACACTCAAGCGATGCTTCTTTCCCATCAATGTGAGGTAAACAATATGCTACAAGTGGCATGTCCTGCTCCTCTGCAGCCTCATAGGAGGGTTATGGGGCTGCAGGTGTGTTTCCCTCTCCTCTGCTGCTTGTTTCAGGTGGGCGTACCAGGCAGTGGGAGAGCCGGCTGAGTAATCATCTGGATTGGGCACAGGTTACCAGGTGGAGGTGGTTTCTGGATGACAAGCTCCACTATTTAACTGGGCTCCCTGGGACCGTAAATCCATATCACTCATGTCTCTCTGGATCTGTCCGTGGTGCCTGCATTCTGGCGCCAAAGATCCAGCCGGGAAAACCTGCTGTCCCCACACAGCCTCGGCCGCCGCTCACCAGACTGCAGCCGCCATCTGCTCCGTCCCGCTCTGCTCCGCACCGCTCTGCTCCGCACCGGCTCTGCTTCACGGGAGCTTCTGTCTGGAAGAGACACGCCCCCCTTCGTCGGCTCTCAAGCCACTGTTCCACCACGTAGTACGTGGCGGAGCGTGGTGGAGCAGGAGGTTACGGTGTGGCAAAGCGCACCCAGGCCCAACTCTGTCGCACCGTCCCACCACAGAGAGTACGGTAAAAATGTAGGCGGGGTTGTGAACGACTCAGAGACACGTCCAGCGAAGAACATGGAAGCGACCAGCGGCCGTCCAAGTCGTTCTCTGTGACTCAGGCTAAACTTTCTCACTGCAGCGTCCAGCTCCTGTTGAATCTCCTCCTCCTGTTCCTGAGAGGAGCGTCTGTCTCTCATTAAAAGACGCCATGTTGTGTCGCGCGCCGACGTTTCAATAAACCCAGTTTACAAATCAACCAGTGAGCACAAAGCGGCGTATGTAAACAATGGAGGTTTACGGCGATGAAATAATTAAATATTGTGGGCAAGTCGAGAGTGATGATCGTCACTACCAATGAGCAGACGGCTGCGTTGTGGCTCCTCCTCACAGACCCGCTCCTCTGTGCTAGGTACCTCAACGGAGGGGTAGCGGAAAATCGTAGCCGGTGGTCGCGGGTTCTTTCCGTACCATCCACAACTTTTCAGTCCCCGCTCAGATCCAGTCCGTGAGTCACCGCTCTTGCAAATCTCCTCCTCTTGTAGGATCACCTGGAGGGAAGACTCAAGACTCGTTATTATTTCAGTTTAAAATAAAATCCTTTGTATGTACATTCAATCTGTTTCCTGGTTGCTTCCTGCACTTGAGCCTCCGTCCACCCCCCATAACAACAAGCTCACCTATATCAAAAGCAGCTGTCTTTCCAGCAGCAGAAATAACATTGTTCTCTATGAGCAGCCAGCTGTGTGACCATTGCGAAGGGACCGTCTGCAAATCACAAATGGCTGCAACAGTGGAGACAGAAATATCTCATGTGACTGGTATTCACTGTGGTGTCTCCAAAATCACAGCAGCCGTCACTTGTCTCCTGCTGATCATATACATTTGGTTTGATATGAAAACACTTTTTCATCAATTTTTAATCTGAATAAATTTCAATAACATTACTGTGATGTGCTGTAGACCAAAGAAACTCTGTCCAACCATCGAAGGGGTTCTGATGATCATACTACCAAAATAATTATTTTAAAGAAAATACTTTGGACAGTTTCATTGGTCTAACTTCCTAACGCACGCACGCATGCACAGAGTATAGTTTCAGTAAACTACATTTCCCAGAATGCTCACATACATGATAAAAATACAAATTTTTCTATTACCTCTCTTCTGTTCATCATAAATTCTAAATGGTGCCATCTCAATCAGCCCCAATGCTCGTCACATTCACACACACATTTGCACAGAGCAACATCTGGATCAAGCCTTGTTCTCAGGTGATGACCTGGCTCATGTTGCTGCAAGTTACACAATTATGGCCTCATGTTTCTTTTCAGATCATAACAAGTATGGTTTTTAAGTTTGTCTGCATGCATTGGTGATCTGGCTTCTTTTGTAATTTCCACCCTTGACTGACCTCCACTCTCACGGTCTCAGATTAGCCAGAACCCTCCCAGAACTTGTTTTCTCAATATGTTAATTTTGCCTGTGGTGCTGCTGTCAAAATACAAATCAGTCCACCATGAACAAAACATGTTGCTCCAAGCTGTGTCTGATTCCTCTCAGCAGACAACACATCCAAGGGTCTGAGGGGGGTGACGGGGGATATCTGGCTGAGCCTCCTTCTCTCCCCAACAGGCTCATTATTCATTTTCTGAAACTTTCAAAAAAGAAGAGAGAAAAGAAACAACATTTTTAGAATGATATTGCTTTCGCTGTCCCCATCAATCAATGGTTATCAAACCAGTGTTTTCTCCCCCTCTCGGCTCAAATATTGTTTAATCAATGTAACATGGTGGGGCTGTGAGACGCCGGCTTGCACTGCGAGCCACAGATGAAACAGGTTAGCATTTACATCGTGCAGCTCGGGCTACAATATGATTTATGGAATAGGGCTTGTGCACGGCAGTGTTGGAAATGCCGTCTTCTCTCATTTAAAGGCAAACCTCGAAAACAAACAATATGTGATTGCCACTTACTTCTATTTGAGGGGCCTGAAAACAGATTTTCATCGGGAACGGGTTGCTCATTAGCATAGAAATGAATATGATGACAGATAATGAATATATGCCTCTTGATGCTACACAGCCATCCCGGAATGATCAAGTGTGGAAGCAGGAGAAGAAAAGCGATTGCATTTTCTCCTTATTTTGGCAAGAGGATGATGTGTGAATATTAGCATACTGCAAAAGAGAGATAGAGGGTGGAGGGTGGAGGGTGGAGGGTGTCGTGAAAGGAGTGGTAGGAGAGTAGAGGACAGTCAAGGTCAGCTTCAGATAGAGAGCAGCTTCCCTGTAACTCTCCTGGCAATCCCTATCTCCTTGTCTCCGAGCACACACACACACACACACACACACACACACACACACACACACACACACACACACACACACACACACACACACACACACACACACACACACACACACGCTCCCCCAGGTCTGTGGCCGTGGAATGAGGTGTCACAATTGGTTGCACGAGGTAAGATAAGCTCATTATTAACGCCGAGCCTGCAGATAGACTGTCAGAAACAGATTCCTGAATATGCAGCTCATTCCGGTAAATCAGCAGGCTACACGTGTTATTGTTTTATTAAGTGGCAGCCCTCCACCAAAATAAATGAATAAATAAATGATGTGGTATTATTACAGACATTTAGTCAAATAAATGCAATTCCACCTGCTTCAAAATTAAACTGTGCTGGCATGCACAGTGAAGACTTCTCTTCTGTATCGTGAATTCACACATTGAACGAACCTGCTAGATTCACACGAGTGTCTGAGATGGACCCTGCTCATGAAGCTGGCTTTTAACAAGTTCATTCAACCAAAATCTCAAGAAGTGTGTTCAAATGAAGTGTGAAAACAGCAAAACATTAATGTATCTTGTCCTGTGTGGGATCGACTATAAATAAAAGATCTTTAAAAATTGAGAATGAAAAAAACAGCAGTTGGTGCCACAAACCAAATATTAATTTATTTATTCTGTTGGTTTTGCAGAACGGTGGTGGAGGAATCTCAAAGCTGGGCTCAGGGTGTTCTGTGTTTGCATGTTCTCTCTGTGCGTGCATGGCTTCTCTCCCAGTACGTCGGTTTCCTCCCACAGTCCAAAACACGAGGTTAAATGTCCTGAGGATGTGGATGGAAGAGTGTGTGTGTCCTGTGGTGGGCTGTTCACCTTTCCAGGTGAACCTGACTTCACACTGTCAGCTGATGTCAGATCCAGAGCCATGAAAATAACCGCCAACATAGAATCTTTTTGTACAGAAGATGGATGGATGAATAGTCATTAACTGTATTAAGTATAATCTTACTCCCAATCACAATTATTTGGGAAGAAAATACTGGTGATTGTTAATTGATAGGATTAGTAGGTAATGTTTGATTGGCTGTGATATTTTAGGCTCGAATCTTTAACATGTTAAAGTGAGATTTATTTCCATTTTTGACACACTTAATGTGAATAACCTTTTGTACATAATCTGATATGTATGTTGTGTTTGAGAACCTGGAGTTAATGTTTTTACTGCATATACCCACTGAATTGATAAGTACAATCAACCACCTGCCAAGTGAACTACATCCGTCCATTAAACTTTTACACTACATCATCCTGTTCAGGGTCAGCAACTTTATGGCGCAGTTCCACCGAGGCGGGGCGGGGCGGGGCGGGGCGGGGCGGGGCGGGTCGGGTCGGGTCGGGTCGAGGCGAGGCGAGGCGAGGCGGGGCGGGGCGGGGCGGGTCGGGTCGGGTCGGGTCGGGTCGGGTCGGGTCGAGGCGGGGCGCGGCGGGGCGGATTTTCACGCAGTCCGACTGAAAAGTTGTGGATGGTACGGAAAGAACCCGCGACCACCGGGCACAATTTTCCACTACCCCTCCATTGAGGTACTGTCAGGTCTCTGTGTCTGCCTCTGTGTGTCTCACCTCGTGTTTCCAATGAACCAATGTTCCACTTGTGTCCACCCCTTCCTTGTGTATTTAAACTCTTCTCCCTCTGTTGTCCTTGTGGACTTGTCAACATGTCTCGCTTCTTGTCAGCTTGTCGCTCCGCTCGTCGTCGCCCTTGTGTCCCCTGTGTCTCCTCGTGTTGCCTGGACTTTGTTGCAATAAACCTGGTTTTTACGGAACTGGCTGAGTCTGCGTTTGGGTCCACCCTGCCAGATACTTACGTCTGTGAGGCGGAGCTATGTCTGCTGATTTCTCAACTTGCCCGAAATATTTAATTATTTCATCACTGTAAACCCTCCGTTGTTGTTTATATACACCGCTTTGTGCTCACTGGTTGATTTGTTAACTGGTTTATTGAAACGTCAGCGCGCGACACAACATTATGTTTTTTTTTAATGAGATACAGACGCTCCTCTCAGGAACAGGAAGAGGAAATTCAACAGGAGCTGGACGCTGCAATGAGAAAGTTTAACCTGAGTCACAGAGAACGACTCGGACGGCCGCTGGTCGCTTCCGTGTTCTTCGCTGGACGCGTCCCTGAGTCGTTCACAGTCGTTACCATACTTTCTGTGGTGGGACCGTGCGTCAGAGTTGGGCATGGGTACGCTTTGCCGTACCGTAACCTCCCGCTCCGCCCCGCTCCGGCACAGTGGCTTTTGAGTCACCAGCTAACCTCACGTGAATAACAACGAATTTTGGGATTAAACCCGAGCAGCCGGAGAAAAACATACACTTGCACAGTAAGAACATGCAGACAGAAGAACCTGGCCAGGAATTCTGTGTCTCCTCATTTTTTTTACATTTTTCACATGAGAGGAGATAATTGTTACTGTTGTATTGTCACTTAATTTTGTGCTTATCTGAGCAGGTCTCGGTCTCACACGGTGTGAGAATAAATAAAGTGGGAGTCTACAGTGTCCTTATATACATTCTCTATTTGAGGTCTGTCAAAAAATATTTTTTACTCATAAAATGGTTCAGAGTGTTATGGATGTGGGAGACCAGAACATCTTTTATTGATGTACCGAATCATGGGAATTCAACCACATTTCATCTTCTGGGGAAGGCTGAAAATTAAATCTGTTTAAGTGGAAAACAGAATGTATCAATTAATTTTGTGAGTTCATCTCCTCACTCCATGAACCCCTCCATTCTGCATTGTGTTCTGCCTCTGAACAGACATGTTTGTCCTGCTTTAGGCTCTATAACCTAAACAATATGAACTAACTTTGTTTTTTTGTCCACAGCTGCTTTCTACTGGATAGAAATCTTCTCTTTCAGTTCGCTGAATGATTTGGAGCCAGCAGGACAACATTGACAAATTATGAACATCCTGTTGCATCTGTGCTTCTCCAAGGTTTTGCCATTATCAGTATCTGTCCTCTGTTTACCTCACATAAATACTGCTGCTTTTCAGTTAAATCTGAATGTGTGAGAGGGTTTATTATTGGCTGCCAGTTATAACAAGGTGACAACAGTTACTTTTCTGCAGTGGCTTCATGTAACCTCAACTTCTTCATGAGTTTCTTTAGTTTGATTGGGATAATATCTGACTATGAATCAGTAGGTCAAGTTTGGACATAACAAAGTGTTATCATCCAGAAAGATGACAAGCAGCAGGGAAGAGATCAGGAAGCTGGGGTTGTTGAACTAGTCTCACTTCCATGTAGTCAGCCATTTTAACGTCGCTGACACACGGACAATGTGCTTGCCACCATGTTGGTTTCAGTGATACTCAAAGACAATAGTTTTTGATATGTAAACATGGACCCAGGAAGTGACTTCTTCTTATTCTTGTTTTCCGGCAGGCTATACGCAATATGGCATAATGCTACCCAGGAAGTGACTTTAACCTGAAGCTGGAGTGTTTAGTCTGCCTTCAAGAGGGGAGGATAGCTGGGGGCCAAGAGTCCTCCACTGTGATTGGGCCAGGGAGGACAGGAAGTGGGTCACAGAAGGTGGTTCACAGGGAAGACAGAAGGCATCTATGAAGCTTGTTTGTGTTTGTTTTGCTCTCTTTCCTACACCATAAGTGTTAGGGGGAGCACGGCTGTGACCTGTGCGAGCTGCCATGTGGTGAGAATCTTTTTGTTAATAAATACTTGTGTAAACTCTTAACTATCTCAGGTCTGCTGTCCTTAGCCAGCCACGGTTTTGGAACATGTATGATACTAAGAAAATGTCTTACAGGAGCTTTAAAAGGAGAAGACTGATCATCAACATCCAATACAGAGAGAAGAATCCAGGAAACAGAGTTACGAGAGTCACATGAAGCTGCACTCTTATCATTGTACAGATCTCTGTTTGAGCCTCGCTTGAATTATTATAACTTTATCTTGAATTATACGTACTCTACTTACACTGTGTATCTTCTGACACTCCAAAGAAAAGCTATAAGTCATTTCATGGTCTATGTCAAAATCTCCATCAAATGCTCTCTTCCATTGATATGGTCTCCTAAAGCTTCTTGATGTGAATCTTTATCATAACGCATGTATTATGTATAAGTTGTTAACAGATCAAAAATGGATTGTGTGAAATCATTCCATTGTACCCAACTTCTCACCAACATAACACTTGGAATAAGCTGCTTCTAAAAGGGAAAAATAGGAAATTAAAATATACTAGTTTAGATGTCCAAACCTATAGAATGAGCTTGGACGCAACTTAAAACAATCAGCCACATTATCTATATTTAAAAGAAAACTGAAAAATCTACTACTGGAGAATTTTGCATGTGGTTTACATGCACAGGGTTGAACTGCTTTCTCTTTAAACATGGATAGATTCAAGGTAAAAACATATTGATATTACATATATGTAAATTTTGTCATGTATTTTTGGTACTGTGTTAATATTTATATATATATATATATATATATATATGTTTTTGTTATTGCAAATACATCTTTGTCATTATAGATACTTACACTGTAAGTTTAATCTGCAGAGATCACTCTCCTCACTAATCATGTCAGTGGGACCTAGTTGTGGTTGAGCCATCCTTTGTTAAAGTTTACAGAACCAGGTACACTGGGTGCCCGCCTGCCTGCCTGTGATACTCCTTATTCCTTCCACACTAAGAGCTGCACCTTCTCCTGATTATAAAAAAGAAGATCAGTTAAACGACAAAAACAACAATACTTCAAATTATATTTGATATAATTTTGTTACTTTGTTCAAATTTCACAAAGATAATCTTTCATCTCAATGGTAACAGTTCATGTTACCGTTCTGATCTTCTAACCCAGTCTCTCTATTTTTTGGGTTCTGTGACACGTTTTGCCCCTTTTTTTCATGTTACAAATTTCAAACTAATACATTTCATTTGAACTTGTCTTTCGTGTCTGGATCACGCTTTTTCCCGAGACAACACATTTTTTTCCGACAACCAGGCATTAACAAATTTTACAGTATGGCCCATCCATACTAATGACTATAACGTTCCCAATAAGGATGTGTGCGTCCACACTGACGAGCATTAACATTTTGTGAACACTGGCTCTCAACAGGTACCGTGTGTTTAGCTGCATAGAAGCTCCGTATCCCTTCAAATATAAAAGGCAAAATATCCAGGCATTTTTGGATTAACAGGAAAAACATTGGTGATTTTTCTTGTGCCAGCGGGGGACAGAGTGCTGCTGGCCAAGCTGATAGTGGAAAATATAACAGAAAACTGCCGTATTTGTATGTATATATATATGTGTAAAAACACGGAGAGTAACAGTCCAGATTAGAGCGTTTCTGAAATAAAATTAGGAGGTAATGTGACATATTTGCAATCTCAACCTCTCTTGCGCTATCTGTCTCTCTCTTTCTCTCTCTCTCTCTCTCTCTCTCTCTCTCTCTCTCTCTCTCTCTCTCTCTCTCTCTCTCTCTCTCTCTCTCTCGTTACCGTTCTCGTTATGTCTCTATCATCATTAGTTTCTGAGATATGGTAAAAGTGTTTTTTCTTTGGGGACTGCAGGGACGTTGAATAAGCATATGGTCCTAAATTGTATTCCACTAACTCATAATATGAAAAAACATTTTCAACACATTATGTAACTACAAATTAACAAATCTAGATCTATAAACACCAAGATTATGAAACTGTGAAACAAATATCTAGGTATAGTATGAATGTTTGTCAGACATGTAGTCTATAAACATGTTTATCAAAACTTAACAAAAACATAACGATTCTTAATCGCTAAGCACCCCATGACAGGCAACACTAAAACTTATGATTTACAATGTATTAGGATATACACCCCTATAGAAAACCAACAATGATGAACATGAATAATATACACTCCTCCCTATCTTAAAACTTAATTTAACCAGAATGCATCACAGTGTTTACATGTTTTCTTCCTCTTCCTCAGATTTGGTCTTTCCTCTCTGTCTGCTTCAACTACCTGAGGAATGTTATGATAATGTTCTTCTCCTCTTGTAGAGCTGACGTAGTCTGTGCTGAGCTTGGCATTACGCTCTGCACCGCCATTAACAACATTCATGCATTCCAAGGTGACCAGGGCTTCCTGGAGGGCTGGGTGAGTAGGGCCAGGTTGAGACGTCAGTTGTGAAGAAAGCAGGGTCCAGCTGAAGAAGATTGAAGATGTACCCTGAATCAGGTCCCACCAGGTCTGCCCGTGTATTTTCCTGGGTTATGATACCTGGAAACTCCGGTTTACCAAACCCTGAGCCATACCTGTCACTAGGACGTCTGCATGAGCCGGCTGGCTTGACAGCCAACAAACTGGTGGCCGACGATGTCTTGTGCTCTGGTGGTGCCTCACTGCTGAAGAGAGCCAGTGGTACCATTTCAGATGTGAGGTACCACAAGTGTCTCTTGAAGGCTTTCACACACTGTTGGAGATCACTTCTGATGCACAGGAATACTGAAGCAGATTCTTGGAGAGCTGCAGGTCATTCCAAGGTGCGTCAACAGCCACCGAACATTGGATCCACCAGGATGAGTAGAGAAGAACCACAAAGGTACCAAACTCTCTAAGTTCTCTAGGCTGATGTCTTGAGGTCATCCTGCCAGTCTGAAGCTCAGCAATTTGATCCTGGAGTAGAGACATCTTGAAGGAGTACAGCACCTTGGCCAAGACCCTGCGTGACTAGGTGTGGTTAAAATTGTGGGTGGTGCAAAGTCGGGGGAGGAGCCAGACCGCAGTTAAGTGGCCTGGACCCCCCACCCTAGGCACCGCCTCACTGTCCCTATTGTAGAGTGAAGTATGGTGAGGTAAGGTGGGGAGGTTGTGAGGGGGGGGTCCCCCCATCACTAGGAATCTGGCCCAACTGGACCCCCCGAGCACCCCTACCCCACGCCGGAGCGGCCAGCCTAAAACCCGGGGAACAACCCCCCCCCCCCCCCCCGACAAGGCGAGCCGCAAGAGGACCCGGGCAGCCATGCCAGCTTCCAATAAAGGCAGCAACAGGAGGAGATTCCAAGTCTCTTCCTGTCCGTTCTGACACCGGAAGGCTCTCAATCATATAATATTGTTTGGCTAAGCTGCCGAACTTCCCGTGGGCTCACCACCTGCAGGAAGGTTCTTAAATGGTGCATTGTGATCTGGGTGACGGTGCTCAGACTGTCACCCCCGCGACCCGGAAACGGATAAGCGGAAGAAAATGAATGAATGAATGAATAAGCTGCCGAACAGGGAGAAAAAAAACTTACATGACCATTTGACAAAGTGCAGTGGAACTGGTTTAGATTTTTTTAAGCAACAGGAGCAACCTTGGCAGTAGAAGATGACTTTAGTGGCAACAGACCCCAGTAACGCAGCCCTCTGCCAAAGCTTGAAGTTTTTTCTGTTGGAGCACCCATTTAAGCTGGCACACTTTCTTGGAATTCAAATAGAATGTGGACTAAAGATATATCAGGGACCTGGGATTTCTTCTTAAGATTGAATTTTGGGTATTAAAGTCTGAGAAATCATCCATTAAGTGTGTGACTAAGTTGTTTAGCCAGGATCATCGCAGCCGGAGCAAAATAGGACATTCACCTGGTGCCCCCATTTTCTGTGTATTTGCATCAAGATGACACCTGCATATGTCACAACAAAGAACACTGAGCATAATTATAGTGAGTCTGTTTACACCTTGCTAAAAGGGTCAGTGCAGAAGACACTAATGGTTTTGTTGATGCTCCAGCTGAATCCACCAACATCACAGTTAAAGCTCATATTTTTAATTTCTTGTGGTTGTTATGTGGGAGCATGGTTATCAAACTTGTTGTGCTTCGACCGTGAGTCCCATCACACTCGCTGTGGCTGCAGGACGATCCCAGTAAAGAGTACATATGGATACACTGGCTCCGTCTCCCACTGTGAGAGCTCCAGCCCTCTGTCGCTACACCGGAGAGACATAGTGCAACACACTGCCTCACATCGCACCTCCACTCCCCGCGGAGGCTTCCTCACAAACAGCATCAAACACACATGATGGCTGCCGCTGCCTGTCACATACTGGAGGCTTCTTCCTGTCGAGGATAGTGTTCAGGTGGGGCAATTCATATGAGCTCTGTGATTCGCCTGATTAATGCAGACAACTGCTGTCAAAGGGAGATCACAGAAAGGAAGAATTTCATGCCTCATTAGTTTAATTGGACTTGTGACTAATTTGCATGTTAACATTTTGATGTGTTCTATAGACAGCAACCAATTCACCAGTGAGCATGAACATGCAGCAACGTTCAAGTGATTATTGATTTAATTTAAGAGAAGTGATGCATGAGGAGGAACCCTCAAACCTAGAACCAGGACTAGTTCTGAACTCATAAATGTTTATGAGTTAAAACAGTGGGATATTGTCACATGCATGTGGAGGGTTGTGTATTAACAGGATGCACGGAGGATTGTGTCTGATAATCGATCTAATGTGTTTGCAGTGGGTGAGGTTGATTGTCTCCAGGTGTGACTGTGAGTGTGTGAGTGTTTGTTCTGTGATGGATTGGCGCCCTGTCCAGAGGCCTGGACTACGAACCCTGATCCACATATCCAGGATCTCTGTTTCCTGGGTTGACTGATCCAGACACACGTGATCCTGATCACCGTTACTACCAAGCAGGTTATCAACTCATGTGTTCAATCCAGACCTACGTGTGCATGTTCACATGAAAGGGGCGGAGTTTGCAGCGTCTGACCAATCACACACACGGAGAGATTCTGCAGAGCAGTTTACAGATTACTGAAGGAGCAGTTATTCTCTGAGATTATGAAGAATTCAAACACATCCAGCAGCTAAAAGCAACACTGCTGCTGCAGCCAAAGCCAGAACATTCCTGACTTGTAAATGCTGACTTGGTGAGATTATACCAGATAAATTCATCAGCGATATAAATGCACTTTGATCACTCAGTTTCACTTTATTACAGCAGAAACGTGTCGGGCTGATCTTCCTCACCACTCTTCTTTTAGTTTAGATTCTCCGTCCAGTTGTTTTGAGGCTGAGTTTCTCTTGTGTGAGTTTTTTTTTTAATTCATCACTGCAATGACACGAGTAGTTCTGCGTTCCATAAATTCATGTTTCTCTCAGGTGTGATCATTAACCTCATTATTACAGTTCTGCCCTTGTGGAGCGAAACAAACGTGAAACAAGTAAAGAACAAGAACATCCTTCAGAGCCTCAGTGACCAGGATTTATATTTTTATGTTAAAAAGATTGCACTAAATTAATTTCTCATCTCCTCTCAGCTGCAGCTCAGTGATGAACCTGCCCACCAATCACCATCATTTAAGAATGGGCGGGTCATTTTCCAAGAGATCTGATTGGTCAGGAGGCGGAGCTCTGACTGCTTATCAAGATCACAACCTGCTCCTGAGCAAGTTAAACATTCAGCGTCAGTTGCCGGGGAGATTTATCCTAGTGACAAGTGAGCAACCCTAACTCTTTGTTCTTGTTCTTCACTCGTTCCAAGTCTGTTTAGCTGCACAAGGGTTGATCTAGAATTAAGAGGTTAATGATCTGTTGCTTTTTGTTGTTGTGTTGTGACTTTTGCAGTTGTGTTGTAGCATTTGCGGTTGCATTATGCTGTTGGCCTTTTTGGACCACCATGCTTAGTTGATCACCTGCAGAACACACACAAACAGAATGAACCCATTAGAATGATTTAACAAACTTCATACAGGATCTTTTGTGTTTTGTTATTATTTTAACTACTTATTAAGAAAATGCACCATCTATTGAAAGATAAACAGCATCAGAGCATCAGTTCAATGTCAGAGCTGTTTGGAAGCTTCAATAATCCTCAAAACATGTATAAAATATATAGACAAAATGCTACAGCACAAACTGCTGGTATATGACCATCCTTGTCATTGATTGGTTCACGGAACTGTGGTAGTCTATCATGGGGTCTCGGATCTGGGTCATAAACCTCTGTTCTGTTTCCTTTGCATTCTGTCATGTGAGTTCTGTCTTTGTATGTTTAATAGCTTATTGCCACAAAGCACTTTTACACTTCAAACTGAACTTGAAGAAAAATTGCTGGAAATCTGATCGACTTTTAGACACAATAAGACGTGAGCGTGTCGTCAATATGTTTTGGAGTGTTAGCGGAAGTGCTGAGCTCTCGTTGAGGAATGACAGAGATCTAAATGATTCTAAAAAGGAAGTCTTTCTTTTGCTTTACAGTTAATGGTTTAACTTTCCGTCTGACTCCCACAGGAAGCACAAGCAAGAGCCAGCACGGGGCTGAGGTGTATTGATCGAACCCCTGAAGGGAATGAAGAGAAGCTTTTTGACAACCTGCAAAGACATTCAGTGAGTGGAACATAAAGCAGCCTTCTAAAACTACCACATTCTCCCTCTATGTTACGTGACTGCAGGATCTTACTCTTTTTCTCCATCATTTCCCAACTTTCCGTGGAGTTCTTTCTGACCTGCTCCATGCTGGGCGCCTTACTGCAGCAGGGAGTGTGACCTCTGACCTGCTGGCAGCCCCTGACTGTGACCCCTACGTCAAAACAGGCCATCTCACTGCAAGTACTCCAGCTAACACAGATAAGAGCTGTCCTATTGATGTACGATTCATAAATGTTTCAAAACAGTGTTTCTCAAATGGCGGGCCCCTGTCTGCACTGCCTTTCTGCCTGTACAACACCCAGTGAGCAATCACAGCTTCCAATTGCCGCCCAGATGAAGTTTTCGGCAGGAGTCTGCAGGAGAGTACCGATACCATCTCATGCTGGGGATGAGGGTGAGGGTTAGTGGTTCCCATTGTTCTGCCTCATTCACACGAATATCTGCACAAACGCACATAATACCTTCACATTAAAAAGAGAAAAAGGACTGTAGAAAGGACTGAAGGCCCTTTAAGAAACAATACTACTGAATAATATGTTTTTATGATTAAAATATAGAGCAAACATGTTTATTAATTCTCATAACTTTGGTATTTGTTAGAGATTCTACTGTTGTGCTTGTTGGACAAGTACCTTGACTTATATAGAGATGTATGTGACACCAAGGTGAAGGTGAGCCTCACCTGTCTTCAAACATCGTAGGGTCACAGGATGCCGAAGCCGAGTCCAGCCCAGTGAGTCTGACTGCAGGTTACACCTCTGACAGGCTGAAAGTCCATCACAAATGACACAAAAGACAGAGAATGTCCCCCAAACACACAATCAAACCGAATTATAACATTGTCATTAATGTCAAACACGTTGTTTTTAAGGGTGTGGGTGGGGGGTGGGGGGTAACATCCACTCTCACCGACATCCTGTGGCGGGTTTTGTTATGGGTGAAGTGGGCAGATGGATGCAGGTGTTCGCCCAGGGTGAAAAAGACTTTTACCACAGAGTTTCATGAACTGAAAGGTCTGAGTCACGTCTTTAGAGCTCAATTCAGTGTATTTGTATAGAGCCAGTGACAACATAGCCATTTCATGACACCGATGTTTTGGGATTTAAGTTTTGTCACAAGCATCAAATCACTGTAAGTAATACATTAATAAATGTAATAAATCACCTGAACTAATTCAGGAAAATGTTTTATTATTGTTTGAAGTACACTGTCATTTAATCATTCACAATTTGTAAAGTAAATGATTCATTACTTAAAGTTGGTATATTATGAAAAATAATGTATTAATTAGTAATATTTATAGAAATAAATTCATTATTTATTCATTATTAGAAAGAGAAAGAAAGAAGACGGTTTCTGGTGAGGTGTTACAGGCTGGGTACTGAGGCTCAGGTGAGGAAGACCAAGAAGCTGAGGTAAAGTTAAAGAATGTTTATTAATAAACTGATTAATTTAAGAAGCGGTTTGAGCTGAACTGAGCAGATCCAGAACAGGTGAGTGGTTTATGGAGCACACCTGGTACAGAGTAGAACTAAACCAGAGTTGGGTCATGGGGGGGGGTGTCCGAGACTGAGCAGGTGCAGGTGGGCAGATGGTCAAGGTGGTGTCAGAGGCATGTACCGGGAGATCAGCTGGCTGCCGAGCAGCGAAGCAGGAAGCCAGCAGAGAGAGCTGCAGAAAAACAAAGGAGGTGCTGGAGTTGCTCAGCTGAGCTGAGCTGATTCAGTCTGAAGTCTGAAGCCCAGTTAAATAGCCCAACTCCTAATCAGCCAAACGATCTGCAACAGCTGCACTGAATCTCCCTTTAGAGCCAGCGGCTCCACAGCTCCGTGAACACACCACCTGGACACGCCCACCTGAGGACAGCATAGAGAGAGACGCAGCAGCAGGGCAACAGCGCCCCCCCTATGCAGACACTGCTATGCAGGGCAACAGCGCCCCCCCCTATGCAGACACTGCTATGCAGGGCGTGACAGTAGCACAAGAATTTAATATCTTAGCAGAGCGGATATATTTTAGGTTACTATGATCGGCCCAGACGATGAATGGCTGCTCTGCCACCTCCAACCAGTGCCTCCATTCCTCCAGGGCCAAGTTGACTGCCAGAAGCTTGCGGTTACTAATGTCATAGCGCCGCTCTGCAAGAGAGAGCCAGTGAGAGAAGGCGGCACAGGGATGGAGCTTGTTGTTGGAAGGAGAGTGCTGGGAGAGAACTGCCCCTGCCCCTACCATAGTCAGAGGCGTCCATCTCAACCACAAACTGGAGACTGGGATCAGGTTGGATGAGGATGGGTGCAGAGGTGAACTGATTCTTGAGGTTCTGGAAGTCCACAGCAGCCTCAGTGGTCCAAATGAATGGACGAGCAGTGGAGGTGAGAGCTGTGAGGGGAGCGGCCGTGTTACTGTAGTCTCGGATGAACCAACGGTAAAAACTTGCAAACCCGAGGAACCGCTGGATCTGCTTCCAGTTCTGACCAATCAGACCCACGGACGTGCATAATCCCCCCAGGACTCACTGGGCAGAGCTGGAAAACACCGGTTAGTTATATCGGTCATCTTGGTGGAGATCAAGACCACTGGTGACGATGTAGACCTAACACTTAGTAATTCCCCCCACTCAACACACACACACACACACACACACACACACACACACACTGAGGTGTGTGACACTACTCTCCCTGGTCCAGAGCAAATAATGATACAAAGCGACCGTTCACCTTCAGGGAGGGCTGCCGATGGTCACTAAAATCCAAAAAGAAAAAAACAAACACCTATGATGATCCCTGATTCTCCGAGAACTTGGCGAGGTGGAAATTTGAAACTGAGGTGTTAAAAAAAAGAAAAAAGAAATAAATTTTCCGTCATTTTGAACTTGCAGGGCACGATTGTGTAGTGCAACAAAACATCATTTATCACAGTTTGGTCAGTTTATCGATAGATTTGCACATAACACAGTGCAGTGGTTGTAAGATTTGTTTTTTGCTCTTTTAAAAACAGATTGTATGATACAATTTGACTAATTAAAACATGTGCTATGATATTATCACTATCTCATAATATTAAATAAGTACAGCTATGATGTTGTCAGGGCCGAATTAAAGATTTATCACCCGACCCTTCCTTTTCATTGTGTACTCCAATATAAACTGGCCTGAACCTTTAGATTGTGTTCATGTTTCATTCTTTACCATCCTTTGTAATAAATGTCTCTTGGAGAAACTTTCATTAGATGTACCAGCTTTCCAAAGTTGAGATGATATTCTAAAAACATGAGATCAACATCTGTAAAAAGCTTCTGCAGATGTTTGATCACTCTGTAGTGGCGAGCTCCCTCTTCTAGGCTGCCGTGTGCTGGGGGGTGGGTGGGTGTGTGTGTGTGTGGGGGGGGGGGGGGGGGGGGCATCAAGAAGAAGAACCCCACACGTCTGGACAAAATATTGAGGAAGGCAGGCTCTGTGGTGGACACAGAACTGGACAGTCTGACATCTGTGTCTGAACGACGGGCGCTGGACAGGCTCCTGTCAATCATGGACAACCCACTGCATCCACTGTCCAGCAGCATCTCCAGACGAAGGAGCAGCTTCAGTGACTGGCTGCTGTCGCTGTCCTGCTCCACTGACAGACTGAGGACATCGTTCCTCCCTCATGAGGCTGTTTATCTCCTCCAAGGGAGTTATAAGTTCAAAATCTAGAGGGGACCCTAGTACCCATGGGTACCAGGCCCTATTGTATATAAAGAATCTATCTATCTCTATCTATCTATAAATGTGTGAAAGATCTTGGAATATTGTAAATCTTGTACGTCAAGTACATCCCTTAAACCATAGCTGTATTATGCAAAGGCTGCATTAACTTTTGTCTTGACTTGTGTTCTGTTGGTTTACTTCCTGGTCATAGTGCAGAAACAATGAAAAGGTAATGTGAAACTGATTTGTTTTTGCTAGAAACACTTTATCTGATATAAAAACTCCAGATCGATCAAATGTAGACGCAGGGAAAAGACCAAGTTCCTCATACAAAACTGAATCATGGCAGAATACAGATAAATCCTGTATATAATGAACTAACTTTAAAATGAACAATAGAGAACATATTGTGACCAATGTAGAATAACGGATGTAAAATACAGAATCATTTCCATAATTTAGCAATGACATACAGAAGCTAAGTAAAAACCGCCAGACAGAATAGCAGAAGAGAATAAACATCAGCCTCAGAAAATAGAAAAGAGAGCTTCATATAATGTTTATCTCCCATGAACAACAAGGAGATACATCTTTTATGCAGTAACTCGCTGTATTGACAAAAGCTTTCTGTGTGGATGAGAAGCAGCCTCAGTGCAGCATGTCCTCACATACTAATATACTAAAATAAACATAACGATTCCCCTACAGCACTATTCAGGTGTCGAAAGAAGGGGTCTGCTTCTGTAACCAGGAGCACAAATTGGAGTATGAATTAAGTTGAAAAAGATAATTAAGTCTACAGTAAAAGTAAACATACAAAAAATGAGGAGAGAAAAAAACATGTAAATGTAAATCATTATCATAACCGAATATCTACAGTATTCTCTTGTACTTTGTCTTCTTATTTAACATTAATTGTCTGCAGTTGTATGGGTGTATATTTTCTACCTTCCAAATAGCCCAATCCAGTATTTATGTCTCATTTCTGTCATAACTAACTTGTGTCATCCCCGGTTCGCAGGTTATTACCTCCAAATGCTTCTCAGAGAAAAAAAAAACATCAGCATCATCTGACAAAAACATGAAATGGAAATCTTTAATTCATTTCACTCATGTGACAAAGCACAGGTTTGAAATATTCAGGTCAGATTATAGGAATCTGTTTCTTTTCAGGGTTAAAGGACGACAGCTGTTACTCGGGCTGCAGGTCCTGGGATCAGAGCGATGGTGATCAGCAAAAAGAGAAAAACAGAACTTCCATTAAATAAACTGTGATGCCAGACATTGCTGCTGCAACAGAGAGGAATCCACATTTGTGTAATTGAGGTGATTCTGAGGTGAGTCAAATTAGCCTGAGATCAATATTCTGTCGCCTTTAAACATTTGCTCATTGTCAAGGGCAGGAGGATGTGTGTGTGCATACGTGTGTGTGTTTGTGTGTGTATATCACTGCTTTCATTGGTTGGTTGCTCGGCTGCTGATGAGGCAGCACCTCCAGCTCTGTCCTCTGGCTCTGATTTGGCCAAATGGATCCACACAACACATCAGTCGCTTGAATAGCAGTTGGCAAATTCATCTGCCAGCTTGTTAGTGTTTTTGTGTGCGTTGGTAGTTAATAGGAGAGTCGGAGATATGAATGATGGTTGATACGTGTCAGAAGAAAATACATTTTAGGTGTTATTTTGTTTTTGCATGCATTTCCATGGCAGCGTCCCCGCTGACATGAGCACTGGGAGTTTTACTGGATTAACTCGAACACAATTAACCCCTTACAAGTTCCACACCTCAGTTTTGACTTGAATGTGTGTGTATTTGCAGGGAAGCCACGGCTGCTGATGTGCACACATTGTGTCCAGGTACAGCAGGTCCGTTGATTGCTTTTCCACCGCTGGAAATCTCTTCTAATTAAGACTGATGAACTAATTAGTCCCCTTGTAAACAATTGGTTTGTTTGAGCAAAGGTTGTACAGAATTTAAAGACCTTCTGTCAACCTCATTTAAGAAGTAAAGCTGGCCCGTCGTCTAACCTGCGATGTTAATGATCCCCGAGAGGTCCTCTTGTTGCAGCCGCTGGCAGCCTTTCTGCTACCATGCAGACACATCAAACATCAAAAATCAAATAGCAATATAGAAGAAAATGGCATCCAGCCGTGCAGGCATGGCATGTCAGACAATACATTCTGAAGTGTAGCTTCTGCTCTTGCTTTGCTGGGAGGTTGATCAGGTTTACTTAAAACTAGGGATGTCCCGATCCGATCGATAGATATCGGATCGGGGCCGATATTGGTGATTTGTGTGTGATCGGGAATCGGCAAATCCAGCCGACCGCCCCACCGATCTAAAAAAACAACAAAAAACAAATTTTCACGTCAGCTGCCGTAAAGCGAGCCGCGTGTGCGACCTGCCGTAAACTGCCGTTAGCAGCCTAAAGCCATTGTGAGGATAAAATGTCAGCAGTCTGGAGGTATTTTAAGGTTGATAACCAAACCAGTCCAGCGGCCTGTTGTACTATTTGCTTCACCACAGTCCCGAGAGGTGGAGCACCAGAGCTTCACCACAGTCCCGAGAGGTGGAGCACCAGAGCTTCACCACAGTCCCGAGAGGTGGAGCACCAGAGCTTCACCACAGTCCTGAGAGGTGGAGCACCAGAGCTTTGTTTAACACAACTAACTTGATAAGACATCTAAAAAGTAAACATGCGGCGGAGTACGCTCAGCAAAGACGATCATCAGTGGAAAAAATATGACGTAACGGCCCCCCTCCTCCCCCCACCGCGGTCCACAACGTCCCCTAATAACCACAACAATCAGGGACTAGAAGCTCCGGTGGAGCTGCAGAAGCTAGAAGCAGGTGGAGCGGGGCTATAGACCTATAAAACTAGAGTTATATATAGTGGTTTATGTGTTTATGTCTACTTCTAAATTTCTATGTGGTCTGTCTTCTTCTGTGTTTTTGTTGTGTTTGGTGAGTCACAGCGCCCCTAAAGGCCTGGCATGTGTACTACATGCCCTGAAGCCTCGTGTTGAGCCGTGTTCATAGTTGCTCCAAAAATAGACTATTGTGTCTATTTGCCATAGCAATGGAAGTATCGGATCGGGAAAATATCGGTATCGGCCGATACTCAATTCGGAAAGATCGGATCGTATCGGGGGCCAAAAAGTGTGATTGGGAAATCCCTACTTAAAAGTAATATTTATAAAAGAATTTAGAAAAGTAATTTGCAAAATGTACGTTTCTTAATCCCGACAATTAAAAAAGGTTCCATTTTACTGGTGAGCCATTCTAATCATTTTTATGAAAGAAATAGTTTTCTCACATCATTTAAATTGGCCGAAAGCTTCATGGAAAAGATTCAACCGACTGATGTGACAAAAGCCTTATAAGACGACTCACCAGGCATGGAACTTCTGTAGTGTAGCCGTGGAAATCTCGCCCGATAAGCTGGGATTTCCAGATTTGATTCTCGGTGACAGTCTTTCCAATAGTTAATTCAAGAATTTTATTTTGATCGGCTGGATGCTTGAGCACCTACTATATTGTCGCCTATGACATGTGGGCTGTATAGTTTAATATATTCATATTTATTAATGACTGAAAATCTAAGAGCTTAAAAAAGGACAGTTCATCTTGCAGTTCTTTTTTTGAGGTTTCTTTCAAAGAATTCTAAAGAGTGATTGATGCGTTGTTTGAAAATATACTTGATGTACCTTTTGTTTTTCCTAAACCCAGACTAACTATCATTTCAAGTAAACCAGACCCATAACACTTTCATTTTCTAAAAAGGATTAATGAAGCATCTGCTTGTATTTGTTTACAAGTATGTTAATAAAAGTGTCTTAATAAGTGCTCTTTATTCACTCGCTGTTTGAAAGTACAATAATTTTCACCACTGGGTGCCTCAATCTGAAAAAATCTAAAATGTTGTAATGTGGTTTATAAACGCAGTGTATTTATTTGAAGTTAACATTGGCTGAAACTGAATAATAATGAAGAGCACCACCAGTTTTTTGACGGCAAGTCAGCATTTCTCAAAGAGCAGACATCATATCAGAAGGTCATCAAAGCCAATCTGAAAGAGTAAACAAAAGCTGAAAACACATCAGTGAATCAGTTTGAAAGTTTGTTTGGCAGACCTTCTGCACGCACATTTTCTCCAGCTCTGCCCTGTGTTATTAATTGTTATCAAAAAGCTGATTGCAGAAACTGCTTGTATGCACGTCCTGTATCAAAAACAAGTCAGAGTGACTGTTTTTACAGTATACATCCAATTATTGTGCGCCTACAGAACATGCAAAAGTGGAGACTGCTGTAGCATGAGGCAAACATACATATAGTTTTCAAATTACTTTATCATATATAGATGCAGGGCTTGTTTGTAATCACATGCTTCTTTGTTGGACCACACATAAGTGTGTGTTTGAACCTGAGGGCATGTGTGTCCGTCAGCACCTTGCTGTTGCAAACCTACAGGGAGGGATGGAAAACTGGAGGACAGCACTCCTGGGAGCTCATTAAGAGCAAAGCGGAGGATTTACCACACTCACATGCTCAATTGCTGCGCTGTGTCACCCGCACACACTCGTGTCACCGCACACACATTAGCTTGCATGTGAGTTTGCCTTTACATTGGACTGCTCAGCATAAGTACGAGTCAATCAGAAGCTTCCTATTATCTATTTATCCTGCGGCAAGCCCGGAGCAAATCAAACTGTCCGAGAACCAGAGGACTCCGAGACACAGATCGACATATCCACAGTTTCAATGCTGCTGAATGAAGAAAAGTAATCTGGATGTTGTGTCCAGAAAAGGCATCAGTAATCGAAAACCTTATGGTAAGCCGTACTGATAGAAAGCAGAGGCCATTAATAAAAGAAGAGAGTGGTAGTGAGTGGGCTTAAAACGCTGCATCTGAACATGTTTTGATTGCTCTGATTGGTCAGTGGTCAGGAGAGGAGGGGAGATGGGTGATAGGCTGGCGGATTTGTGCACAATGACAATGAAGCAGAGCATCATACCTGGGATTGATGTGCACAATGCTGCGGCGTCTCCTTGGCAGTGCTGGGTTTCTTCGGGGGACTTTTAACTCGCCACCCACCTAACGAACTGCCACATCAGGCTCATTAAAAGTTACCATGCAAAACACACAGCAGCTCGCTGCAGCCTCACACATTCCAACAGGAGTCTCCAGAATCACAGCAGTTTTTTCTAAATGAAGTGAGGTGATGGACACAAACTGAGAAGTGGTGTTGTGGCAGGAGGGTGAAGATTAATCTAACTACTGGTCAATTCATACAAAAAACATAATTTTGAGAGACTGTGAAACTCCGTGCAGCCTCCAGCAGACGTAGTAGATGGAAATCTTGTCAGCAGCGAAAGTCAGGGAAACCATTTGTAGTAATTCAGGAGGAGAAAAAAAACTCACCAAAGCTAAACGTGGCAGAGTGGTGGGGTTGATTTTATTAACCCGGTTGCAGACAACGCCACCTGGTGAATTTCGCCCCAGGAGATAGTTAGAATAATGAAAAGGGATTAAAAGGAGACACAGGCTCGCTCACAAATCAGAGCTGGAGACGTGACGTTCCACACTAAAAAACTTTTTTTTAAATCAATCAATTAAAAGGGGAACTGTAATCATAAAACCAAGGCAACCATTAAAAAGACACAGTGAAGAGGTCGATTCACTGTTGCTGGGGGAGAAAACAAAATGGTGACACTGTACAGGAAGCGGTCTTACCAGGCAGTCCGCAGAGAAGGGGGCTCAACCTAGAACACCATGTGACACCAAATCAAGGACACAAAACGTGAGGGACACTGGCTGCCACACTGAGTCCCTACAGCTCCTGTCAGGCACAAAACAAATGGTAAACACCCCCAGCAATAGGACAATAACACAAAAAGATCCATCCAAAATCCATCCTGCTACATAAACACAATTTTATTGACTTCTTGTATAGTGGTTATCCACCTTCCTTCCTCCAGGGCCCAGTTGTTCAAAACTGGGTTATTTTAACCACTGGTTAAGCCCTAACCTCCGGTTAAACCCTTAACGAGCCGTTAGCTAACCGACCGTTAAATATGCGTTGTTCAAAACATGGTTAGTCATCCCGTTAGTTAACGTCGCCGTCAGAGTTAACAGTGAGGTTAACAACGCCAAAGGCTCCGCCCACTTTCAAATCTCCATGCTTCTGCGTTTTGTCTTAAACATTGTGGTGGAGGCAGCGCAGTGTTTTTATCTGCTCTATAAAACGACCATAAAACATGACAAACTACGCTGCTACCAGGATGTTAAAGTGGAAGATGAAAACTGAGCTGGATGATCAGAGGCTTCATGGTGCCTCATCTTTTTTTAATTTTGACCAGAGAGAACGATATAGAAAGTGGACTGAGTGGCCAGAGAGAAAAATAATAATAAAACAAGAGAACGAGATAATAATTCCCATCCATCCATTTTCTCCCGCTTATCCGTTTCCGGGTGTCAGTCTGAGCACCGTCACCCAGATCACATTGCACTGATTAAGAACCTTCCTGCAGGTGGTGAGCCCACAGGAAGGTGGCGCCCGGCGTGGGACATGAACCCTCTACCTTAAGATTGCGAGTCTCATGCTCTACCAACTGAGGTAGCCGGGGCAGAGATAATAAGTTGTTACCTCAAATTAATGAAGCGAGGGAACGAGATAATTTAATCTCTGAGACTATTTACTACTATATACAGAGAGGTCTGTATGAGGCTACGTTGCTCTGCTATGAGACGCTCCACAGAACTTCTTTATAATGAAGCCAGACTTTTGGTTCATCAGTAACTACTAAACAAACTACATACTATTGTAAATGAAAGCTTGGATTTTTTTCCCATAAAATGAGCCTTTTAATGTGAAAGAGAACTTTTATCTTGGATCAGCGTATGTTTACGTAGGTTGCTATTGGAAACGGCTGCAGAGCAGCGTTCTATCATTCTACACCTCCAGTCCTCCATGTTGAAGCTTTTGATTCAGACATGTCCAGAAATTAAGTGAAAGGAGCAGAAATTCATTTTTCTAAATGTTGAATTTTCTAAATGAAAAATAAGCCCAAATCTCATTTATTAATGATAAAGGGGGAATATGTGATTCGGAGCTGCTGAGAATTAGATCCTCTCTTTTTGGACCAAGGTGAGTTTAACACGTCTGTATTTCACATGGTTCAGTTAGAAAACACCAAGATCTAATGTGCTCCGTGGAAACTAGGCCTTTAAAGCTCCATAACAGCAAATATGATGGGATGGAGGCGACATTGGTGAAAAAATATAATACGAGGGAGTAACTTGGTGTCTCCAGTTATTAATTTGAGATGACTAATTATTATCTATTTTCCACGGTGGAGTCATTCTGTTGGGAGCATTATGATTCTGTTCAGGTTCAGAGTGAAGACCCAGACAACATCCAGAAATTATTCCATGTGAAAGAAACACAAGACATTGTGTAGCCACCGCAGACTAGGGTCACCTGGATCACCCCTGGAGTCAAGTGTGCCCATCAGACTTAGCCTGAAGAAGCCTTGTTGGCCTACCACAGCAAAGTCCAACATGAAGGTTTGTTCACATACTGTACTGTGAGAGAGCAATGATCCCTTTGGAGTTGTGAGTCCCTGCAACAGAAACTGCCTCAACAGAAACTGGCTCCAGCTTTCCAACCAATAAAGAGGTTGCTCAATGGTTAGATGTAGGTTCGCTCACCTCCACACACAGCATCAATTCTGGAACCAACCTCTAAATACAGGGTGGTCTCTTTCATACTCAGGTACTCATGATTCCCTGGCTGGCAGCCACACACGGAGGTTGTGATTGAGAGGGCCTCTGTTAGGCTTGAAGCTGCACAGAGGAAAACTGTGCCTGTTGTTTTTGTTGTAAAACAACCAACAGTCACCATTTTCAGCCGTTTTGGAGTGAGTGGGTGAGGTTGTGGAAACAAACCTGGGGGCCTGAAAGATGTGTACCTCACTTCCCACACAAATGTTTGGATCTATAAAAATAAACTTGGCGCACCAGCTTTCATCCTTGCGCACAAACACTTTGGAAAACTGGCAGCGCAGATGGAGAGGTGGTGATTCATCTCATACATTTAATATCGCATACGGTATCAGATTTATAGACACACGTAGTCATAAACAGCCAAGCCTGCAGTCTTATAGATGCGTTCCTTCAGTGAACCATCGGCCTGATGGAGCTGTTTAGAGGCTTTCGGTCAGTCGACTGATCCAAGCACAAAATGTGTAAAATTAATAGGGCATGTAGTGTTCTGTACAACGTGGCACTGAGGACTGCCATTCCCCTCCCGCCTGGCCTGGCTCCCCCACAATATGAAGACCCTAACTCACAGACTCCTCCCCGACATGAAGAATTTCAAAAGGGAGCAAAGCTCAGTGAAGGTGTCGTGCAGCGGTTGTAATAAGACAGCAAGTATGTTTAATTTTTTAACAGCATCTTAAATAAAGCTGGAAATTTCAGACATGACATTACATATGTTACTTATGACTGTAAAGCCTCGTTTCCACTGCACAGAATGTGCCGGCACTGTACGGTACGGTTCAGGCTTTCGTACGTCCCCACTGCAAAAGTTGTGGATGGTACCGAAAGAACCGTACCGAAGGGTCACCCTTCCCTTGGGGCACCAAGCACTACGGAACTGGAGCTACATCACAGCCGTCTGCTGATTGGTAGTGACCATCATCACTCTTAACAAGCAGCAATGTTTAATTATCTCATCGGCCGTATAAACTCTCCCGTTGTTTCCATACTCCACTTTGGGCTCAATCCCAGCCTGCTGTGTGCGAGGGCAGGAACCCCCCCGAACAGCTGGGATCGGCTCCAGCGCCCTGCGACCCTGAACTGGATAAACGGGATAGAAGATGGATGGATGGACTTTGTTCAGGGTTCAATGAATACTTCTATGTAAGCACTTTTTGACACTCAGTTGAGATATTATCTATAGATTCTTAGTTTTAAACATATCAAGTATGTTTTTTTTATCATACCAAGCTAGATACCTGCTGCACTACTGCAGTAGTTATTGAAGTGTGTTTACATGACATGTCTACATATGAATTACAAATATATTCCAGAGAGGTAAAGAAAGGCCATATCAAGCAGCAGCAGATGAGAACAGACGAGCTGTGGTGGAAATGCTTTGGTTTGAAGGATGTTGGCATTTTTTTACCTTTCCCTTTTAAATTGCAGTTTGAGACAAACGGCCTTGAGCCTCCTTATTGGTATTTTATCATTACATTTGTGATATTTAAAAATGCTCGCTAAGGCAGAAATACCTCACTGTTCACTTGTGTTATGTACAGACAACATGAGCCATCTCCTACCTTGGATTTTATTAACGCACAATTAGACTGTGAATTTCTGTGACATTTCTTCAGTACAGATATTCTTAGAGTAAATAGTAGCTGCTGAGATGATTATAACCCTAAAGCTCATTCCTTTTACATGATCCAACAGAGGTCATTGTCCTCATAAATGCGTTTTCTCTCCAGCAGCTATCAATCAAGCATTATTTTCCACTACTCCTTCTTCAGTAGCCCCACAAGTTAAACATGTAATGTTGGAAGAATAAATTGCATTATGTTTTGAGATACTATCAACCCTTAAGTCTCTACAGTTTTAATTTAGTTTGTGTTGACACAGATTACTATCTGCTATCACTTGTTCCTTATCAGACTGATGAAATGGAATTTCAGTGCTGGATATATAGGTGATTCAGCGGGAGCCAATCTGTCATAGTCTGAAGATGCCTTATCTGTCATCAGCTGGGACTTTATTCATGTTTAACTGCTTTAACCCATGCTTGGATTTATGGCCATTTTGCTTGGACAGTAAACAACCTTATATAACCTCCACCTGGATATGCAGCTAAGAAACATCAAATGTGGTTTGTGGCTTTATTGAAAAATACAGCCAAGCACAGGCCAGGATAATGGAAAGGTCAACAAAACATTGAATTATATTATTTTGAAATTTTCTTCAGCTCATAGTCCGATACTGCACACATCCCTGAGCATTGAATACTATATATGTGCGGATGCTGCACAGATGTGAGTGCTTTCTGCATGGAATAAAGTTTTTCTTCTTAGCTTCAAATTTTGGTTAAAATTGCGGAGAGGTTGCGGGGATTGGTTGAAGTTGCAGGCCGCGATAATATCCAGGGGATCTGTTGAATTTGCATTAATAGCTGCGATGGCCAAATCGCTAAATCGTGGAGGGTTTGATTAAAATCATTTTAACAGCTCTATTATAAGGGTATGTTACTTGATAATAATTTTTCAATTCTTGAATTGATCAGTGTAAAACAGCTTTCCATTCCAATAACATTCTTCCTCATGAACAACCTTGACCAGCCTCATGAGGCTCAGTAGACTGTGCTATAAGCTGGTTGTCTACCAGCAGTGATGTAAAAAGTAGTTCAAAACCATACTTGAGTAAAAGTACAGCTACTTTGCTTGAAATCTACTTTGGTAAAAGTAAAAGTCACCAATAAAATAGTTACTGGAGTAAAAGTCTAAAAGTACTTCATATGAAATTATTTAAGTATAAAAAGGACAAGTCACCCCGCAGAAGACGCAGAAGAAGCAGAAGAAGCAGAAGAAGCAGAAGAAGCAGAAGAAGCAGAAGAAGCAGAAGCCATAAAGTCTTCTGCTCGGAGTCCCCAGAGAAGAAAGACAGTAAGATATACAAGTAGGACCTGGCAAGCGGAGCCGATAAGAGTAGACGCCCTGGACTCGGCAGACAAATCGGCATGCACAAACCGTTTTTAACTGTTAACACACCTAAATGTGTGGAAAACATGCCAAATGGACAAATTACATGTTTACCTGGCAAATTTCAAACCGAGCGGATACTCAAACAGCCAAAACACGACAAGTTTCAATGTTCATTTTCACAATGTCCGCCATCTTGGAAAAACAAAGCTTGCTGAACACATATGGAAAGTGCAGAAGTGTCTACAGCAGTCCCAGTCTCTTGGCAGTTTGTGAAATGTACTTCTTTGGTCCACGGTAGATGGAGCCACATGGTGTCAGGACGTAGGAGTGATAAACATTAGTGTCTGTTTCAGGTTAACTCTATGTAATTGATGTTACTGTAATAGTGGCTATCTAAATAAGATCTGGGATCATGTTATTCATCTTTTGTAACACTGCTCTCCTTGCTTTAACAAATTTAATCATGTGACTGTAAATACTTGTATATGACTGTAAAATATAGAACTTAATATTTTTCTGTTATTTGATAAACAATGTAATGTTGCTTTAAAGAAGAAATTGCCTGGGGTGAATTTCAACAACTATGAGGTCTACGAGGAGAACATAAAACAAAAAGAATGACACACTACCAATTCAATAAGTTATTAACACATGTATTAATAAAATAAATGCATGGAATAATTCAAGCATTCAAAAAGATTCTCACTCCTCATCTGGAGGAGTTCTTCTTCTCCACTGGACCAGGCTTCAGCTTCCTCAGTAGTCCTGAATTAGAATAGTGCATGGTGGAGGCAGAGAAAGGATGAGACGGACGAAGGAGTCGAGTTGGTTTTTCTTTATTGCTTCCAGCAGCCTGACAGTTCACCTGTCAAACATTCTCCCGTGCATCACCGCACTTCCTCTTTTCACACCTCCAGTATGAATCCACAGCATCCTCCAGTAGAACTTACAGTAGAACCAGTAGAACCTCCAGTAGAACCTCCAGTAGAACCTCCAGTAGAACCAGTAGAACCAGTAGAACCAGTAGAACCTCCAGTAGAACCAGTAGAAGACATTTGTACGACTGAGACAAAACAATATGTCCAGCAGAACCTTCACCTCTCATTTTAAACATCAAAGACAAGTTAAATAGTTTTAAACAGGATCTTTCCCCTCAGCAACAAATATAAATGTACATGAACACTGTTAGATTTACACTAAAACATTTAGATCTCATGTTGAACCACAGTAGAGAACCACAGCCGGCCTCGTCTCAGTCTGGATCCACAATCTCTGAAAACCTCAGAACAAATGTTCTAGTCAGCGTGATCTGGAAATATCAACCTCATAACAACATTTTAAACAACTATATTCTGGCCTAAAACACTCTTAAAACTACACTCTGTTAAACAATGATGCTAATATTTCAGATTTTTTTACTCACCGCTGTGTGTTTCCTCCTCCGGCTTCTCTTGCCAAATGCATTATGGGTAAATTGGCTTCCAAAGCCTACACGGGTCCGTGTTGATGCGTCCTCGATAAAGTGGGCGGAGTGAGAATACATCCGGGTATTCCACGTGTACTAAGTGAGAAACGGCCAAAGAACTGGGTCAGTACTTGGTCTCCCACTGACGACGTTTCATGGGTACACGAGAGCAGAAGTATGGACAGTATTGGTTTTGGAAAACGGCCTCAGAGACAATAGTCTTTTGAAATGTAAACAAGGACCGATGTGACTCCAGCATGAGAAGTGTATGAAAATGCTTCTGGAGTGCCCCTTGAGCAAAGGAGGATAACTGCAGGTCAAGAATCGTCCACTGTGATTGGCCCAGAGTGGAGCACAGGAAGTGGGTCACAGGATACTGTGAGTATCAGTGAAACCAACATGGAGGGAAACGCATGGTACAATGCAAACCTATTTTCTCTGTAACAGTGAGGCTAAACTGGCAGACTACAGGGAAGAATTATCAAGTTAAAGTACTTCAGCAGCAGTATAGATGGTGGAGTACAGTTGAACTTGGGTGTCTTTCACTCTATTTTCTGGGTCCTCTTTAGGTCAGGTTTTGTTGTAAAAACACCTGTGATTTATTTTCCTGCTTCTATTTTCCTGCCTCTACGAGACACATCTGAGACGGGGCGATTTTCTTTTCCTCTCGCGTGCAGTGCGCCACGTCACAGATTGGCTGCCCACATTGCTCATAGCAAAATCCACCACTGTAGAAACCAAATTCTCCTGATTCACCACATTCTGGACAGATTGGTGAGAGAAAGTGATGCAGAGCCATGTGCATTAGCGTGCAACACCGCAGAACAATGTCGGTGACCGTGTGTAATGACTGGTGATGATCCGCCACCGTTTCGTGCTTTTACTTGTGACGCACGATAACAGATCACAACTGTCCATGACGGCACGTGACTCCTCTGCCTTGAATCATGTAGGTCAAAATCCTGATCAGCCGTCAGGAAGTGAGATTCGTGCCATTCCTGACCTGTTCTGTGTAAACATACCTTTAGCTGGATCATCTGGCCTTTACGTGTCCTGTTTCATCAGATAATGGCTTGTTGAGTCTAATGTCTGTTTCTAAAGAAAAGGCTTCAATTGATGAAATAACTATTTATTTGGCACACAGATGTAAAGAAAGAAAAGCAAAATGAAGTAATAAAAGAAGTACGTAAAATTAGATGTTCTCCTCAGGTTTGTCATCAGAAGGTTTTGTAACCAAAGTTCCACTGAGGTCGGTGAACTTCATAAGTTTAACTGCAGCAGGTAAATTAGCCCCTCAAGCCTCTGATGTCTCTTCTGTTTTTAAGAGCGTCTTTATCACTTTGTGTTGACAGAATCCAGACTCCTCAATGAGACATCCTGAGCTGCAGATAAGAAGTTTAGAGACATTCAATTTCATACTGAAATGTGGACACAACACTGCCCGGACTATCAAATAAGTTGCTATTGAAGTGGCAACAGTTCTAGCTGAGGAATAAAACCCGGGTCGAAGAAAGAGAGAGAAACAGTGAAGATTAATAGGCTGTCATTACAAGTGGAGGCTAATGTCATGGATCAGTGAAATTAGAAGTTAGTGGCTTGTATTTCAATATGGGATAAATATGTTTGAACAGGCAGACCAGCTGTGCGTGACTGACCAGAAAAGTTTATGAATGTAATTGTAGATGACTGAAGCTGCCGGGTTGTGCCGACTGGTATTGCCTCTGTTTTGGAGCTGTTCAGTTGGAGGAAATTGTGGTACATTCATGCCCTTATCTCCCCCAAGCAGAGGGTGAGTGTGGAAGTTGATGGTGGGGGTGAGGTGGATGCTGAGGCAGTCGAGGGGCAAGGGTCAGTTTCTTGGTAAAGTTAATTGTCGTCAGCATAGCAGTTGAAGGATATTTTTGTAGCGCGTGACAATTTGACAAAGAGGAAGCATGTACAGTGTGAAGAAGGTGGGGCTGAGGACAGACCCTTGGGGAATGACAGTCTGTGTTCTTGACTTGGCTCCGTGCATGGAAATGTTTTCCATTCTGTTTGTGAGGTATGGCCGGAACCAGTCCAGAGCAATGTCATGCACTCATGTCATTCACTCATAGGGCTTTCCCACCAAAATGAACCAGGAGCTAGTTCGGGGCCGGTGCCAGAGCCAGTTCTTTAATGAGCACCGCCAAAGAACCGGTTCTTTTTCCACAGCGCTCATCCAGGTACAAGGAGACGGACTGTATTCATCCGTTTAGTCCGGGTCGCTCCATCTAGTCTGGCCTGAACCTCAGATGCACCAAAGAGCCAGAAGACATTACGTCTCTTCTTATCTATATTTGTGTTTTTTCACGTCCATCTTGCTTTAGCCCGGAGCCCCGGAGTGGCCATACAGGAAAAAAAAAAAATACTTGTGAATGAGTTTGGGGCTTATTTTTCAACATTTGGGCATTTGGGCATTCTGCTCCTTTCACTTTATTTCTGGACGTGTCTGAATCAAATGCTCCGGGAAACGATCGTACGGTGCACCGTGAACCTGTGTGGCCCGACCACGTCAGAAACTTTTGAAAAAATAATTGGGGAATGGACAGAAAATAACCTCGATGTAGGACTTTACCATCTGTTGTGTCTATACGCTTTGTTTGTTGATGTGATGAGGTATCGTTTGAAAAACAACTCCAACGTAAATATTCTGAGCGAATTGAAAAGTTGACACTCTGTTATTTACCGCCACCTCCATCGTTCAATTTTATATCGAAATAAGTCTTACATATTTTAAAAATGAAACTTTAGCTTGCTTTTTTTTTTTTTTTTATTCACGCACATTGATAAACATCATTTATGCATGACTCGTGTGTACTTTTTAACATTTGATATCATATATGCATGACGTGTATTGGAAAAAAATAAAAAATTGACTGAAAAAGGTGCTTTCATTCAGAGTTTTCGATTCATTTTGTTTTATGGAATACTACTACTAGTAATACTAGTAATACTAATACTACTGTGAGCTGAGCTGGCATATGGGAGGTGTTGCAGATGACTGGAGTCCCAAAAGCATTGGCTCATGGTGATGGGGCCTGAAACGACCCCAAACTGATACTGTCCTGCAATTTAGTCAGTGTTTGTTTTAACCCTGGTGAGCATTTACCATCGTACATTCCTAACTAAGAGTGTCTGTGTCTGTGAAGCTCCTCTCCACAGGGACTCACCCTCACACCCCCACTAAAGACACATCCCTTAATTAGGCTACCAACAAGTCAAACATTTGATGGTGTCGGTAATATGGTAATATTTATTTAAGGAAGGTATTGTCTCTGACAATCAGCGTAACACACAATTATCTCTGCTAACTGAATAAACTTAGTTAATATAAACATTTAAAACTGAAACGTAAATCCTCAATACTTCTCATCAAGCATGTCACACAAGTGCACGTCTGGGTTAACGTGAAGTCCTGATTGACTCTTCAGCCTCATTTCTAACGATCAAACACCTCAAAACTCAGCCTGGACAACACATTCACACCTATCATTATTGTCAAGATGTTATTGACTGATAAGCAATACACTTACTGTACTTTTACTGCATGTTATTTCATGTATTTGGTGAATCAGATGGAGCCCCACCTCCTAAACTGTGAATGTCTGAGGTCATAAAGAATATATGAAGAACTTAATGAGAGTTGGTAGAACGAACAGCAGGATAGGATGATCTGGTCAGAGAAGAACTCTGCTATAGGTTCTGTTTAAAAGACATTTTCAAGACAAAACACTGAACTGTCGTTGAACAAGGGTATTTGTAGATCCTGGAAACAGCACTTTCAACAGCTTCCAGAGGCGTTCCATCCACCTTAAAAATAAATAAGTACACGAAAATTCAGAAACACGTACACTGTAAAATATAATATGTTGACTTTTAATAAGAATGTATGCATACTCATTGCCTTACAAAAACTAAGTAATGTTAACTTAGATCAGTTAAATTTAATTAAATTACTTCTCATAAGTTCGCAGTATTCAAACAAATTAAAGAATTTAGATTATGGTAACTTGTTTATTTCAAGTTTGCAGTACTCAAAGTAACTGAAAGCTTATCTTTAGTTTTAGTCATTCATCATCTTGAAGTCAACTTAACAAGCCAATTCCATCAAAAACACATTATCTAACAGTAATGACTCAAAAACAATGAATGATCACTCGATGGATGAAAATTACATGAAAATCTATTTGAAAATACTCCGTTGAACAGAACACAAAACTCAAATCTTTGATCATGGTACTCTAAATAACAGAATAACAGGAAAGTGAACAAAGTGTTCCAGGTCTGAAA
The DNA here is from genome assembly GCF_963383615.2 of Lipophrys pholis. Classification (NCBI taxonomy): domain Eukaryota; kingdom Metazoa; phylum Chordata; class Actinopteri; order Blenniiformes; family Blenniidae; genus Lipophrys; species Lipophrys pholis. Next base: position 2,938,752 of record NC_137639.1, on the reverse strand, counting down.
TGCTGGTGGACCTTCAGACCTCCATGTGCCAGTCAGAGCTGGACATGAGAGGCTCCAGAAAGAGCTTTGTAATCTGGAAGAACAAATCTCAAATCATGAGAAATTAACTTCATCTACTTCAGTGCTCGTATTGGTTGTAACATTTATTGTGACCAGAAGTTCACCTGATGTTATTCAGTCCTGAAGGTTTTTCTTTGTTTGACACAAGGTCAGTCGCTTTGCTCTTGTGTGTGTTTCCATGATAAAAGATTTAGTTACAACTTTATTTATTATTGTGTTTAAACCTTTGGACGCAAATAAACTTTACTTTTCAAGCCTGCAAAAAACTTACCACTACCCATTCCTCTACATTACAGCCAGTCGTACTTATTACATTTATTTCCTTCATATTTTATTTCAGCTGTTTGTATTTGATGTTTTAAAGCTTGTTGTGGCTGTGTTTTTATCAGAGAAGACATCTTTCTATGTTGTTTATTTCTGCTTCCATCAGGTACATATTGCTAGATAACAATAAAAGTAATCTAGATTTACTCAATCCAGTCTGGGTTGGAAAGAAATAACGCCCAAACTAATCTGCCTTCACAGAAGTTTCTGATTAATCACGTTCTTACAAACTATTCAGGCTTAAACTTTCCAACTTGTAAACGGATCCATTGATACATTGAAAGCCTAGAATAGCATAGAGGAGATGCTCCTGTTGAAATACTGAGTCCATCAAATCCAGTCACCTGAATGTTGCTGACTCAGCAGTGGTTGTTAAAGCCAATGTGGCTGAGGTGCACTTTCTTTTTTACATTAAATTTTGACTTCTGGTGTTTTTATTCAGGGCGACACAGTAGTCGCACATTCTGTTTTCTGAGCCGTGGCGAGTCGTCCCGTATTTGTCTCGACGTATCTTTTATGCTTAAATAATTTTTTTTTTTGAAGAACCTGTTTAAATATTCGCAAATCTTCCTCCCACCTCGTCTTGCAAGCTAATAACAATAATGAAAATAGTGGTAATAATACAGTATTAATACATTTAAGATGGGTAAAGAGATAAAGTAACGGTTAGCAGATAGTCATTATGTTCGGTCAGTCCCCGACGATCACAAAGATCTGCCTGAAATTGTCTGAGAGGTCCGGTCACAAAAACTCTATTCCTGGTTAATGTATCCTGGCAGGGTTATGCAGAGTATAACTGTCTTGAGAGGATAAGAATTCTTTCACATCTTCTATCTTGACTTCCCTACCCGTCTCGTTTTGAACGGCTTTATGAAGTCTGTCTACATGTCCCACACTACCAGGATGGACAGGAGTGTAATAGGTTTTTTTCATGACCGTCTTCTCGGCCATCTTACCTTCCATAGTTTCAAAAGTTTAACTGGCCTAACGTGTGAGGGAAAGATACTTTATTGAAAAACAATGATAGAATATATGTACCGTGTGTATAGAGTTTTAGCTTTCTTTTTCTTTTTCTTTTTTCGCCCTCGTCCTGTTCGGCAGCTTGGGCCAACAATATGATGTGATTGAGAGCCTTCGGAGTCAGAACAGATTTTGCTCTTGAACAGGGAGAGACCTGGAGTCTCCTCCTGTTGCCTTCTCCGTCAGAAGATGGCATGGCTGCTGAACACGACCGGGGGGAACGCTCAAAGAGAAGAGAAGAGAAGAGAAGAGAAGAGAAGAGAAGAGAAGAGAAGAGAAGAGAAGAGAAGAGAAGAGAAGAGAAGAGAAGAGAAGAGAAGAGAAGAGAAGTTGAGGGGGAGGGGATAACATACGATACCCTTGTTGTGCTACATATATTATTTGCAGTTATCACACTGATCCAAATACTTTACAACTGTTATTAGATTCAACCAGCCTGAGCAGCTCTATCTAGAACTGTTCACTTTATTACAGCAGAAACGTTTCAGGCTGAACTTCCTCACTGATCTTCTTTTAGTTTAGATTTTCCATCCAGTTGTTTTGAGGCTGAGTTTCTCTTGTGTTTTGTGTTGGAATATTAATTCATCACCGTGACGACACGAGTAGTTGTGCGTTCCATAACATCATGTTTCTGCAGTTCTGTCAGGTGTGATCATAAACCTCATTATTCCAGATCAACTCTCGTGGAGATAAACAGACCTGGAACAAGTAAAGAACAAAAACCTCCTTCAAAGCCTCAGAGACCAGGATTTATTTTATTATGTCAAAAAGATCGCTCTCAATTACTTTCTCATCTCCGCTCCGCTGCAGCTCAGTGCTGAACTTGTCCACCAATCACCATCATTTAAGAATGGGCGGGGCATTTTCCAAGAGATCTGTTTGGTCAGTAGGCGGAGCTCTGACCTCTTATCGAGAACATAACCTGCTCTGGAGCAGGTTAGACTTTCAGCGTCAGTTACCGGGGTGATTTATCCGGTTAGAAGTGAGCGAGCGTCGTAGTACAGAAAACCCAGGGTTAGTCCTTGAAGTTATCTCGATAAGAGAAAATCCAGCTTCGCAGTACTACTCAGTTCACAAAGATCAAAATCTCAAAAATTGTTGTTGTTTTTTTTGTCATGCCCCATACCTCAGTGGCCACATAGGGGCACTGTTGCCTCAATTTTGGTTTTCTCTCCCTCCCCACTGTCTTCTCCAGATAGACGTGCCAGACAGTGTTTATGGAAGCAGGGACACTGGCTGGAAACGCGACTTGATTTGTCCCACCTGCGGTGCCAGGTGGAGATAATTCTCCTGATGATGACCCACACTACTTCACTGGGCGTTCGACTCCACTCAAGGCTGGAGCGACACACTCTGACAGTCAGTTTGTGAGTTGTGCTTGGTTTTTTCTGGCTTACTTATGCTCCTGACTAACTCTGTTTTCTTCTGCCCTCAGTCTGAAGATCCGTCCAGCTCTGCTTGCATCATCTCACGGACCGATCTGTCTGAACTCTCTGTTTCACTCTGCGATCAGACATGAACAACCCAGCCAGTGATCTCGCTCAGCCTCCTGCAACTCGGCGTGTGCCGCATACCTGCTTGTCCGCAACCTCACTCCTGGGGACTCACTTGACTTTTGAGGACTGGCTTGAATCTGCAAACCCGTCCTTGGACAGTCACTCAAATCTGCAGACCCGTCCCGGAGGACTTGCTTAGATCCGCAACCTTGTTACCGAAATCCACCTCTGCTTCCACATCTGTCCAGGACTCCAGAGCACAGCAAAACTCGCTGCTCCCTCGGCTGAACAAAGACAGTTTATGTGGTAAAAATGGGGTCTAACCTGCCTCTAGCAAGTTAACCCTGATGTGTGTAGCTCAATCTTTTAATTAATTAATTAATTTTTTTACATAAGGCAATCATGCCATTGGAAAGTCAGAAAATTACAATTTGGGAATGACAATCCTCAAAATCAGAGAAATGTTAATGTTCAGGCAGAGGGATAGAGAGTCAGATTTTATTTTGTTCTTGGAAGTGGTTCAAAATAAGGGGATTTAGTGGAACAGAGAAAAGTACAAATGGGGCCATCCAGAGACATGGCTAGAGAAACGCTTATGGTAAAGATGTGATCAAGCAAACCCATTAACTACTTCAGATGCTAAGAATCAAACGGTTACAGAACAGAAAGAGCACAAGCACAGAGGACCAAATGAGAGCGGAGTCAGACACACACGATGGCACACATCCAACACACCATAGACACACTGTGAAAAGACAGACACACACACAACATCACACTAAACAAGACGGCAAATGACATTTGAACAAAGATGAAATCAATAGTGTGACAATACGTGAAACTGAGGAACAATTATTGACATGAACACAAGAGAAAACTCATGAAGGCTGACATCATTATTCCAGGTGTTTTTAGTCTGATGTGAATAACAAAGATGTCCAACTGTAACATTCAATCCTATTCAAAGAGAAGCTAACTCAGTAACACATGTGGCTGCTGTCTCATATCTTCGTTGTTTTGTGGCTCCTTCTTAATGCCATGAGTTCATTAATCAGTTTCTCTTGAGGACACGTTTATACAAAATTACACTTCATTTTAGTCAAAGCAATACTGCTCCTGGTTTCTTCTTGTCTTTCTTTAAAACTTGAAAAATGTATCCATGGCCTCTTTCACACTGCAGGGAAATGTGACCCATTTCTGATTTTTTACCCATATGCGGCCTGTTTTGTGGCTGTGTGAAAGCTCCCATTCAGATTTTTTTCACACCGGATCCAGGCCTTTTTCGTATGTGAAACCAAGTCATATGTTTTTAGATGCGACTGCTTCGTCATCGACGTGTGACTGATGATACGGATAAGCGCTAGAGCAAGCACCTCTGCCAATATCTTAAAAGAACTGCTTTCTTTTATTCCTCAATTGTGAAGCGGAACTCTCTCAGCTTTTAACTTTGTTTATTTTGTGGATTCGTGTGTTTATGATGTGTTCATTACACATTTAAAAGTTTTATGGTTTTAACATGATTTCTACTGTTAGAGAATTCTCCTAAAGAATGATGTGTAATTTTGCAGTCTGTGCTCAAGGATGACCCGTGTCAGCACTGCTGGAACTTCTGTGCTACTTTTGGTGTCCTTCAATACAGACTCACAACGATCTCAGCCTTTAAGAAGGAACTGTCTGTCTTCAGAGTGAGACAAACTCCTGGACAATCCTGCAGAGGTTGGACTGTGACTTTGTCTCTTCTTGCAAGAATAATGTAATACAATTGTCTTAAACTTTTTCAAGTCGCTCTCATTCTGATTCCTGTGTTTTCTGTTTCCCTGAGTTTTTTGTACCAGGAAAATCCTCCTGACATCTACACCGGGTGAGATTTAGCCTGGTTTTTATTGAGGTGTGTGGGTTTTACGTTGTTTGGGCTGAAAACGGTGAATCACATCTGGCAACCCTGCTGCTGACCCTCGCCTTCCATGTTTACGTCTGTCAACAGCATCTTCTGTGCTCTGGAGCCAGGACCCGTCGGGTTCGATCACGTTCACACAGCAGCAGAGTTGGCGTCAGACAAAATTAAATGGGGGGGGCATTAAGACAACTGCAGGGTGGCACAGACTCTTGTTCACTACTGGATATATTCTATATAGCTTATGCATATGTTTGCTGTTTACAAATACAGTAAGTTTCACTCAAAATATTGTACAAAGTTCAAATTCACGCACACAAGGCCCTGTACCACGGCTGAAAGCCACGACCCTCTTGCTCTCTTTTCTCTTCTCTCCCTCCGGTGCTTTAGCGCACCAATATTAAAGTGAACATCAAACACCATTCAAGAATTAAATAACCATGAAACCCAAACAATACCAGTAATGTAAAGATAGATGTACATTTAAAACAACTGGAGGCGGTGAGTGTTGCTGCTAAACCTCCTGAGAACAGCGTCCTTCCACGTCATAGTACATCTGTGGGTCAAGTCTTTTTCAAAGGCAAGTTGAACCAACTTCTCCTGTGGAGTGTCGCGTGTTTATGATTGGAAAAGATGTTCCTTAGTTTGGAGAAGGAATTCTCACACATGGCAATGGAGGCTCTGATTGTTAGAGCATGTCTGAGTGCAGTTAGCACGCTCGGCATTGCGGCCAGATGCGTGTGATATTTTCATAGAACACACTGGATTGTCCAGTTTTCATTTTGAGTTGATTTCTGCCGACTGAAAAACTCGCTGGCGACCTCAAACTCAGTCTCAATGAAAGGTGACCCTGTGAGTATCTTTATGTGCCCCACAGCTGTTGCGTCCAGAAAGCTCTCACTTTTGGGATTCAGCGCCACAAGAGCACCGGCCAGCTGTGTGTGGCGCTCACTGAATCCTTGATCCATCTCTCCCAGCACCGCATCGATAGTGCTGAATTACAGCCTTCGAAGTTCTGCTTTCTGGTCTTCCTCCTCCCTGTGACCTCTAGATCCCCGAATGACATGCATGTCCAAATTTGTGTTTGCTTTGCGTCTTCGTTTGGGCACTACAGGTGCTGAGGATGCGCTCTCACTGGCAGCCACGGCCGTGTCCCACACCTTACTGAACTCTGCGTCACAACGGGGTTTTCTCACACAGGCTGTCGCTCTCTCTACGATACCTGTCATCAAGTCGGTGTCCTCTCTCTGGAGAACCTTGTTGGGTGGATCAAGTAGGGAAAGAAGGGTGTGTGATAAATGGGCTTTGAATAAGAAACTGGGTTCGCTCATCTCGCGCAGCAACGTCCAACGTCCGCAGCTCAGCGCCATAAGTCGGGACAGAATCAATTTCAGTCAAAACGGCCGCGATGTCGCTGAAAGATTTCAGAATGACTGAAACAGTTGCAAGATGTCCTGTCCACCTTTGTTCCAGAAGGTGTTTGAGGTGCTCACCCTTGTAGTGTATAGTGAGCTTCTTGCAAAATTTATACAGGGCATTGCACACAACAGCTGTCTCCACTGACAGGGTATGCACAACAACCAGGTGCAGCTGGTGATTAAGACAGTGAACGTGAGGGATCTCACGGCCCAGTTTTTCTTGCGGCAGTTTTTGGACGCCACCATGCTTCCCAGACGTCAGCGCAGTTCCATCATACACCTGACTTAATATTTTTAATGTGTCCAGTCCCACCGCATTGAGCTCAGCCAAAACTGTGTCTGTTAATGTCTGTGCATCTCCTTTGCTGGCTGTTCCTATGGTGAGCAGACGTTGCGTGATATCATTGGCATCATTCACGAAGCGAAGTACAACAGATAGATTTTCACAACCGGTGGGGTCGTGTGTTCCATCAACGTTCAGAGTGAAATAAGAGCCCCCTACCTCCTCGACAATAGCCTCTGTCACAACACTGCTGAGAGTGTTTATCATCTTATTTTACATGTCACGACAGGTGTATGTGGTGATGCAAAGGATCGCTTTAACAGCCTCGGCCAATTCAGGGTCCTTTTGATAGTGTAATTCAATAAGGAGAGGAAAAGTTTACTCCCGCCCGCTGACATATTTTCAAATGCCTCTATTTTCCCACGTAGAGGCAGCTGGTTCTCCGCCAGAAATCGGACTACATCAATGAGAGATGAAACGTAATTCCTGTTTTTTTGTAGTTAATTTTCATTGATGAGTGTTGAAATTTCTTTTCCAGAATTAACTCGCTTCTCTGGCTCCTTCCACATAGCATAACATGACACATGCTCCTTTGGTGACTCGTGTTTATGAAATCCCCGGTCTCTTTCCACAGCATTTTTCCAGTTACGGAATCCCACAGTCACAAAGGCATCTGCGACGGCCTGGGACGTCCTCCGGCCGGAGTTGAACTCCCGGCAGCAAAAACAAAATGCTGCATCAGCCTTTACACTGTACTGCAGCCAGTCACGTTTGTGATACCGAGAGGAAACAAATGCACATTTCCTACTACCAGAAATGCTGACAGGATACTGTTGAAGCTTCACTTGGTTAGGGTGGTCTCTTCCGAGGTCATTTGGCGGGTGTTCGCTATTTTCGCTAGCGGCTAGCTCTTGGCTAGCCAAAGGAACAAGCTTCTGCGCCACAGCTGCTTCACCGAACGTGTTTTCTCCTCCTTTGGTTGATGTAGCTGAATGAGACATTGCTGCACCACATTTCAGCCATTTTCTAATATCCATCTCTTTTCAGATTGCAGCCTTTCACCAGTCTCTCGTTGGGCTTTGTACAAAGAACTGTCAACACTTGTCAACTGTCAATGTAATGACATCCAATCAAATCAAACCAAATGAGTAGGTCAGGGGTCATGGGGGGGCATTTGCGGGCCTTGCTCCCCCATGACGCCGACACTGCACAGAAGTCTGATAGAGGTCACGTAGAGGTCATGTAATGTGAATAATCATGCAAGAAAATCTGATCCCAGCAAAAAATCCCAATTGAGCATCAAGACCTGCAGTGTGAACGAAGCCCAAATCAACAGTCTTTCTATGAAGACAATATAGAATGAAACAATGATTCTAAAATAAGAAAGCTGACAGAAAGGCAGCTGATATGAGTACAACCGCAATATTTCACCCCATGGGCCATTACTGCAGTTTCCTCAATAAATTAAGAGTTAATCAAATGTGTTGGAGCAGCCATGCTTAGTCAGCTTAAGAGCTATTCAGGTGCCGGTAAACGAAGGAAAAACTCAACACAGCCTTCATTGCCTTTGGCCTGCATGCGTGTCCTTTTGAGGAGCAGCAGATATTTATTGAATTGCACACCCACCTGTGTGTAGCCACGCCCACACCTGAGAGAAGGTCACACACACTAGATCAATTAAGAACACAAAGTGCCTTAGGTCAACAAAATGATTAAGATCACATTCACACAGTGCTGACCTGAGGTCCTGGCGGTGCGGGGCGACTGCCCACTTGGCTCTTTATTGCTGCCATTTGTCCTGTCAGAGAGAAATGTTCTCATGCTTTAGCAGCTTTTTTAGATTTTTAGATACAAAATACAGAGATCTATTAGTTTTAATTTGCACATCAGCTCCATTTTCACTATCCATACATGAATCTGTTGTTGAACTCTCAGTAGTTTTTACATTGAACCATTAAACGTCGTCCATGTTTGTGTGACCCTTCCCTTCAAAATGAATCCTCTTTTTCAAGCTTTCTGACTTGCCTGACCTTAAAGAATGCAGGCATATCAGCTGAGTGATAGTTAAACTTGAACTACAGGTGTAAAGGTATTTTCCCCTCCATCAGTAAGAAGCAGGATTGTTCACAACAGCTGTCAGCAGGCGTAATGTATGAAAATATTTTGTGTTACAGATGTGTGTGTGGTCTGAGACCCCGATGAGACGGGCCACAGTGGGATGGAAAATGGTGACTTATAGTGAGAAGATACTTCAAAAAAACAGAATGAGGACAGTGCTCACCCTCAGTGACGACTGGGGGTTTTAAAGGGGTGTTCACAAGGTTAGAGCCGTGTCATTGGCTGGCATTCATAATGAAAATAAGAATGTGTGACCCAGTAATTCCAAACTAATAAGAGTGTGGTGATCTGCCCACATATTGGTTAACACCAAAGGCCACATGCATTAAAGACCATGTAGGATAAAATGCTTGTTGGCTATATTTATTGGGCTGACTCAGCGACCTAGAAGCACATTCTGCTTGACATTTGTGTGAGCCTACAAAGTACATCAAGCCAGGGATGTGGAACTATTTTTACTTTAACCATTTATCACTTCTTCTGTAGCAGGACCAGTGGTGTCAAAAGTGTACCTATTTCTTAAATAAGCAACAGATTTTACAGCAGAAGCAAAGATACTACAGTTAAATTATCATTCAAAAATATTTGGCAAGAGAGGTTCTCTATAAAAGTGTTTCACGATTTTCACAATCATCACAATTGACGGGAAACTTCAATCTCAAATATATCAACACTTGAAAGAGTGTATGCCACATGTAACTGTAAGACAGTATAAATGTAACTAAATGTGACCAAATATAATGTAAAATAAATGTAACTACTTTTCAGGGTGATGCAGGGTGGACCCAAACACAGACTCACAGATTTCATAAAAAAACTGTTTATTGAAACAAAGTCCAGGGAACACGAGGAAACCGCAGGGACACAGGAGCGACACGACAAGAGGAGCGACATCATGACAAGAGGCAGGACATGTTGACGAGACGATCCGACAAGGACAACAGAGGGAGAGGGTTGTAAATGCACAAGGAAGGGGTGGACTCAAGTGGAACACAACGATGGGTGCACAGAGGGAGAAGGCCATTGGTTCATTGGAAACACGAGGTGAGACACACAGAGGCAGACACAGAGACCTGACACTACTCATTAATTTTAAATAACTCTGACTTTATTACTTATTCATATTACAAAAATTACATATGCATTTGCATAGATGTAAACAAAACTATATGTTTGCTAGATGCTCTGTTAAGTCTAACTTTGGCAGACTTAGCGCCAAGCTTGTTGTCAAAATACTGACGTATGTTGTTTTCTTTGACAACCAACACGCCTCAGAACACTAAAGACAAACCGTTTTTCTCCTTGAAGCACAAACATGTATTCTCCTTCCCATCGTTCATCGTTCATCAAACAGCCTTTCATCTTGCAGCCTTGCATCAATTTTTCTCTTCCTGGACCTCCATCCATCCATCCATCCATCCTTCCATCCATCCTTCCATCCATCCTTCCATCCATCCATCCATCCATCCATTTTCTCCCACTTATCCGTTTCACTGGGGTGTCAGTCTGAGCACTGTCACCCAGATCACATTGCACCAATTAAGAACCTTCCTGCAGGTGGTGAGCCCACAGGAAGGTGGCGCCCGGCGTGGGACACGAACCCTCTACCTTGAGATTGTGACTCTCATGCTCTACCAACTGAGCTCGCCGGGGGACTCTCTACCTGGACATTTTGGGTTCATTTGTATTTCTTAATTCTACTTGTTGAAAATTGCATTGATGTTTATGCACTGAAATCTAGTGCACTTGATAAAATATATTTCGCAGTGGGTACAAAAGTGCATGAACAATAATCAATTTAATTTCTTTTAGCTTTTTTATTCTTAACACCACCTTGCCCGGGGCAGCGGCTGGAGGGAGCAGTCGCCCCGTCGCCCCTCCCTCCTCGCTCTGCGGCGCCTCGTTGGGCCCTCAACCTGTCGTATCCATGCCAACGCAGCACAGGAGGTTTCTCGCGGGGGATTGTCCGCCGTCGGGTGGAGCACGGGTCGGTGGGGGTGGGGGCTAATCTGGATATGCACAAGTGCAGAACTACTTGTGCAGAAGGCACAAGTTATTTCTGTTTTTTAAAGAATGTTTGAACCTGCGCTCACATGTTCCCAATAGACTTGTACTCGTGCATTACGCCTCTATTGGGAACAATAGGTATTTATTTTAAGACAGTCAGACCTTTAAGCTCTCGCCGGCCACATAAAATAACATTGTGGGCCAAATTTGGCCCGCGGGCCTTGAGTTTGACAAAATGTGCTCTAACCCCATTCGGAACAACAGAAAGTTTCCACCTGTGAGTCTGGTTCAGCAGGTTTTGGAATTACTGAAAGATTATTGCAAATTACAGAAACAATTACAGAGAGAGAGAAACTCCTCCTCCTGTATACTGTGTGTGTGTGTGTGTGTGTGTGTGTGTGTGTGTGTGTGTGTGTGTGTGTGTGTGTGTGTGTGTGTGTGTGTGTGTGTGTGTGTGTGCCAACTCTCTCTCTCTCTCTCTCTCTGTCTCTCTCTGTCTGTGTAGATATAACAGTATATTATTGTCACTTTGTTCACAACTTTGTTTCTAGAAATATTAAAATTCTCCAAGTGGTGGACCTGCACTCTTTTTTTTTTTTTTTTTTTTTTTTCTTTTTCGCCCTTGTCCTGTTCGGCAGCTTGGGCCAACAATATGATGTGATTGAGAGCCTTCGGAGTCAGAACAGTTTTTGGTCTTGCAACAGGGAGAGACCTGGAGTCTCCTCCTGTTGCCTTCTCCGTCAGAAGCTGGCATGGCTGCCGTACACGACCGGGGGGGAACGCACAAAGAGAGAGAGAAGAGAAGAGAGAGAAGAAAGTCGAGGGGGGAGGGGGGAGGGGGGTGGGGGGAAGGGGATAACATACAATGTCCTTGTTGTGCTACATATATTATTTGCAATAATCACACTCATCCAAATACTTTCCAACTGTTATTAGATTGAACCAGCCTGAGCAGCTCTATCTAGACAGTAAGATGATTTCCTAGATTTAACCAGCCTGAGCAGCTCTATCTAGACAGTAAGATGATTTCCTAGATTTAACCAGCCTGAGCAGCTCTATCTAGACAGTAACGTGAAGCAGGAACATGAAATAACAAAGAGGCAACAACAAAAGAGGAACATGATTTTTAAAGTTTGAGCAAATGATGACAGACAACAAGCAACTTCAGAAGCACCTTTCGTGAGGAGTGAAAGTGTGTGTGTGTGTGTGTGCGTGTATGTGAGTGTGTGTGGCTTGTCCACTGGGTGTGGCCGGAACTGTTGTGGGGGGACCCGTGGTGACACCCCGGGGTCCGAGGCCACCGCGCCCGGACACCGCCACCCCGGCAGACAGAAGCCCCCCAGGCCCGGGGAGACCCCAGCGAACCACCCCAGAGAGCCCCGCCCCCGCCCAAAAAGCACCCGACGGAGAATGCAGAGAGGAATCCCCCCCAGGCAAGAGGGGCCCACAAGAGAAGGACAAAGGGCACAGGGCCCCAGGCCCCGACCCAAGCCGCCAAGCCGAGAAAAGGCCGGAGCAGGGCCCCCGGGCCGAGCGGGCCGAGAGCCCCCCCAACCCCGGCGGCGAGTCCCACCGCACCCCCGGGAACAGGCCCACCCACCGCCCCCCCCAACCCGGTAAGGCAGAGACGGCCCCAGCCGCCGCGCCCCGGACCAGCCCCGCCCCCAGACCCAGGAAAGCGAAGCCCGGCGCAGGCCCCGGTCGGAGAACAGTCAACTCTACACCCCCAGGAGCCTCATAATCCACCCGCCCCATAACCCCTCCCCCCGGGTCTTGATTGGGAAACCCAACCCATGACCCACCCCGCACACACACACACCCACACACACCCACACACCCACACACACACACACACACACACACGGAACGGGGGGGGGAGTGATGACTCTCGCACCCTCAGGCCGCCGGCCGGGCCCCCTCCCGGCCACCGCGGTATCCCAACCTCCACCAATCCAACAGCAAGTGGAGAAGGAGCACCGCACCCCAGCCCCCCCACAAGCGCCGCGCCCGAGGGAGCGCGCCCCCCGCACTCCAGCCGCACTCACCCCGGGCCGGGGCGGGACCCCAGCGGGAGGTGCTGGGGGGAGCCACGTCTCCCGCCCTTCCCCTGCCCTATATGTGTGTTGGATGTATGTAAGGGTGTGTTTTTGTGTTTTGAAAAGGTGGATGCGATGTGTGTGTCTATGGTGCGGTTTAAAATTGGGGGGTAGCGGGGCCCGGGCGTTCTACCGCTGACAAGCGGCAGAACCCCGAAAGCGGCTTACCCCCTCAAGACCCTGCATGACTAAGTGTGGTTAAAATTGTGGGTGGTGCAAAGTCGGGGGAGGACCCAGACCGCAATTAAGTAGCCTGGACCCCCCACCTAGGCACCGCCCCACTCTTCCCTATTGTGGGGTAATATAAGGTGAGGTAAGGCAGGGAGGGTTCTGAGGGAGGGGGTCCCCCCGTCGCTAGGACCTTGGTCCAGCTGGACCCCCCGCGCTGCCCCAGAGTGGACCTGCACTCTGACAAAACCCAGACATATGTTCGATGTTTATTAATTCATTAATTTATGGTTTTCTTATTTTGCTAAACTTGGAGAGAAACAGCATTCATGCAAAGCTAAAAGGACGTTATAAAAATAGTCTTTGAATTTATTTAAATATAGTCTCTGTGTTTGAGTAAACATTCTTTCTGTGGTTTTCCCTGATTAATTATCCATAACGCTGTAAATGCTAACATACAAATGAATGAAAAAAGATAATTTAAACAAACTCAGTTTTTACCAACCTGTTGAGAACACTACTTTTAGATAATTAAGTAGTAATTTGGGGTTGGAAAACTTGCTTAACTTGATGTATCCCAGTTACATCCATCCATCCATCCATTTTCTCCCGCTTATCCATTTCCAGGTCGCGGGGGTGTCAGTCTGAGCACCGTCACCCAGATCACATAGCACCGATTAAGAACCTTCCTGCAGGTGGTGAGCCCACGGGAATCCCACTTACATTAACTTGGGAAAAATTATTTATTGTCCCAGAGTCCTTTGCTCATTCTTTCAGACATGGGCAGATCTACTTATATTCCACAGAGTGCCCCCACATGTCTACGGTCAACTGGAGCTCTCAACAATTTAAACTATCGTCGGCATCGTGGGATTACTTGCTCTTAGCACACTGATTTGGTCAGTAAATATTTCACTCTATTGTAAACCATTAAGTTGTCTGATTGAGAGCTCGAAGATGCGGCCGTGTTTCTTCCAGCAAACAGCACGGCGAGCGAAGTACTCTGGTCTTCAGGAGGCGCTGCCCCCAATGAAGGAGGTTGCTTTTCTTTTCTCTCCTCCCTCATCTACCCTGCTTGCTGCTCCTGGTCTTGTATTGTCTCGTGTCAGAATCTAACAAGAGCCTCTCTTTACATCCCTATCCGAACCTAAACCATAAAATTGATCTGTTGGTCTCTCAATGCAATCGACCAAACTTTTATGACAAGACGATCAGGCAAGGAAGAGCCACATGTCCTGACGGAACGTTTGCTGCCGGGACAGCTGGAGGATCGTGTGTCTGTCAATTCTTTCCATCGAAGACGCGGAAGACTACTACTACTACTACTAACTTTATTTATAGAGCACTTTAAAAACAACACAGTGCGCCAAATTGCTGTACACAGGCACAACAATAAAAACAAAATTAAGCAATAAAAAAACAATAAAAATAAGTAAAAATATGAAAAACAATAAAAGTCAACCTCTCACACTGAGTTAAAATCCAAAGAGAAAAAGTGTGTTTTTAGAGATGTTTTAAAAACAGCAAGTGAGTTGGCCTGTTTGATGTGCAGAGGAAAGTCATTCCACAATTTTGGGGCTGCGACTGAAAAGTCAGGATCACCTCTCTGCTTCCTCTTGGTCTGAGGGACAAACAACAATGACTGATCTGCCGACCTGAGAGAGCGAGGGAGTGTATGGCTGGAGCAGGTCATACAAATAATGTGGGGCGAAGCCATGAAGACATTTAAAAACAAATAAAAGAATTTTAAAATCAATCCTAAAACAAACAGGGAGCAGTGAACCGAGACTAAAACTGGTGTGATGTGCTGGTGTTTTCTGTCTCCTGTTAAAAGTCGAGCAGCGACATTTTGGATCAGCTGAAGACGTGAGAGTGAAGACTGGCTGAGCCCAACGTAAAGTACATTGCAATAGTCTAATCAAGTGGTGATAAAAGCAAGGATTAAAATCTCAAAATGATCCAAGGACAGGAAAGGTTTCACTTTGGCTCGTTGTCTTAACTGAAAAAAGCTGGACTTGACCACTGATTTCATTTGTAGATCGAATTTAAGACCAGAGTCCAGTCTGACGCCGAGATTTTTGGCCGAGTGCGTTAATTGTTGCCTTAGAGGACCCAGATCAACATGTACCTTGGTGGAACTACTCAGCCCAAACAACATGACCTCGGTCTTTTCATTGTTTGAATGTAAAATGTTCAGGGACGACCAGGACTTGATTTCAACAATACAGTCAAGGAGTGGCTTTGTGGAAAAAGCCTTTTCTTGATCAGAGGAAAATAAATTTGGGAGCGAACGCTGCATCACAGACTTTTAGGTTACAGGGAATAAAACCATGTGACAAAACAAGATCAAGGGTATGTAGGTGTTCTTGCGTATGGCCGGACACAGACTGTACAAGATTAAAAGAGTCAATTAGATGTAAAAAGTCTTTGGCCAGCGGCTTCATAGGGCAACAAACGTGGATATTAAAATCCCTAACCATTAAAACTCTGTCATATTTAGGCGTTACTTCTGCTAAAAAATCTGCAAAGTCACCAATAAAGTCTTTGTTATATTTAGGCGGTCTGTATATAACAGTGCAGAGCGTCGGGAGGACAGAACCCAGCTCAAAGGAGTTCATCTTAAAGCTGGAATAAGATTTAGTTGAAATGATTTGTTTACAATTGAAACATTGCTTATAAACAGTAGCTATGCCTCTTCCATGACCTGACGTCCTCTGAGCTTTAAAATAAGAGCAGTCAAGAGGCAGAAGTTCACAAAAGGCACTGAACTCACCGACGGCCATCCAAGTCTCTGTTATGTATAAAAAAATCCAATCTCTGGGAGGTAAAGAAATCTTAAGAATAAAAGTCTTGTTGGCTAGAGATTAGCATTAACCAGAGCCGTCCGAACAGGGACTGGATCTGGTGCATCAGCCGACAGTGGAGCCCAAGCAAGTGGCCGCAGGTTTTGCAGGTTCACCCCACGCTCTCGTCTGAAGGGAAGGGAGAGGCGACGCACAGGCTGCCCTTCATCCGAGCCGACCACAGGAACCAGGACGGATGCTGGAATGCTAAAAATGGCCACTGATTTGGAGCAGCACGAAGACCAGAGACTCAAGGACGAGAGAAAGCTGAAGTCACCCTTATCTACATTCAGATTCCCTCATACGTCCAGACACTGAAGGCTGGATTGTTTTTCTATTCCTCCTGGATGTGGATGTTATAACGGAGGCTCTGTCCTTCCCTGATATCTCCTCACTCCCACCCCACTGGGAACTTGTCTCTGACCAAGACTATCCAAGGCCGTCTCACGACATAAGACACCGGACAGACACTGCAGAGATAAGGAACAGTTGTGCTTCACCGCCTCCGATGGCCCCCTCCCCTCCTCCCACGCAGAGGCAGCTGGAGAACGTGAGCTGCGCGCCTGCCAGAGGCTATGCGCTCCCACAAACCTTACACAGTAGGTAGTATTTTGAGGAAAAATTATAATTGCGTGAAGAAAAACTTTTTTGCGATCAAAAATCATTTCTGTGCTCAGTTTCTCTCCGTGCTCGTGCAGATTCTTCCTCAAGAATCACAAATGTGTTTTTCACCGGATGTACTGCAACAATTGGAGGAAAAAGATCAGCATGACAGTTTTTTTTAATCGTGTAAAACAGGATTTGGGCTCCTGTAATGAAGAAGTTGTGACTTTGTAAGGGTGGTGTTGTATTTGTGGAGAGAAAATAATTCTACACGTACACAAAACAATTCTACAGGTACACAACTCACGGTACACAACTACAAATTCACTTTTACAAGAACACAAACCTTTTTCATAGAACTTGAGCACGGAAGTGGAGAGATTTGAGAGAGCGAGAGCGACGTGTCTGCCTGCACACAGAAGAAGAATCTGCTCGAACACGGAGAGAAACTGAGCGCAGAAATGATTTTTGATCGCTCAATCTGCAGTTATTTTTTCATTGAGGTTATTATTAATAATGTGACACACAAGTGCAGCAATACCAGCAGCTGAAACACTGGCTCCCAAGCTTGGGTGCGTGACCCCTGAGAGGGACACATTGAGGGTCCTAGGGTTTTCCCACTCTTAGGTCGTCACTGAGTTTTATACACTTCAGAAGAAAAGAGCAAAAAAAACTAAGACAATATGGTAATACAATACAGCATGTAGGACTCTTGTTTCAACTCTTGTCCACAGCCAAGCATTTCTGTTGAAACGTATTCTGAATGTTACAGGCACAATTTAAAAACAGTGCGAAGCTCCACAAAGTTGTACAACTGACAGAGAATATCAGTTTCCCCAATAATTTTGCCTGCATCCTTTTGAGTGTGCCATGTTGATAGGTGTATTTTGAGTGCAATATAAGATTTTAATGTGCAGAGACATTCTTTATGAAGGCATGGGAATGGGGATGTCGAGAGTGGCATCCATGTTTCAAGCGGTAATGATTAAGAAAGTGGCCTCTCTTTTTTGCAGAAAATGTGCAGTACTTACAGATCCACTGCATTAGATGATACTGCACTGCTGGACCTGAAAAGATGTAAGCAAAAACCAAAAGAGTTAAACTTAACTTGAAAGTGTTGAGTACTTGGTTAAGAATGAGTTTCAGTGATACTACATTTCATGAGTCAAAGCAAATTAGATCACAACTTGTTTCAGTTAGATGATATTTCTTTCTAAATGTTCGTTTAATTGTTTTACAGTTACTTATTACATTATATATGACTATAAAATTTTGAAGTCACAAATTAAAAATCCATCCATCCATTTTCTCCCACTTATTCGTTTCCGGGTCGCAGGGGTGTCAGTCTGAGCACCGTCACCCAGATCACATTGCACCCATTAAGAACCGTCCTGCAGGTGGTGAGCCCACAGGGAGGTGGCGCCTGGCGTGGGTTCATATAGAAACTGAACTTTACCAACACTGTGTGTGTGTGTGTGTGTGTGTGTGTGTGTGTGTGTGTGTGTGTAAGAAAGTATGATTCTCAGTCAAGGAAATGCTCCATGTCAGATGAAACATCAGTTCTGTGATCACTCTCAGCATTGTTAAGGACAACTCTGCCACTACCTGTTAGGAGTCACAAAAAAGGACACATGGACATTATGTGAAAAAGAAACATTCTGAGTTGTGAATCAATAGTTCAGAGCACGTCACAGCTTCGGGTAGATCCACACGACGATAAAACAATCTTTGTTCTCCCTGGCCTTCTCCCAAAAAACTTCCATCCACACCTCACTATGAACAGGGCTAAACACGAGGCTTCAGGGCATGTAGTACACATGCCAGGCCTGTAGGGGCGCTGTGACTCACCAAACACACCAAAAACGCAGAAGAAGACAGACCACAATTTTAGAAGTAGATCCCTGCACATAGACACATGAACCACTATATATAACTCTAGTTTTATAGGTCTATGGCCCCGCTCCACCTGCTTCTAGCTTCTGCAGCTCCACCCGAGCTTCTAGTCCCTGATTGTTCTGGTTATCAGGTGGACCACAGTGGGGGGAGGAGGGGGGCGAGTACATCATCTTTTTTCCAGGGATGATCGTCTTTGCCGACTTTGCCGTCCACACCCCGGGGGGTTGGACGGCACTAGCTGGGGTTTTAGAATTTACCCACTCTGGGACTCGTGTTCAAAAACCCGTCATTCGGGCTCCTAAAACACCGACTCATGTGGATGATGGGCCAAAAACAGCTGGTTTAGGTTCACTAGTTTCCTGGTGTGGACGGCCCCTTAATAGAAGTGGTGATGGAGCCTTCTTGACAAACGATCTCTGAAGTTATATATGATATGTCAATTGAATCCAGTAAAACTTTATCATATTGAGAACAAAGGAAGACAAATAGGACCAGTATGTTTTGTGCAGTGAGACGTTGTCCTGTGAAAGGATGAGGCCATCACAACTCATTTTCAAACTACCTCTGAGTGGAGATCAGTTTTATTTTATGTGTCGATGAAAACAAACAAAAAAAAGAGGCTAAAGTTACTGAGGTGAAGACTTTTCTTTTACATTAAATTGCAACAACTGAGCCCAACATAAAATATGTCCCTCTGAACATCACCATTTACATACTGTAATATTCTCTCACACTGGAGCAGGTTCAAACTGCCCCTGATTTGATGAAATACAGTTAAAAAATTTAACTGTTCTTAATTCTGGTCGTTACTTGTCCTGAATTAGTAACGACGGGTCCCAAAGCCAAACCACTGCTGTGAATGATCGGTATTGATTGATATAGTGTGTGTAAAGGTGAGCAATGCGGTGCACACTCGCAGCTCTGCACCGGTTTGTGTGAAAATGACAAAGTATGGAAATAAAAGGTGCTGGACTTCACATCATTACAGTTGTAGTGAGATGAATCTACTCATTCTGAGCTAACTTTTGGACTCGCTGCATCCCTCTACCTTCTGGTATAATGCAGAAAACCAAACCCACTGCAACGACCCCATAAGCTGGAGGAATAACGAGGGAGCGGGAGCAGAACACTGAAGGCAAATGGACTCATGGGCAAGAGGCAGCTATAAAGGAGCATCAGTGTATCCAGGGTGGTTGGAGCTAATGATGAAGGATGCACTGGGAGGATGCAGACTATGGCTGATTTCACAGCATCACAAAAGGGCCCGTTAACAATGAGCAGGGGAACAATAGAGGAATGCACTCAAAGGACTTCCTAAAACACTGCTTCTGAAAGGACTTATTAGACTGGGATTTTAATAAATGGCCTAAAAGACTGAAGACATTAGGTCTCCCGTTGGTGTGAAGCATACAGTATGTGTACACAATGCTGTGCAGCGAGCAGGTCAACGAGAGCACTTGACTTTAGCTTGGCCTCGTTCAGAAGTGATGTAGCAGTTGAAGTACAGCCACAGACTGACCAGTAGGACTTGGACTGACTTGTTCAACAAGGACAACAACAAAAGTAACAGCTCTCGCCAATCGATAACAGACTTCAACTTTAGGTGCACAGATGATGATGCATTATGCATCTTGTGAAACAGTTATTGACACAAGACTATCTGCATTATCCATCCTGCTGGGAGGCTGGAAATCAGCTAGACGATAAGTGGAGTAAATATCAAGGACCAGTCAAAACATACAAACATTCGGTAAGATAATCATTCACACCTCAATTATGATGGCTGCCCTACAACAATCTTCCACACTGTTTTGACATGATTAAGAAAAGATGGAGATCAATTAACCGACAATGCCACTGGTAGATGGCACTCTCTCTCCGGAGCCACAGCTACACTTGTTGAAAGGCCTGAGCAGCTCCCTAATATATTACCATAATAATGATGAAATGTCTATATTTTAGAAAGATCAAACAATTAGTACTGGTGATGACTACAATTTCAAAATAAGATCTTCTATATAACCACCTTGCTTAGTGGTTTGTCGGATGGATTGGAGTCTTTTGTGGGCTGGTATTGGCTCATGGGCCTTGTGTTTGACTCTCCTGGTTAGATATGTGAAGATGGCGACCAATCGCGGCCGGCATGTTTTTCCCAATTCGTGTTATACATTTTGGCCAGCGATGCTCTGCGTCTTTCCTGGAAAATATGCATTCTGATTGGATAGCGTCTTGGGATTCCCTCGAATGACGGAGTCAGGAAACTCCTCCTCGTCCGCCATTTTGAATTTTTCAATCGACTTCAACACATAAAAACAACTTCAATGGATCAAGTGACGCTTTTGAAAGGTAAAACGACATTGTGGCAGTTGAGCACGCCACCGCCGGGTTCTCCCACAGAGACGCAGAGTCTGAAGTTCCAGAAATCATTACTTTACTAAATAAACCAAAACCAAACTAAACACCAGACGCTGCTGCCACTTTCGGGCTCGTCTGTTCTATTCCGCCTGTCACCCCGAGTGTCTGGACGGCTCGAACTTTATTGGCAGAGAGGTGAGGCCGCACACCTGATTCTTATCAGGGGCTTAATCACCTCTCAGCCACAGACAGAGTTTTCATTATTTTGACTTTCTAATCCCGAAGTTTCATAACTTCTTATGGTTCAGAAAAAAGGTTGATTGAGCAGGAAGAGGAAGAGGAACGGGGACAGGATTTGACTTGTTATTGACCAATATAATAAAGATGCATGACACAAATTTACCACGTTATTAAAAAAACATGTATATGGATAAAATGTGACTAATACAATAAATATGGTGTGGTAGTAGGTAGTATATAGTATGTAGTAGTATGGCAGTAGGGTGTGGCGGCTCCAATCTTAATACTATCAAATTTATGTATTTGAAAGTTTCATTGAGATTGCTTGATTATTAAATAAACTACTAAGTGTAGTAGTAAAACGTTTTTGGCCACAGAGTTTAGCACTAATCACCTTTAAGAAAATTAGGCTAATTAGTAAACTTCTTTTGCCTATGAATTCCATATTTGTTAAGATATCTGAATGGTTCTGGTGTCATTTTCTTTGTTTTCCCTGCTCTTTCCAGTGGTACCAGTTACATTCGATTTAGTTGACTTTTAAATTTGTCTTCACATACCTAACCTGGTGTATAACCTGGTGTAATAGCACAGCACTGCGCTGTGGGGAAGCTGTCTGCTCATTAAGGCGTGTTAACAGTAAAAACCCCTCAGTAAAAACGCTGAGGGGAGTGTCACAGCGCAGCACCATGCTGCAGGGGAGGAGGCCATTTATCACACCTCAAAATTAATATCCGGACACCAAAGCGACTGAATATTCAGGTAACCGGGTCCAGCCCAAGTATTGGGGTTCGTTTCAGCGTCGCTCAGCTTGAAATCTGCCAAGAAAACCTGTCCGTTGTCCGCGTCAGGGAGGTTGTCCGCTCATTAAGGTGTGTTAACAGTAGAACCCTGTCTGTGCACAGTGAGACGTCCTCTCATTACAGGATGTCCGCTAGTCAGAGGTTGTACTATATATCGTACTTCTTTAGAATTAAATGACCCAATCCAGCTGCAAACCAAAGTGAACAACAAGTCAACATTGGCTGGCAATGGCACAAAAATGTGTACATTTTTTCAGTGCTGCTGGTCATCCCACAAATGCATGTTCCTTATGTGTCACCATGCTAAAGGGAAAAAAAATCATCCCAAGTATAACAGCTTTTTTTTGAAAGAAGCAAACATCTACACAAACAGAAATTTACTTTTTTTGCAGTTTCATTAATTGATTCAGTTCAGTTCTGATTGAATTTTCAGTTCGGAAATTCAATCAGCTGCATTGTCCTATTGAATCTAACAACCTTTTTAAGGACAAGATCTGAAAAGAAGCGTTTAAAATTTGCTGACCTGTGAGGAATAATGTGTTGTGCTCAGGTGCTTTGAGTGATAACTATGAATACAATAAATGGTCGAGATAAACAGGTCTACCTGCAGCTTTATATGGAGCAAACTAATAAGTGACCATGAACCTAAATATCTAAAACAAGTTACCTCAGACTATATGAGTGTTTCATTGAGGCCATGACCAACAAACATTTAGTGTAATTGTGTTTTTCTGTGCCAATGAGGAGGATCGTTTTATCGCTGTTTAATTTAGGGAAGTTTAGGGTGAACCCGGTTTTTATTTCAGGAATACAATCAGTGAGGGAGGTGGGTGGGAGGATGGATGAGGGTTTACTGGCAAGATAGAGCTGGGTGTCATCTCCATAGCTTTTTAACAATCATTACTTGTTAAAAAGTAAACGTTTTTTTGGCTTCTGGCCCACTGTATTGGGACAAAAAAAAGCTGGACCCTAAAGCTTTTTACGTATTTTCAAGAGTAGCCATATGGCTAATTAGCCATTTAGTTCCATGTTAGGATTAGCTCAAAGGTTCAGGTTCACAAGTGAAATGTTTGAAAATGCTTAATCTCCAAGGACAAACTGGGAAGCTCTTACTTAAAGAGGTGAACATGCATCGCCTCTATATAGCTCCACTGAAACACAATCAAACAGAAGAGCAGCACCAGTGGAGGGGTGGGTGGTCGACTAAACCTCAGCAATGTGTGCGTATAAAGGTGGATTAAAACAGTCTGACAGGACATAAAACAATATCCATCCTGGAATTACGCTGGCTGTGAGAACCGACAACACATTTTTATCTAAAACAAGCTGCAAACTAATTGTTTATGTCAATCAAAAGTATTTTTTATGCATCAGCATTTTGAATAAACATCAGCATAATTACAGCTGAGACTCTGTTGAAGCCACATTATGATAATTATGAGAACGGAATACCAAATAAAATAGGAAGGAAGCACACTAACCTTGGAAGATATGAATAACACAGTCATGAAAGAATTCTAAGCAACTGAACATATATGAAAATAACAAAATCTCTGAATTAGGGGCTCAGTTGGTTTTGGGTTTTATGGTTGAGGGCTGTTAACTGACTCTGGGTAAAAATAGCAACGATAAGCCCGTCAGAGACACAGTAAAAAGTGGTCATGCTAAATTGAGCTGTCTTAATAACTATCTTAGTGACTATCTTTATAACTGGTCTTAACTATCTTAATGACATTTAATTTGCTAACTAGCGAGGCGGCTGACTGAGGCCGGATCACCTAGTGGTGGCATGGCTCTGAAAACTGTGGTGACAGCCGAGAAGGCTGACCAAATAAGAACATCCCTCGATTTCCTGGCTGAGGAGGTTTCTGCTGTTAAGCTGCAGCAGAAAAGCATCCTGGAGCTGGTGGAGGAGGAGATCCTGGAGCTGGTGGAGGAAGGGATCCTGGAGCTGGTGGAGGAAGAGATCCTGGAGCTGGTGGAGGAAGGGATCCTGGAGCTGGTGGAGGAAGAGATCCTTGAGCTGGCGGAGGAAGAGATCCTAGAGTTGGTGGAGGTAATACCCCTGACCATAGAGTGGAGCAAACGTTTAGGAATTGTCGAGAAATTTTATCAGAATGCCGCCTTGGGCCAGGTGCGTTGTCTGTAGATTTCACGAGCATATAGTTCTAATGTTGTAACTATACTGGTACTCAGCTAGTTCTCAAGTACACAACAGACGGGGAGATGGCATCAGGATGCAAAGTAGAGTTTTATTGCTAAAACCCGGCGCCCAGATCGATCAGCAGACACAAAGCCACTCGCTCTTGTTCCAATGCTTAGATACCATTCTGAGAGTCCTCCTTTCGGCTCTCAAGCACGTCCAATTTTATTTTTGAACAATCAACCATAGTCTGGAAATAACTGGGTTCCTATATGGTCTGGTTGGGAAGCCCCCCCCCCCAACTGTGCTCCGGAGAGTGAAACAGAGAGAGAATAACTGAAGTTAAGACATGTAGCGCCAATATAAATCCTAATTTCACATTTTACTTCAGTTTGAAGCCTTTTAAAATGGTAACTTAGGTTTATTTTTTGACAGCGGCATAGTAATATCGTTTATCTGCATATTTTCATAAATATAATAACTTTGTCATGTTTTCAGTTCACATAAAACCATAGAATGTGTTTATTCTATTTTTCACAATACTTTGATAATATTTTTTAACCCTTATATTGTCCTGGGGTCAATTTGACCGGAAATGAAATCTTTTGATTTCAAAATACATTTGTCATTCATCAGATATTCTGAAAGTAAGTGGAGGTATTCGATACTATGCGCTTCATCATTAACATCAATTTCAAGTAATTTCATTGAATTGTTGATGTTTTATTGAACTTTATTACGTCCTCAAAATGATGTCAAAATGACTCCAGAGAGCAAAATGGTGCAGTGGGGCAAATTTTTAAACCTTGGCCCCTCAGAATTGTCTACAATGTTCTTGATGTGTCGTCATACAACTCCTCCATCCTGGGGTCTGAGTTCAAGCCAGCCTGGAATCAGAGGAAGTTGGAAGGGAGGAGGCTGGTAATGGAGGAGCTCGGCAACAACTGGTGATTGCTCAAATCAAGGACAGCATTAGAATACAAATCTGTGGCTTTCTTCTTGTACTACCCCAAAATTTATACTGTTTATATTCACATTGTAATTTCTTCCGATAACGTTTGGCTTGACAGGTCATTGAGTGCACACCAGCCACTGCCGGATCGGTTGTGGAGACCCAGCAGTTCTGCTCTACGTCTTTTGCAGCGCCTCCTCACCCAGCTGCCCCTCTCATATGGGGGCATTATTTTAGCAAAACTATTTATCAATGTGTATGGAGAGTTGTCTATTTCAATCTGTCTGTGTACGTGTATTACATGAACAAATTGTAATACAGATGAGCAGATTTTTTACACATTTAAATACCTAATTACAGACCGACAAATTACCATACAACGTTTGCAGATTCAGGTTCACATTAAAAAATAATTTTACACATTGACAACTCTGACTTTGGACAGATGAATTGAAGTACAGACAGACAACTCTTCATTCGCATTGGCCAATAGGTTTGCTACAATAATGCCCCTATACTCTCAGCCCATTACTGAAAAAGAGTCGTGCAAATCCTCCCCTCGCCAGAGTCCCCATACAACTAAACTGTGCCAAAACCGCAGAGCATCAGCAAAGATCAGACCATTATAACTGAGGTCACATCCACACTGTTTTTAGACTGAGAAGTTTAAGGTTTTCCAAATAATATATTGACATGTTGGATGTCTGGTAATGAGTTTGATTATAGTTCATAAAAATGTGCTTCAGTGCTGCGTGATCATTTATATTTTCTGCATAACAGTCAAACCACATGGGGTCATTTAGACCGGAGGTCATGAGGTGTGTCGCATTCGGGAGGATATTACAATGTTTAAGATACCAGGTACAGCTTATCTAATCTTAATACATCCGATCCCATGTTAAATGCTATTATACAGTACCTTATGTAATATTTATCTCATGACAGAAAATTATTTCTAATAATTTAAGAAGGTTGTAAAATGCGGACATACGAACTGAGCTGAAATGGCTCTCTACATTTAATGCTTATAACAGCGCAATTAAAGGGATTATCTGTTTATTTACTTTGTTTATTTACATAAACAAGTGAACATTCAAAAATCTACCAACAAAAGTAAAGTCACAACACTGATCAATTGGGGAAATAAACAAAACAAAGAAACGACACACACAAAACAAAATACCCCAATGCTGCTGCTCTTCAAAAGAGGCAAACACTTTAGAGTTGTTTTGTGTCCACTGCCTCCTCACAAAAAACAATGTAGTCTGACAACAACTGGAAGGAGAACCGGAATGGTTCCTTGAGGGCCGTGGTTTCCTCTTCATCCGGACCATCATCCTCCTGCTGAAGCTTCAGGGTTGTCATCTGCTCTCCCTCGTCCATGTCAACCACACTGGGGAGTGAAAGTTTTGAGTCTCATACCACCTTGCCACTTCCAATGTGTCCCGTAGGAGAGCTTCTCCCTTGAAAACATCAAAATGAAGAATATAGATTGAGAGTAGTTTACGGAGTAGACAAGAGAAAATACAATCCAATTCCACAATATCACCAAAGGCATGCAGAACAAATCCAAAATTACTACTACTCAATATTACCCTCCCATAGTAAACGCCTTATAGAATTGCAGTGAAGCTCTGCTCCACAGTTTGGAAATTCGTGTGTTAGTATGTTATTATGGTCCTTCAGTGCCACTTAGTGGTCAGTCACACCCTTGCTATTTATTTGTTTATCCGTTGGATTCTGTCTGGAAGAGTTTAAGTTTATATTGTGACTTACTTCCATTATTGTTCAGATACGCATCCCCCCCCCCCCCCCCCCCTTCCTTCTGCTCATCCACTTGTAAACAAATATGGCGGACCTGTAATGGTAGTACTCGCGGTACGTATTCTAGTTTTATAGTCCATATCAGCAGTTTTATAGTTGAGACTCACCCCTGATAGCATCTGATTCGTTATCAGTCCATATAAATGTTGGGTTCTCCCAATTTCTTTCACATTTATGGTGTATTGTTCTCTGCACACGTCTGTGGTTTCATTACTAAAACAAGCAACAGCGCCTTCCTGTGGCCCAACATACTAACTACATCTTGTCCGCAGCACTTTTTTTCCCACAGATTAGATGCTGTCACGTGTTGTCGTGTAAACGGGGCCTTAGTCATTAAAGAGTCACGTTTAGATTGTCACCGTCTTGTTATCGGCATGAAAAAAAGGGGCGTCAACAAAATCATTTAGTCATCGTCATCTTGAAAAACAACACTGTAGACAGGGAGGAAAGACTTTGTGTTGATTTTGGTCTTTAGGCTTGTTAGGTAAGTTTGAACACTGAGAATAGGGCGATTTTGGTTTGTTATTTTTTTTTATAGCGCTCACTCTTGATTTGATTTGTTAATTACCCCTGATTTTGTCCTCCTTGTCACTAAAAGCACTTTGTAAATAAATGATCATTTTTCACAGAGAAACTGTTTTCGTGTGGCTGCTTGGACCATTGAAGGATGGCACTTCTGTTGCGTTTCAGCAGCTCCTAGGCTGAGGAGCAACAGTGGGTCATATACCAGGACATAGATGCTGTGAAAGGATTTTCGGTTCATATATTATCCTTTATTTTGAGCAGGAGCAATGATGGGAATGTGTGTCCCATGCATGCCCCCAGTCTAATGAAGCTACTGAACCCTCTTTAATGTGTAAATATTTGATATGATCTCTACATTCGTCACCTGCAATCTTGTGGGATTCTTCCTTGATGTTTCTCACCGGTTTGTGTCCAGGGAACACGGCCATCATCTGGAACAGTTGTTTCAGTTCGAGGGAGACTTTTCTCACTGTTCTACACACTGTTGCTTTTTCAATATGTTCTGCATCCTCAACATTGCAAAGAAAACTACCATTTGCAAAAAAAACGTAAAGCTGTGAATAAAATCTGCTCTGATGTAAGCGCACGTCTGCGGTGTGTCTGGTTACTGATGTGCGGATGGAGAAGGTTGTTTGGATAAGTGATGCTGCTTGACAAAACGCGATAGCGTTCCAAAAAGTATTCCTCTGCGCGTGTCAGAGTTTCCCTCATTTCAGGGTTAGCACACTCTAGATTTTCACATAACCTGCTTCCTGGAATACCCCCTGGAGAGGCTTTCCAGTGCATCACAGGACAAACACACACATTCACACCTAGGGGCAATTTAAAGTCACCAATTTACCTCCCATGCATGTTTTGGACTGTGGGAAGAAACCAAAGAAAACCCACGCGCACACTGGGAGAACATGAAAACACACAAAAAATCTTGGCTAGCATTTGAACCCTGACTGTCTCGTTGTGAGGTGAGAGCACTAACCACTGCACCACGTTACTACTTTCTGTGAAAACCCCTTTTTGCAGCATCTTGAAGATCTACACAGGAATTCTGCTGCAGGTCTTCATGACCCTCACAAACACTGAAACATGCTTGGTGGCTCTCTCTCTCTCTGCACAAAGCAGTCTGCACTCAACAAACAAAAACCATTTGGAGCGAAATATTTCAACAAACAAGTTTCGTGGCCTCGAATTCTAAATAGACCCAAAGCACCTGATCACACTCCATATTGAAGACCTGTGATGACATTTGCTCCATGTTATGTAAACTTTTTGAGGTTCAGCACACTGCAATGCTTCAAACTATCACATCTTTCTTGGCAAATTATTGAGACTTACACAAGAGAAAACTGTTTCAGGTCAGGTAGGTTTGGAAAAGAAGGAGAAAAATGTCACAGCAGCAACAGCTCAGAGTTGGAAGTAAGGCCAACCGACAGGAAAATAAGCTTTTGTTGACATGCTACTGTCTCAATACATTAATGTATACAGAATATATGCATTCCATTGAGAACATTTGGTCCTCATAGAAATAGAAACTCAAGAGCGAGCACACACTGCCCTGTCAGAGCAAAGCTAGTGTCCATAAAGGAGGCATCCATAATCCATTGCCTCATGACAAGGGGAACGATGCCCCTCGCGATAAACCACAGCCAAACTAGTCACACTTATCTCCAACTTTCACCAGTTTTCAGTGAACTTATAATCCTACACACTGAAACTGTGGATATTTCTGGGGCCCACATGCTGAAAAGTTACAGTCTTGCTTTAGTGAGTTTGATGTTTTAATGGAATCTGATGGCAGCTGTGTATTGCTGCGGTGACAGGATGGAGTCTTGGAGACGGGCTTTAAGCAGCATTCCGCCCTCATCCTGATAATTAGAGCCTGTGTGTTGTGTGCTGATTGCAGATCTATAATGAGAATCCCAGCAGGGCAACCTGACGAGACATCCCCTGCACCACCTTTCCAACCCACCTTTTTGAATTGAGGCATGAAGGCTATTATATGGTAATAAATTAGATGCATTTTCATGATAAAACATGTACTAACATGTTCTTTAAACTTTGGAAATGGTTTACTAAAAGACTGCCACATGTAACACTGATTCAGTATAATTTGCAACTTGTGGGGAACAAAATTCATTGAATTACAATTATATGATGTGTTTTCTACTTTCTGGAATTAATCATTATGGTGGGGGTGGGGCATACATTTGACCGCTGCTGCTGCCCCTCTCTCTCTCCTCACTCATATACTGTTTTTTGTAAAGGGAAAATGTCATTGTGGCCAAATCTTTTATTGAAACGATTGAACTGAAGAATGATAAAATCTCTGTAGAAAGTTGCTTCACCTGTGCAGCCGCACCGTCCAGGCCAGGGTCTGAGTTCTCATCGGTGCATTCATTTATTTAGATATGTTTCGTTAATTTTAAAGACGCACTTTTGCTTTTTTTGCTTTTCAATCTGACATTACCCATTATTTTTACGTAGCATAGATGTTAAAATTGATATATGTAGCGTTATCTTCATTCAAGGGGGGTTTGCGGCTCCCAGTGTGTTCTGTTCAGTGGGAAATGGGTCAGAATGGCTTTTTCAGTGTTTGTGGTTGCTGACCGCTGAATTAGACCATCTCTTCCTAGATGATTGACACAAGACCAAACCATTATTTTAAATCTAGTAAAAGAGTTGTTATGGGATCAACAACTTTAGTAAATTCTTTTAGGAGATTAATGCAGAGCTGGCCCAAGGCATAAGGGAACTAAGCACCTGCTTAGGGCCCCGCGGACTAGGGTGGCCACCTTTCAGAAAAAAAAATAAGGGACGCCCCTGGGCCATGGCCCCCACGGGCCCGTCCCCTGTGGGGTGCGGCACCCATAGAACTGTTGTATCTAATTTGTGTCAGTGTTTTCCGTAAAGGGGTGATGAAGAAATCAATTAGTCAAAGTTAAAGCTTGAAATGCTTTATTATAAGGAACACATTCTAATGTGTTATCACTTAACACATTGAATGAAATCTATTATCTGAAACATGGTATTAGCAGGAGCATCTAAAAGATGTCTGTATGGAGTGTGCAACAATAAACTTTTAAAAATAAATTAAATCAATTTAAAACATAATGCAATTTAAAATGCGTAACTGACATTCTATGAACACTTAGAGAGGAAAAAAAGAACATACACTTCTAAACATATTCACCTGCTTATTCAAATAAGAAAAAAAAAGTGCAAAACA
This sequence comes from Lipophrys pholis, assembly GCF_963383615.2. NCBI lineage: Eukaryota > Metazoa > Chordata > Actinopteri > Blenniiformes > Blenniidae > Lipophrys > Lipophrys pholis. The sequence continues at coordinate 2,908,464 of NC_137639.1, read as the reverse complement.
GACTTAACCGTCTGGTTCATCAAAACCGGTCTGTGGAGTAGGCCACATTTGAACTGATTTCACTCTTTTCCTGCCTGAATCACTTCTTTTTCCAAGTGTACTTCTTGTTACTCCTTGCAGAACTGAGTAACTCTTTGTCTTTTAAAGCGCTGTTGTAAAACTCTGAACAGGAGAAGAAGCTCACTCCTCATGAGCTCCAAGGAGCATTTGTTCCTGCATGCACTCCATTTGTTGGCCATTCTGGAAAATATTCTTTCCACATATCCAGTGGATGCTGGGATACTCAGGATGTGGCTGATGATGGACAAGATGTTAGGCAGGTCAGCTTCTTGAAAGAGAGCCACCCACCTGGTGGCCACACCTTTGGACTTCCAGTCATCTTCAGCATCTTCTTTGAACCTCTTCAGAATGGGGTTCACTGTGGAGCATTCATCATGGAGTTCATCCATATTGACTTTATGAATCAGGTTTAGCTTGGTGGTCACACTCTCCATGTCATTGAAGGTCAAGGTTCCATTGTGCAGAGAAAGAGGTTGCAGTGAGAACAGCCAGTTGTCCTCTGAAAAGTTGAACCATTTTTCAACATATGAGAGTGCTGTATTGATAAATGCAGTGAAATCTGCTCTTGCCATGTCTGCATCACATGGACAGAGTCGCTGCAGCTTAACTTTAGTTAAGTAGCCATAGAACTGGTCATCTCGTCTCTGTGTAAGTTTTTGCTTGAAGTTTTCCATGATGGAATATAACTCAACACAAGTGGTTTCATTTCTCTCCAGCTTCTTTACAATTTCCTCAAATAGAGAAAGGATATTATTGCAAAAGAGAAGGTAAACCTCCACAATGTCTCCACCTTCCACAGCTGAGTCCTCACTGAGCTTTAACAAAGCTCTAAGTTGTTTGGGACACTCCTCTCCCAGGCTGATAAAGTAAGACTTCAGTGCAGCCCAAGTTTGTAGTAGCCGGTTTATGGCTGGATTAAGGGACAGCCACCTGGTTGTGACATGTCGTAGAATTTCCTGGAACTCAACATCACAAAACCAGCAAAACTCTTTGAGTGATTCCCTCCTTTTGGCAGATGTGGAAAAATAGCCAAAGACCTTCAGTACAATATTTTCCACATCCACAGTGAATTGGTCAAGCGCCTGCTTTACTGTATTGTGTACAATGTGGGCATGGCAGTTTCCTTTTAACAGATGTTTTTATTTCTTCTGCAAGTTCGTGAAGACAGAATTGTGAATTCCATAATTTACATTGGTATTGTCTGCACTAAATGCTGTAACTTGATCAAATGACAAGCCACATTTGTGCAGTGACTGCTCTATGAGAGCTACAATCCCAGCAGCAGACTCATCGGGATTCTCTATGAAATCGAGCATTTTGTTGGTGACCCCACATTGTGGACTGAAATATTGCACAACAAGGGGAAACATCTTCCCGTTGCCTTTATTTGATGCATCCGTTTGTATGGAGAATGGGAGGGGTTTATCCGAAGCCAGGGTCTTGAGAACATCACTCACTGCCTTTGGAGCCAGGACATCCTTAACCACTGCCTCTGCTTTTGTTCTTCCAATAGTCATTTTTTTTTAGAATTTTGGAATCCGGTAGAATCTTTTGATTTAATTTATGTGAGCAATCAGCACTGTTGTAGCTTAGGTTGTGTCTGACTGTGTGGTACACTTGTGTCACCTCGGCTGCAGTTACCTAGCGGGGAGGAGAGAGTGCCACCATTAATAGTGGTTGTAAACAATATTTTTCTGATACCTGTCTTATGACTGAAAAGAAAGTCAAGTCATCCAAACAATAAAACCACACTAAAAAACTATATATTTTACATTGAACAGTATTTCACAAACTTTATTGCCCCATGTACCCTTTAGCTAAGGTTTTACATTATTTATTTGTGTCTGCAGGCTCATCTAAACTCTTTCCTGTGTCTTGTCCAACCTTTAACATTCAATTGAGGCCTTTTTTATTAATTTATTGCTGATGTTTTGCTTGTTTTAGAATTTGAACATCACCTTTTGGTGTATGTTTAAAAGTTGTGCCACAAATTGTTATTGATGGATGAGGGAAAAGTATGTGCATGTAAAAAACAAAAAACAAAAAAAAACAACAACTACTACTACTACTAATAATAATAATAATAACAATAATAATGTTAAATAAAATAAATATGATTATTGTATAGACACATTTTTCTGGGTACCTCCTGAGAGGTTTTAGTACCCCCAGGGGTACACGCCACTTACCCCAGCTTGGGAACCACTGAATATACAGAAATCTCTACTACAAACATTTTAACATTTTTAATCTAGGGAATATATATATATAGATGCATTTATTTATTCAATGTTAACCTATCACTATGATTAATTGATTAGTAACCCTGTAATAATAATTATTATTGTCAGACTCGAAAACCTCCACATCCTAAACATTAAATGAAATCCAAGTATATTTTATTAAATCAATACAACCATGATGGTCCTTACTGTATCAGCTTCAGGGGATGCTTGAGGGATGAAAAACTGTGACACTGATGCTTGGGTCTTCTCAGACTGAATATATCGGCGGTGCTGTTCTCCTGAGGCATGCTGTTTGATATCAGACAGTCCACCGTGTGACACTGAAAACTCTCGCCGGCACACCTTGCAACTGGCTTTGTAATCTCTCCCAATGACGCTATTTAGCCAATGATGCGCCTCTTCCCACTCTCTCCTGTACTTCTGCAAACGCTTTCTTTTTTGAGGAGGACGAGGTGAGGCACTGAGTGTACAAGACATCTTTAAAATTCGGTTTGTGCAGCGCAGGATCGCTGGTGTGTGTCATCGCTTTCTCTCTCTCTCTCTCCAACACTCCGTGACAGCGCAAGACGCTGTCAGTGTCCGCGTCCGGTGAAATTAGGGGTGGGGCAGACGCGCCGGAGGAGCAGGGGTCCTATGTATATCCCGCCACAACAATATTGCTGGCCTTGGCATTCCCTGCGTTTTATTTTGTTTACAATTCTCATATTTAGTGGTTTGTGTGTGTGTGTGCGTGCGATTGACGGCCTGATGGACATGTCTGGTTAAATTTATGCAAATACGGAACAAACAACGTTCCGTTTTAGCTCAATACGGGACGCACCATTTAATGGCCAAATACGGGACAAATCCGTATTTTAAGGGACGGGTGGCAACCCTACCGCGGACACTAGGACGCCCCCAAGAGTAATTAACAAAATATAAACATATATATTACTTTTTATTTTTTGCATGCAAAAAAACACAATTTTAGGTCATCGGAGTGCTGCTGCTGATGTAGGCCTAGTGATTCTTCCTGCCTCACTTTAAATGTCAAAGCTCTGCTGCACGGGTGACGTGCGCCCCCTGCCATGCAGTACCACTGTGCATCCAAAGTCAGGCAGAGGCAAAACAATGTCACAAAAAAAGACATATCCTTCAGGTGCAGAGAAAAGAAAGAGGAAGAAAGAGGAAGAGGAGAAAATTTTTTCCAAAATAAAGGTATGTTTGCATGACTTGGTAATGAAAAGTTTATCAAAGAGATTTGTGTAGCCGTTAATAGCAAACTAGCTAGCTAGTTTAAAAACTCGAGGAATTGATCTTTTTGATGAGTCACAGTCTGGCGCAATGAAGAGGCTGGAAGTATCCTTCTTTAATGTTGTGGTACACTGTACCATCCAGTCTTTGGAGGACCACTTTCAGTCCCTCCGGGAGGTCAGAAGCACTTTCAGAGTGCTTTTCAACTTTAGCCGACTTGGTGCACAGGCAAGGAAGGAACCGTGTAAACTTCTCAGAGACAAACTCCCCTTTGGAGAACAGTCTGATATTGGGGGGAGTCTCCCTTGAGTCTCCCTGTGACTGTAGCATCTGCAGAGCAGAGCTTTTCCAAGCTCAAATGAATAAAAAAACTACTTGAGATCTTTCATGGCACAAGAAAGACTGAGTGGACTGGCAGTGATTAGTATCAACAACAAAGTTGCCATCAGATTTGTCACAGTGATGTCATAAATGAAAAGCCAGGAAGCATCAGGTTTTAAGGAGTGGGTGGAGTATTGAGGAAGAACCGAGGAACTAAAACGTGATTGTCAAATGTGTGGATTAAGGTAGTTTATTTGTTTTATTACTAAACTTTTTGCACATAGTTACTTACATTTACATAGTTTTAATACCTAGTTATTCAACTTTATATTTGTTTTCAAACCATTTTTGTTACTTTGTTTCTGGTAACTCTGTTCATTAACATTATAGAAATATTTGCTTGATATTTGATTTAATTCTGTTTGTTTTTGTACAATTGAACTTGTTACTATTTCTATATATCTAAGTGATTTGATTTGTTGTTGCATTTAATTGTTCTTGCACTATAAATTATTTTTGCACATTGCTGTGGCAGTTTTTTGTAACCAAAAATAATAAACACTTTTACTGTAAGTCCACTTGGAATGTTCAACCCCAGGTTGTAACTGAATGTTCTACATTATGAGATTAAGTACCATATGTGGCACACTGGACACCATTCATCATTCATTCATTGGTATTATATGTATTATTATAGCATTGGTATTATTTATGTTCTAACTGGGCCACCCCCATGTCTTTATAAATGACATGTCAAAAGTTAAGACATGTAAGGCTGACAATAGGATAATGTCAACAACACTGCCAGAGCCGCAATGAGTTTATAGTAGGTGTGTGAATGATCAACAATCAACATTATTGGCAGAAAGAGAGGGCCCCAAAATCTAGTTTTGCCTACGGCCCCACGGTCGGTCCGTGTACCAAATATTTTGGAATTCTTTGCCCTCTGCATCCGCTGGCAATTCCTTTGCTGTCTCAGAGATCGGTCTTTGTTTTGTCAAGACAAGTGGGATGTCCACTCTATCTGTGTCGGTCCTTTTATTTGTCAAAATTGCTGTGCTATAAAAGTACTTGAAAGGCATACTTGAGTAAAAGTAAAGATTCTTTGTTTGAAATCTACTTTGGTAAAAGTGAAAGTCACCCATAAGATGATTATTTGAGTAAAAGTCGTAAAGTACCTCATATGAAATTTATTTAAAAAGCAAATGTAATACACAACACAACCAAAAATATTTTTCATGCACATAGATATGGTGACGAGATCCTGAGGCCCATTGTTGTGCCATTCATCCACGACCATCACCTCGTGTTGCAGCATGATAATGCACGGCCCCATGTTGCAAGGATCTCTACACAATTCCTGGACGCTGAAAACATCCCAGTTCTTGCATGGCCAGCATACTCACCGGACATGTCACCCATTGAGCGTGTTTGGAATGCGCTAGATCGGCATGTACGACAGCGTGTTCCACTTCCTGCCAATATCCAGGAAGTTCACATATCCATTGAAGAGGAGTGGACCAACATTCCACAGGCCACAATCAACAACATGATCAACTCTATGCCAAAGAGATGTGTTGCACTGCGTAAGGCAAATGGTGGTCACACTCCATGGGGGGGGAGAAAAAAACAAAAGTGTTGCATTTATATTTTTGTTCAGTATACACTACCGTTCAAAAGTTTGGGGTCACCCCGACAATTTTGTGTTTTCCATGAAAAGTCACACTTTTATTTACAACACGAGTTGTAAAATGATTAGAAAATATCGCCAAGACATTGACAAGGTTAGAAATAATGATATTTATTTAAAATAATAATTTTTTCCTTGAAACTTTGCTTTGGTCAAAGAATCCTCCATTTGCAGTAATCCCAGCTTTGCAGTACTTTGGCATTCTAGCTCTTAATTTGTTGAGGTAATCTGGATAAATGTCACCCGACACTTCTAGAAGCTCCTCCCACAAGTTGGACTGGCTGGATGGACACTTCCTCCGTCCCATACGGTCAAGCTGCTCCCACAACAGCTCAATTGGGTTTAGATCTGGTGACGGCGCCAGCCACTCCATTACAGATAGAATACCAGCTGCCTGCTTCTCCTCTAAATACTTCTCCACCCTCTGGAGGTGCTTTGGGTCATTGTCCTGTTGGAGGATGAAACTGGCTCCAACCAAGCGCTGTCCTCAGGGGACGGCATGGCGCTGGAACATGGAGGGATAGCCTTCCTTATTCAAAATCCTTTTCCCCTGAACAAACCTCCCACCTTACCAGCACCACAGCAACCCCACACCATCACCTTACCCCACCTTACCAGCACCACAGCAACCCCACACCATCACCTTACCCCACCTTGCTTGACAGGTGGTGTCAGACACTCTTCCAACATCTTTTCAGTTGTTCTGCGTCTCACAAATGTTCTTCTGTGTGATCCAAACACCTCAAACTTCGACTCGTCCGTCCATAACACTTTTGTCCAATCTTCCTCTGTCCAATGTCTCTGTTCTTTGTCCATATTAATCTTTTATTTTATTATCCAGTCTCAGATTTGGCTTTTTCTTTGCCACTCTGCCCTGAAGGCCGGCATCCCGGAGTGGCCTCTTCACTGGAGATGTTAACTCTGGCGTTTAGCGGGTACTATTTAATGAAGCTGCCAGTTGAGGACCTGTGAGGCGTCTATTTCTCAAACTAGAGACTCTAATGTACTTCTCTTCTTGCTCAGTTGTGCAGCGGGGCCTCCCACTTCTCTTCCTACTCTGGTTAGAGCCTGTTTGTGCTGTTCTCTGAAGGGAGTAGGACACACCATTGTAGGAAATCTTCACTTTCTTGGCAATGGAATAGCCTTTATTTCTAAGAACCAGAATAGACTGTCGAGTTTCACGTGAAAGTTCTTTTTCTGGCCATTTGGAGCCTGAATCCACCCCACAAATGTGATGCTCCAGATACTCAAGCTGCTCAAAGGAAGCTCAGTTTCATAGCTTCTCTCAGCAGCTAAACTGTTTTCAGCTGTGCTCACATGATTGCTCAAGGGTTTTCTAATCATCCATCAGCCTTCTGACACAACGAGCAACACATTGGAGTATTAGAACACTGGAGGGAGAGCTGCTGGAAATGGGCCTCTATACACCTCTGTAGATATTGCACCAACAACCAGACATTTGCAGCTAGAATAGTCATTTACCACATTAACAATGTATAGAGTGTATTTCTGATTAGTTTAAAGTTCTCTTCATTGAAAAAAACTGCTTTTCTTTCAAAAATAAGGACATTTCTATGTGACCCCAAACTTTTGAACGGTAGTGTATATATATATATATATATATATATATATATATATATATATATATATATATATATATATATATATATATATATATTTATTTATATATATGTGTGTGTGTATATATATATATACACACACACACATACAAAAACACATTCCTTGTTAATTATGGATATCTTTTTATTTATTTTTTGGTCAATTCATTCTTGTCATGGAAAATAAAATAAATAAAAAGAACATGTATGATTTCCTCTCATGAGTTTCTTCCACACTGTTGTGAAAAACTCCTTCAAAGTCTGAGTAGTGTTTCATATCAGGCAGTGTGCGAATGCATTTCAACTCTATGATGCTAAAGTCTGAACATGAAGTTTGTCTGAACAAAGTGGAGCTTATTCTGAAACTACACAGGAAGAGTTTGGGTTCAGCAGGTCACCCTCGTTTTGGAAGAGCTCCAAGATCATTACGTGCACACTGCAGAGAAAACCCTTTCAGGTAGCTGTCAGGTAGTGGTGAATCACTATGATGAAAACTTGAGCTCATCTGCACTGACAGATGTGTGCAGGAAAGCTGAAATGCTTTGAAATGCACAGCTGGCATTTAAAAACTGGCACCAATTCATGCAGAACATTTTTCGAGTTTGTGTTCTTTTTCATTTTATTGATTATGCCTTTTCAAACTGTCCATACAGAAAATAAATAGATCCGCATGACCTCCAGTGTCCATCACTTTTGTTCTTGAGCTTCCAGCCACAGCTTAGCTGATGTAATGGACAGAGAGTCTTTGGCCTTTGCACCAGCTTCCTAATCGCGAGGAGGAAGGAATAACAACTACTTGCTTTGAGTCATAAGACTTCCTTATGTTGCTGAGATTATAGTCATTCTGAAGGGATGGTTTGTTTTCCAGCCTAATATGAAGTCTGCCTCTCTCCTGGGGAGCCCTTTGCTAGACAAATGGTTCCTTTGTAGGAAACATAGCCTTCCGCGACTTTGTGTTACATTATTAGAGTGTGCATGGCCAAATGCCACACGCCGCATATATTAGCATTCAGAGAATATCTGCCCTGGCTTGCACTAGTCTGTTCTTTATCCAACATAATCTTAAACACCATTTATCACAGTGCAAGAATAATAGACTTCAGTGGGTCTCTCCGATGCCCCTCTGGGTCCAGACCTGTGTGCTGCGCCCTGGAGAGGAGATGGAGGAAGTCTATTCAGCCTAATTAAACTGATTACAAAGTGCTCACTCTGTGTGGACTGAAAAAAATAAATAATTGCAGGCTTGTAGGCACAGGTCAGTAGTTAATTGAAGAGGTTTTGCTGATAATTAGTTCTAAATGGTTTAAGTACAGTACCCTTCACAGAGAGCCGTGCCAGGCATCATGCCTTGTGTTGCCACAGGAGATTCTCTGAGGGTTTCTGTGTGAAGCTAAAACACTGAAACATATCATTCCCAGAATGTCTGACAACATAATCAGGGCTGCTTAGAGACAGTTTGGTGAATAATTTCAATAGCAAGAGAAATGTATTCAATGCACAAGAAATATTAAGAAAGGACACTGAAGAATGAAGGAAAACTGAAAATTAAGATTCCTCTGCAGAGAATGTCTCTGAGTGTCTGTATGATCAGTCTGTCAACATGTTCTCTGCTTCTAATACAATGTGCCTCTCACAAGATCCTGTGGCAATATAGAGTTGGACTCCCTTCTGAGACTCAAGGAGACATTCCGACATTTAAGACAGTAATTATTTTATCTTCTGCACTTTATGGAGGGATTGATCAAATTTGTTGCACTATATGAATTTATTTCCATGTTTTCTCAATGTGTTGCTAGTGGTTCTAATAACACTTCAGACCAAAGCATGGCACTATACCACACCAGTGATTGGTTACCATTTTCAAATTACAGTTCCCGATGTTCACAAGCTTGTACGGTTGCTTTACTCCTGCTTCCTGTATTCGCTTTAGCTTGAGCTTTTGTCTCAACCTTTGACTTTTGTTTGAGGAAGACCAACACCTGTTAACTTAGGAACATAAAAGATGTTTGACTCGAAGGGGATGTTTGTTTTTATTATTTTAATCATCTGTTTCTTCGAAGATCACACAAGACAGCCATTGAGAATCAACATTATAGACATGATCAATAATTATCAAAGATAGTTATTAATTTTTTTTAAAGAAATTGGATCTGATATACATCAGATGACCTCGGGGCATCACCTGTTTAACAGAAATTGTGTGACGTGGTGGGAGCTGCTGGCTGTGGTCGCAGCTGTGCAGCACTTCAGGCCGTATCTGCAGGGCAGCCGTTTCATCCTCCGGACTGATCACGCCTCCCTCACCTGGCTGCTAAGCTTCACGCAGCCAGAATGGCAGGTGGCACGGTGGTTAAGCGATGGAGCGAGACCACCTGCCATCGGTAGCTGCCGCTGCAGCCACCGAGGATGTGGCTCCGCTGTCCCCGGAGGAGCTGAGACAGCAGCAGGAGGCCGACCCGACCCTGGCGCAAGTAAAGAGCTGCTTGGAGGCGGAACAGCGGCCGGAGTGGACGGAGGTGTCAGCTCAGAGCCAGGAGCTGAAATCGCACCACTCCCAGCTGGACAGCATCGAGCTCCGCAACGGGTTGCTGTATTGGCGATGGCAAGCCCCGGGACGTGGGAATGACATCCTCCAGTTGCTGGTTCCTCGTACACTCCGTTCTCAAGTCCTCCAGATGACGCATGGCTCGGCAGCAGCAGGCCACTGTGGGAACGTAAAGACTATTCGCCGTCTCAGGGAGCGGTTCTACTGGCCTGGCTGCCGTGGCGACGTGGAGCTCCACGTCCACCGCTGCGATGACTGCACTGCTCAGAAAGGCCGGTCCCAATGCTCTCGGGACCGTACTGCAGCAGTACCTGGTGGGGGCTCCGATGGAGCGAGTGGGGGTAGACATCCTCGGCCCATTTCCAGTGACGGACGCCGGACACCGCTTAGTCCTCGTGGCTGTGGATTATTTTACGAAGTGGCCTGAGCCGTATGCGATGCCAGATCAAAGCGCAGCCACCGCAGCGGAGAAGCTGGTGGAGGAGGTCTTCTCACGCTTCGGGTCCCTGCCAAGCTCCACAGCGACCATGGCAGAAACTTCGAGGCACAGGTGTTTGGCGAGGTCTGCCGGAGGCTGCAGGTGCACAAGACCCGGCCACACCGCTTCACCCCAAGACCAACAGACTGGTGGAGCGGTTCAACTGCACCCTGGCCGCCCAGCTGGCCTTCTTGACCAGCCAACATCAGTGAGACTGGGACCGCCATCTGCCCCTGGTTCTGTGGTCGGACCACACAGTCCAGCCAGTGCATGTCTGCAGCCCTCATGGACGGATGGGAGCTCAAGACACAGGTGGACTTGGTGTTCGGGGCCCCGCCAGAACCAGAGATCGCTGGGGGACTGGAAATGGACTATTGTCGCAGACTGAAGGACAGTCTGCTCGCCGTCCATGAGTTAACCCCGCCAAGCGCAGGCCAGTGCTGGGGTGAGACAGAAACGGGCTTATGACACACAGCGCTGGGGACAGGTGTTTAAGCCTGGGGACAAGATGTAGGTTTACTGTCCAGTTCGGAAAATGGGTATTTGCTCTAAACTGAGCAGCCACTGGACCGAGCGAGGCCGAGCGAGGTGCTGGACAAATGTCAGATGTCAGGGTTCGACATTAAGGACTGTCCGATCGTCCGGGGAAATTATAAGCCGTGCTCGGGAAAGTGAATGACCTGCCTACCTTGCTCGAACGGGCTAGTGGTTTTTATGAATGGGGCCCATCCGATCTGGGATCCGATATCAACATAATTCACAGATCGAAAATTTCCGATCTAACCTGCGGACATTTCTGATCCATGAGCCTCATCTGTGCTGAAATGACTCCACAGTGTTTCCCTGCCGCTGCTCTGATCGCTGGCTGCAAACTGTGGACTGGATTTCCTGAACAGAGGCGGGTCTCAATGAGACGAGTCAGAAAATCCATTCCACAGTTTGCAGCCAGCGAGCAGCACTGTGGCTGTCCAACTTTTCATGACAACATGTCGCTGTTTGGATGGAAACACCGCAAAGCAACACATCAACGTGGATGTTTGCAAAGCCGTAGTACAGCCAGGGGAAACATTCTGTTTGTGCCGCGTTGCTAAATAATTAATAATAAAGGGATTAATAAAGTGATTCTGAGCTTTTAAAGATATAACTACTTCATTATGAGATGATGACGTCACGCAGACCCCCACATTGTCCAAATGGAACAAAAATAGTTTGTACTGCTTCTTTTTCTGTCCTGATACTAACCTCAAGTTGTCTTTTGAGAGAATACATGTATACATTAGTACAATTCATACTTGCCTGTAGAGAGGAGTTTATTACAGCCTCATATAAAGTCAACAATAATGATAATAAGAATATTAAAGCAAACAGCTCTGGTATCAGAATTTTATCGACAGATATACAAATTTGGGTATCGGGATCGGATTGGAAGTGAAAAAACGTGGATCGGTGCTTCCCTACTGCAGTGTAGATGAGCAAGTTCCTGAAGCTGTTCTTCCATCAGACTCCTGGAATAAGAACACTTGTATGTTCATGAATTGTGCTTCAATACTTGTTTTCAAAACATTTTAGTGACAAACTGGATCCACATTTTATCAGTTTGTGTTCTACAGTACTACACTCTGTCATGCATCAGTTTTGTGTCTTTTTATTGGTGTACTCTAGTCACTGAATAATATCATTTAATGTATGATACTACAATTTATTTTTTGTCTAAAACTATTCATTAATTCTCTCTTATGCACAAGAATTTAATTATTCTCTTTAAATCATTAATGCAGTACTTCTATATAATACACAGTTGTTTTCAACTATTCTAAGGTAATTGAAATGACTCTGTTAATGTGTAAATAAATTAAATATGTAAATGAGCTCTGATAGGCTAAATGTCTAAATGTTTCAGGACTATGTCAGAATCTACATCGATGCTCTCATGGAAAGACGTGTAAAATGTAAAAATAATTTGTGGAATCCTATTATGTTTGTCTATACTTTTTTAATTGGAGTCAAATATACCTCACGTTTATTCAAAAAACAATTACAGAAACATATGAAAATGTATTTAATGGTCGAATTCATATATTACCCAAGCTTAGAAATTTCCATTAAACTTCAGGCAACTGCTCAAAATCCTTAATGTCAAGCCCTGGATGTGGTGTACCGGGTGGGCACGCCGACGAGCAGTGGTGCTGCACCTGGACCGGTTGGCACCATATCACCCCCTCGCCCCACATGCTGCAGACAGTGAACCCACCCCCGAGCACGGGGGCCAGTCCCAACCCGCCGCAGAGGGTCACGGGCAAATGGGACATTACACGACGTCCGGCCCACTTGGATCATTTTGTTATGACTGTGGGTGTCGCCGGGACGGCTGACTCCCCAGGAGGGGGCTGTGTAGCGGCCGCTGTGGAGTAAAGGGGGGGCGGCGCAAAGGATCATGGGAAGTGCGCCTTAGTGTTGCCTTAGTTACCTGTTATAGTTCCGTGTTTGAGGTTTACTGTTATAGTCAGTTCCAGTTTGTGTGTCTTTTCTTACATGGGATTAATATGCAGTGTGTGTAACACCCTGAGCTGAGGTGAGGTGGCGGATGAGCACACCCCTCGAAGCGGGGCATGTGTGATTCAAATAGACACCCCTGAACATTCCTGAGTCTCCTGGTCTCTGTATGCACAGTGTCAGTGCTACAATAATAATAATAATAAAGAGAATTGGAGAACAAGAATAAAGAACTGGAGATGGAATACTAAAGACCACACTTAATGATTTCAGCATAAACTGAGATAAATTAGATGAACTATTAGAGCAGAAGGGTTCTTATGCTTCATAAGGCAGAAACATAATAAAATCAGTAATAAAGCTCGTTGCTCACTAGTATTCTAACTTAGAATGGCTTAAGCCAATAGAATCATTTAAAAAAAATCAAGCACCCTATAGCTAAACAAACTTTAGTAAAACGCAAAGAGACTACTGAGACCTTTGCAGATTTTTATAAATATCTATATGATGGATTTGTATCTGATCATAATGATAGAGACACAAAAAGACTTTCTCAAATTAAAGAAATAAATATATCTACCAACTTTGTCAAGAGAAGGGGCATCTGAAATGATTTGACCAATTTCTCCACAAGAAATACTGGATATCATAAACAACACTTCAAAATAATAAATAGCCTGGGAGAGATGGGTTTTCAGGAGAATTCTATAAAGGTTTCAGAGGAGAGAACACTGGCACTGTCTAAAGTATTACACTTTAACATCTGGAGACTCACCTAAGTCCTGGTCAGAAGCCATCATATCTGTCTTAAATAAAGAAAGAAAGGATCCAACCGTACGTGAAGGATAAAGACCTACTCTGCAATGATTAAAAAATTCTGACAGGTATAAAAGCAAAACGAACACAGAAAATACAAAACTAAACCAAGTGGACGAAACTGGATTAATTCCTGGTAGACGGGGAGCAAAACAACATTAGGAGAATATTAAATATAACATCCAATTCAAAAACACACATCTCCGATCTCGATGATGCTTAGCCTTGATGCAGAGAAGGCCTTCAACAGGGTGAAATGGTGCCATTGGAATCGCTACCATTTGTTACTAGATCAATGCAAAAGAAGCTTAGAAATTAAAATGAATTGATTATAGGAACCCTGAAAATATAGTCAAAAATAAAAATAGATTAGACATATCAAGGTCTGTCAGTAAAGCTACAGAAATATTAAAAAACCCAGACTTTATACCATCACTATGGATGCAGGATTTAAGAAATGATCAAGCAATGGACAACATATATATATATATATAGCACAAATTCATCAAGAACAAATTTTGAAATCATGTCAACAGCTTAAACAGGAATTTGATTTACCAAATAAAGACTTTTATAGATATTTACAGTTAAGGCATTACCTTCAGAAACCTGACGAATGGGAAGGAATAAATAAAGAACCAACCAAAGTTGAAGAATTGTTCATGTCGTTTACAGAGGATGACTCAAAAAAAAATAAAAAAAGTGGGCTTATTTCAAGAATATATAAAACACGACAATATGAATCTAATGATAACAATATGGATGTTAAAGAAAGATGGAAACTGGAAGCAAATGTAATAATAACGGATGACAACTGGAAAGAAATATTCACACAAGTTAATTAACAGTCCAAAATGAAGTGCCTGGGTGGAAAGTGATGATGCATTACTTTATTACCCCATCTATCACTTCAGAATATAGTGAAACATCCAAATTATGTTGGAGGAATTGTGGATTTTGCTGAAGCCACGCCCACTCAACATAACCCAGTGGTTGGACAGAGTACAAAACTTGTCTTTATGCGAAAACAATACTGCAAGAGTACAACTGAAACTAGATGAATTTGAGAGAAGATAGAAACCAATAATACAAGCAATAGAGATCTAAACACCCCCACACATGGACTAAGTTGTTGCTGAAAGAAAAACAGGAAAAATCTGTGAGAAAACATGACATCTAAACTGTGCTGTCCAGTTTTTCTCGCCACGGATCGTTGACCGGAGCCCTGGAAGGCCTGAGGACTCTGGCCAACGAAACAAAGGAGAACAGCAGAGTGGAGCTCAATCTCTTCTCCAGCAGGATGGAGAGATGGTCTGGCTGCTGCCGGCCTCGTGACCAATACCCCTATCACGTTAATTGTTGTATTTTTGTAACTTTTACTAATTAGTTGTGATCAATAGCATTGTTTTTCTACTGAAGATGGAAGCTTGTGAGTGATATTTATTCAGGGAAAAACCACAGAATTAGAGAGACAATATTTAAATTCAAAAACTATTTTTATAACATCCTTTTAGCTTTGTATGAGTGCTGTTTCTCTCCAAGATTAGCAAAATATAAATAAATGTATTAATAAACATCTAACATAAGTCTGGGTTTTGTTACAGTGCAGGTCCACCACTTTGAGAATATCGATATTTCTAGCAATAAAGTTGTAAATATATTTAAAGAACAAAGTGGCAATAATGTACTGTAACACACACTCACATACAGTACACAGGAGAACCCAGGAGAAAGTAAGAGAGACAGTACTAATATGAACCAGTTGTTTGAAAATTGTGGAAATTGCTATCTTATCAGACGAGCCCCCTCCCTACCAGATGACGGAAAGAAGAGTCCTCCTGGATGAACAGGGGGAGGAAGACCCAGAGGAACGCGACGATGGGAACGGAGACATCTGCTGGACTGGAGTACAGGGAGGTCTACAAATGATGAACACATTCATGCTGAGTGGCTGAGGTTAATACATGGTAACACTGTGCAGTAGGGACAGTTGGATAGGATGAGATAGAATGCCGTCTAGGGACAGATTGTTGGGGAATAGCCCATATTTTAAATATCTTAGTTTGCATTTTCACAACGTGTCTACCGAACTGCATACGCATTATGAGATGGCTCATGGATGGGTGGATTGGGTGTCCGCTAAAACTCCTATGGGGGGAGGAGTGCCTACCACCTTGATGGGATTCATCTACTGATATAGTTCATATATAGGATGCCCCTACACCAAGATAAGTGGACCGGTCCATCTGCTTGTGTTGGATGATAATCAGGATCTTCTATTTGGTCATCATCATCATCATCCTCATCACTCAGATCACCATCAGATTCTTGAGGGGTTTTTGGTACGAGGGCCAGAAGAGTGCGCGGCTTTGTACCATAGAAGGTTTTAGTGTCCATCTGGTAGTTATAAAACAAGTTGAAATTAAATTATAATCAAACTTAATTAAAGTTAACTTCTTACAACAATTGTAACATTAGTGTATTAGCCTGTGTCATTTAGTCAAGATACAATTAGTTGTGAAAAATATGATTTTCCCATTTATATTCTAGATTTTTACAATATTTGCAAATATCAATTCAGAAAATCACTAAATTATCTTTGTAAAACAATTCTCTCAGCATAGTTATGATGTATGACACTGTCATAACAATTAATGCTTTATATTTAGAGCAATGAATTAAAAAACTTTATATTTTATTGCAAAATAGTACATTTTATTTACATTAGCATAAATTGCTAAATTTACCTTGAAGAGACAAATCAACTATTTGGTTGAGCATGTTTTCAAAAGATTATTACACATTTATTTTGGTTTTTAGTAGTATCAAAGAACACAATTCTGTTAAGTAAGGTCTTTAACACTATTGTATGTCAGAAAACTCTTCTTACCTTTCAAAGTTTTACTAAAAACAGCCAACATGTCCGGGGAGATTTTTTGTGTTTCTGACTTCCTGGTTGGTGGGAGGATGAAGAAAGATACTATTTGAAGACACAGTGCCCTCTAGTGGATTTTTCAAGCATAACGTACCTCAGCCAAGTGGTAGCGTTGGTCAAACAAGGTTGAGCTAAATTAGGTACTACCCTCATTGAGATATAGTGACCCAAAATGTGATGATGGTCAAACAGGCCGACAAATTAATTAATTATGTTTTTATTATTTTGCTTATCTTGAAGAGAAACCGGATTCACGCAAAGCTAGAAGGACGTTTTAAAAATAGTGTTTGATTTTAGATCTAGTGTGCGTGTGTTGAGTCGATATTAATTCCGTGGTTTTCTCTGAATTAATATCCATTACAAGTCTTCAGTAGAAAAACTATGCAATTAATCACAGGTAATTACAGAAAATTGTGCAATTAATCAGTTAATTTTTTTAATCCATTGACAGCACTAATATTTATACATTTTTGTCAGGTTTAAGCTACGGACATTTATTAAATCTGCAAGAAAAAGAAGAAGAAGAAGACAAGAATGAGCTTTGATTACTCGCGAGGAGAAATGACTAGGAGTGTACCTCTTATCCACTCTGCTCCCAGATCATTTCTCCTGCGTTTTTATTCCATTTAACAAAGGGGAGGGTTTACAGGATACACATCATAGAAACAAACATTCTGTGAGTTTTAACAGTTTTATCAACTATGAGTACAATCAAAGGACATCCCCCTCGCATGGGACGTCGAGAAGGCAGCTGTGTGGATAACGCTCATCCTGCTTATCAGCCTCGGTCAGGTTGACCTGCTCAGAACATATGATTAGTGTGCGGCGCTGCTAAGAAAGAACACAAGGAATAAAACTGAACTTGAACATGAATATAATTAAGCACGGATATGGCAACTACATATAAAATTACTCTAACAATTTTCCTTTCTGAAAATGAAAGTTGGGTCTGGTTCTGTGGGTTTCTTCCTGTTAAAAGGGAACTTTTTGTTTCTACCTCTACTTCCTCATGCGGAATTGTTGGTTTTTCTCTGTAAAATAAATACATTTGCAGTCCCAAGAATAAGTTTCTTGTAAAAATTCTTCTGGTCTGAATGTTATTCCTCACATCTATGATGTGTGTGTGGTTTTATTTTTGAGCACTCCAGTTTTCTCCCACAATCAAGAGACATGTTATATATGCATCCACAAAGACACAGTATCAGAGTTTTGTACGATTCACAGCTGTGGTGAGTTCTCAGCCTGTTTGCCCTGCTTATCATCCAACGTCTGCAGCGATCTGCTCCACAGCACCAACGCCGGACAAAGTTTGTACACGGATGGAGAAAGACTTGCTTTTTCTGGGATGTGACACAGTAATCGGGTATTTCACAGCCTTATACCTGAGACCAAGTCTTTTGTGATACATTTGGATACAGTATTGGATATGAGGTTGAGTTTGTGGGATGAGTACAGGTGATTAAGCAAAGGGGATCAAGTCTTTAACTTCAACAGTCAGAAATGATTGAAATGTGTGTTATTTTATGTAAATTGCAGTGGAACTGGCCTGAAACACTTACTTTCTAAGAACAGGTCTCATCGTCTCCCTAATCCCTTGTTATTACTTTTCATTCTAGGATTTAATTTTCTATCTTCTACGTTTCACCCTTGGATGTTATTTTTCTCTTTTCATTTGCATCTCCAACAATGAAGATTTATAAAGCTTGGCTCTAAAAGGCCCCATCATTATTCTCTGTCTAAGTAATAGAAAGTATTCAGCTCTATGTTGTTCAGTGATGTAATAAACATATATACTAAGGACAGGATTTGAATGGAGTCAAAGACTGTCAGCTCCCAAATAATTGAGCAAAGAACTAAAATTAAAGGGTGAACTGAGACCATTTAGTCCTATGAAGACTAAATCAATACAATAACCCAATTCTGGAGTAGTTTAACTATATTAGGTGACTGAGTTCATATTCAGTAGCTGATGGTCATGAGCTGGGGGGACATTAAGTAAGGGCGTTATCTCCTGGAGATGCTCATATCGTGTCATCATTCCCTGACATCACTTTGATTAAATTTAATATTGTGCTTTGGTGTATTCATTTCATATCTGAAATCATTTAGATAGTGTTTTTACTGCAGTTCACCCTCTGCAACACTGGAGAAGTGCTGCCTTCAAGGCTAAAGTTGGACTCCCAAGGTCTCCAATGCGCAGTAGACAGTGCAGACTGATTAAAGTTTATAAGGGGAGCGGCAGCAGACAGTGACACATAACCATCGTTTTATCACTGCAGTCTGCACAAAACAAAAACATGCAAACACATAAAACCTGTTCAACACTGGTCAGCATCGTCTGGAATAGTTGTCTACTTTCACTACAAAGAAATGCCAGTCAGGTGAAACTTATTTCAAATGTGAAACTTATTAACCTAATTTTAGCCAAACTTTCTTGACTTTTCACTGTAGGCGAAGTGCAGGTGTAGTTACCAACATAAGGGACGGCTCTGTTCAGTAAAGTGTCCCAGGAAGCTATTTAAGTGAGTCAGCTTTAACAACGGCGAGTTTGCAGCGTTCATTAATAATATTAAAGTCTGTTTTTTTCGTACCCTTAGAATGGATGAGTCAAGGACAGGAAGTGGTCACAGGAGGCGGTTCACAGAGACGGAAGGAGGTCCGCCTCTCTGATTCAAAAGTCAATGTTGGTGTGTTTTTTCTTCATCATGTTTTTCTTCCTATCGGGACGGTGTTTGGTTCGAGCAGTTGTTGTAATTGCGTAACATTGTCCAGGCGGTTGATCCGCTCTCAAAATGCAGCAGTAAAGCAAACTCAACCACATTAAAGTGTGAACCCCCCCCCCCCCCCCCCCGACCCCATTAAATTATCCAGGACTATCCTGGGGTGGGCCCCTGGCTAGCTCAGTTGGTAGAGCTTGAGACTCGCAATCTCAAGGTAGAGGGTTCATGTCCCACGCCGGGCGCCACCTTCTCGTGGGCTCTCCACCTGCAGGAAGGCTCTTAATGGGTGCAATGTGATCTGGGTGACAGTGCTCAGACTGACACCCCCGCGACCTGGAAATGGATAAGCAGGAGAAAATGGATGGATGGATGGATGTATGGATATCCTGGTGTGAAAGCACCCTTAGCTCATACATTGAAAGTGCCTCTTTATAGATCTGATAATGAACATGGAGGTTAGATTTTCACCACCTGCATTCTGCTCATCTGCACTCTTCTTTGGGGCTTTAATCAGTATCAGTCATTCCCACACTGACTGGACACCGTCGTTACTCGTTACAAAATAAAATGTGAAATAATTGTCTCATCACGGTACTGGCACTTTTAAATTTCACCCCTCAGCGAGACCTTTTTCTGGCGTACGCCGCGTATCGGAACTTTTCGGAATATCCAGACTGTCAGCCGCAACTTTTTTCATTTAAACAATGAGGATAATTTATTTTTACTGGTAAACGAGATTCATGCCTACAATACATGGGTGATGCGTTCAGGTGCATCACGTAACTCTGCCCTCCGTGGCTGAGCTTCGTCCTCAAAGGAAAATCTATCCTCAGAATCACAAGCAGCAAATACTTTATGACGAGAGATAAAACCCTCAGTGTTTGCGTATTTTTGCAGTAATTTCCTTGCCCTCTTTTCCTCTCTCTCTCTTTCAGTCGAGTCCAGTCTGTGGCCCCACCACGGAGTGTTTAAAACTCCTTTTTTTCTGAAAAAAACACACGTGTGCTTATAGACAAGTGCAGCCTATACTGTATATGTACAAATATTTTTTCTTTGTAAATATGGTGGGTGCGGCTTATGTTCATTTTTAAAAATAGTTTCCACTGTACTATCTGTGGCCCATATTGAGAAAAAAATATTTCTGGCTGTTTTGTCTCTTTGTACTTTTACTTTTGATACTTAAGTATGGTTCATATGACCTACTTGAGGACTTTTACTCAAGTGATTATTTTATGGGTGACTTTTACTTTTACCTAAGTAGATTTCAAGCAAAGTATTTGAACTTTTACTCAAGTTTGACTTTCAACTACTTTTTACAGCCCTGATCAGTGGTTCCTAAGCTAAAGGAGGCTCTACAGCAGGGGCCTCAAACTCAATGGACCCGGGGGTCGCTGGAGGCAGAGTCTGGGTGAGTCTGGGTGAGTCTGGGTGAGGCTGGGTGAGTCTGGGTGAGTCTAGGTGAGGCTGGGCCGCATCAGGGATTCCACATAAAAAGTTGTACAAAAAATCCTCAAACGTCATTAACAGTTTTAATGATTTCTTCTAAACATGAAGTGTCCTGAACATGAATGGAATATTGAATGAATATCATGAACAGCTCTTCTGAACATGGTCAGACCAGGGAGTGGGGCAGTATTTAGTGCTCTTGCACAAAAGGTTGTGGGTTCAAATCCACCCTGGGACCTTTCTGTGTTTGCATGTTCTCCCAGTATGTGTGGTTTTCCCAAAAACATGCACTGGGGGTACCTGAGCAAGACCATTGGCTCCCTTGGGCGCTGCCCTGTGTGGCTGCTACCGATGGGTCATTTGGTATGAATTTCCCTTTGGGGATTAATACAGTGCTATTAAGAAGAAAAAGGTTTCTCTTGCCTCCAGTGACTTCTTCTCAGAGTGCGGGAAAAGATAGGCAGGGTTGTGAACAACGTAGGGATGTAACGTCATAACACAACAATAGTGGCATGAAGAACGTGGAATTGCAGCCGCAGCTCACGGCAGCCGGATCCGCAGCTCTGTGATTGTCCGAAGCTGTGAGCTCCGGGCGGCCGCAGCTCAATAAATCCAGTCAACAAATCCACCAGTGTACAGTATGTTCAGCGGCGCATATGACCAATACAGCATGAGAGTGTTGATCGTCACTGCGTGTGGAGTGTTGGGATCTGACAAGACCACAGAAACTTGGTTCATTTCTAATGAAAAACAATCTTCATTTGTCCCTGAGCATCTCACTGCAGGGGGGTCCTGTTGCCACTGCAGCCCCATGCATGTAAATCCTCCCCCCTTTCTGCTCAAAGGACACTGACTGCCCCCCGTGCACTCAGCCAGTCACCGATTGGTGGAGGCTCCCAGGATTCGACAGCTTCGAATCCCCCAACCTTACCAAAGCCTTTTGGAGATTCTCTCAAAAAGCTTTGCTCCTGCTCTTCAATGGAGGAGCTGAGCTGCGCATTCGTTACCTGCTACTAAACAAGTGGTTTTTGGTACCTAAAGTTGTGTTTTGTTTGAAACTACACAGTTAAATAGTGTTGGTCTAAAATAAACAAAGGAACATTTAGTCCTCAGCCATGTACATAATTTGTGGCCTTTTGCAAATGCTTTCGTTCCACTGAGGGAAGTTTTTAATGTCTCTGCATCTGATGGAACATTGTGACAAAAATACGTAATCTCTTAACCATGACAACAAGAAGCCTGTTTGGTGTTGATGTTACTTTGTGATATGGAAGCTAGTTTGGTGAAGGTATGTTAACATGGAACCAAAAGCCTGGTAAACTTCAGTAAACTATTATCATGCATCAACTTTGTTTCTTCCATTTGCATGAGTGAGAGGTTTGATGTCCTTGCATGTGCATGGATAGAATAGCTGACTGACAGAGGGAGCGAGCGGTGGAAGGAAGTCAGGGCAGTCCCACCCACTGTACTTTATGCCTGAAAAGAGAAATGCTGATGGAGACCTCCGCCTCCCTCTATGCCATTCCCTCCACATCTGCCAGTGAATGGCGACATCCAATTATTCCCCCTTCCTATCAAACCCCTTAATTAAATAAAATGTGAAATGAGCAATTTCATGTCTCACTCATGTACTAATGGTGCAGATTGAAAAACGACTTCTTCCCGACAGAGTAACAGGGAACCAGCTATAATCAGGGTGATGGACTCTGACTTACAGTGCTGGAATGCACCCCGGAGTTCAGAAAGGTTGTCAACAACGACACAAAATGTAAAATGTGAGGGTTGCTGCTCCGTCTCAGAGCGTTACACCGACACAACTGCAGTGTAGAACAGGTTCAGCTCAACAGATGTTGGGGGTTTAAAGCACAGTTGAATGTTGGGACAGATTAGAGCTGCTGTCACAATATGGTGTGCTGCTTTTTTTGTTAGTAATTTAAGACAACACTGGAGATATTCTTTTCACTAATATGCACTGATATAAAAACTGTTCCACTGCTTCTTCTCATTCTATCTAATAACTTCACCCTGAGTAACAGAAGAAAGATTGTAGTATTTTCTCCTGGGAGGACATTGCTTTAACAAGAAACAAGTTGTCTTTGTTGTAAAAGAATTGCTATAACCTGAACACAAACTTACCAGCAATCAAATCCCAATTAGACTGTTTGTTGACAGCATCACGAAGGTATTGTATTATTCAGTAATATAAGTGAGACAATATTCATTGTATTGGTTTGTATATATAATAAGCTGTGATGGACAAGCCAATATCAACAGTTGAAGTGGCCAGGTTCAATTCTGAATGAAAACCAGGATCACTACAGCACTCTGGTTTATGGTCTTCAAAAAATCTTAATGCCATAACATGCACATACAGTATCTGCTGCTATTGGTCATGTTTTAGTTCTTTAATTCTGTGATATTCATATCCAGTGAGGCACTAGTCAAGTACCTGTCAAGGTGGAAAGTAACCTATTACTCACGTTTACTCATGTTACTGTAATTAAGTAGTTTATAAACAGTTTTTGAAATAAGTAATATTACTTTTACCCTAGATAATTTTGACTCAATCCCTCCCATTACTGAATAAAAAATTAAATGGGAAAAACAAACAGTAGGGTTTACAATTTTAAAATATTACTTTCTGGCACGGGTGTGAACAGATCCCAGAAATGTACCGTAATGTTTTTTTGTAGAAAAATTTGACCAAGTTGTGAGGCTTAACTTATCATCCCTCCTAATTGGATATTGCCATGCCCTTTACAGGCAGCAGAAATGATTTACAGCGGTCAGATAACCCCAGATGTGATCCTTAGAAAGGGCAGAGCAATGTGCTCTCTGGGTCAAAAGAAAACCGTTACCCCCTTGTGAAACTGGGTAAAATCTCAGAGGTTGTGAGCAGTATTGAGGATACCAACCCTAATGAGTGGCTTCTCCAAAAACCTGGCCAGGGTAAAACCTCTCGTTCATGCTTGATCGTGTCCATAGCAACAACAATGCAACCAGAAAATACTTCTGGATATTGTGAAAGCTAATAGAAAGTACATTGAAAAGAAAAAAAGTACAGATCGTATACATACACTGAATGGATACGATGAATGTCTTTATCTCTAGAAAAACCATCAAATTGAAGTTAAAACCACAAGCTGTCTTATAATATAATAAATTCCACCCAAAATAGAAGGAATGTCTGCCGTGTTTCGTCTTCATGTCAGGAGTACCTGACGTGACCTGAAGTCTGCCTGCAGAAAATACTTAATATAAAACATACCTATGTTATAATTTCACAGAATTTTGGTGAAATGACAATGTTTTTCAGCTGTGGATAAACGTAGGTATTACACGATTTAGAATGAGACTGGTCTGAGTGTTTGGAGATCATTTGCTTCTAATTGAGCTTTCAGAAAATAAATTTTGAACGTTAGCTCCTGTTGTTGAATTTAAACAACTGAAGCTTCACACAGCAGCAGTAACTCTTATTTAACTTAAATAAAACTTATTTGCATCTTGTCATTGACTTGACATGTCATTTCATAAACAAACTAAATCAATGCTTACCCTACTATACATTTGACCTGGTTCAATTTGTACAGTGACCATTAAATAGGCCCAGTTCAGGTAAACAGCAGACCAAAGAGCCGTAATGTGATAGGAAACCCAGCCTTTTTCTGGACCTTTTTTTTTTTTTGTTCAGGGTGATGGGGGGGAAAAAAAGGCGAATTCAGAGTAGTCAATTCATTTCACGTACATGGTTTTAGACTCTTTGAAGAAAGACAGGACTACCTGGAGAAAATCCACACATGTAGAAGGAAAAATGCAAATTAGCTCCAAAAAGTTAAATTTTTATTCAACATTTGTAGTTTTACAATCCTGTAGAGAATGATGCTTTTAAAAAGTCCTTTGTTGACCCATTTGATAACCCATGTGTCACCAGTGTATTTGAAAGACAAAGCAGCCATCTCTTTGCACTGCTTCTGTTGAACAAGCCGGAGTGAACACAGAGCTTCCCTTTACACCACAGTGAGTGTGAATGCTGCTCGTATTTATCATATTTTCTCAGCCAGTCGAGCACTCATGGCCAGCAGGAAATAAAGTGTGTATTTTTGACAGCATGTGTGGCTACGGTGACTCCACTGACTTTTCCATCCTCCTGTTCCACTCTCTAATGTACCTGTCATGCTCTTGATATATGGCTGCATGTATATTTTAAGGTTCACCTGGCAAGCATGTCACCTGCAATTTCTCTGTGGCGTGATGATTGATCAGTGCTTTTTCCCCCAAGGGATTTCTCAACCACAGGAAATGGGGCCGCCCATGGCCTGGGCGAGTTTGAATATGAATTACCAGCATTGGAATTGTTCTTCATTTATTTTTTAGTAACAGTTCAATTTGAACAGGGTGATTATAAAGTGGAGACTTGCTGAAGTGCACACGAGTGATTGTAGAGAATGGACATGTGAGTCGTTTATGTGTTTATCAAATACAGACAGATGGTAGGGGCACGATTAATATCATTTGAATATGTTATGGGAGACTCGCTAAGGTGCTCATGCGCCTGTAGCCCAGCTAACTAACATGTAATCCATTCAATAGGAATCCCAGTTTTCTTTGATGCCTCTTTTCATCACAATCAACATCTTGTTTTCCTGGTTTCTTGATAATATTACAAAAGTTTCTAAACTGCATGTTTCAGCCAACTCTCACATGCTTCTTTGGGGTTTACTTAGAATGATGTATTTTCTTATGTTGTCTACTTTAAACACTTGAGGAACACCTGAAGTTAGCAGGTTAACATCGAGACTTGCTATCCAGCATTTCATCCCCACCTCCGGGCTCTTAGTTACTTCTGGGGGGCAGTCCTTGCTGAGGGAGATCTTACCTGCATTCTGTCTCTGGCTCACTCTTGTTTTGTACTTGTGCTTAGCCTCGTTCCTCCCGCGCAGTTTGTGCCAGTACATTATGGTACGGTATAGGTTTTTGTGTGTTTCCATGACAATAGTTGTGGCGAGCACCGAAAGTTTGGTAGAGTACCATTACCCAACCATTTCCATTTTTGGTAACCCCTCCGTTGAGGTACCTAGCACATCGGTACGGTTCCATAAGGAGGAGCTACAACGTAGCCGTCTTCTGATTGGTCAGTGACGATCGTGCAACAGCCGTCCTGTTTTTCACATTTGCTGCTACGTGCACACTGGTTGGTTTGTTAACTCAGTTCCAAGGAAATTAGGCTTTTGTCTCTGCGCTCGTGGTTTGGGTGAGTGTGTGTGTGTGTGTGTGTGTGTGTGTGTGTGTGTGTGTGTGTGTGTGTGTGTGTGTGTGTCGGGGCTGAGCTTTGTGGCCCTCTCCAATCAGAAACTTCGATTTGGATCCTCTTGCACTACAAACCCCACGTCAACTTTCCTCCGGTCCGTTAATAGCATCTGTAAGGAAGTTGATGTTGCGTCACGGCTCTTAAAAGTTTTTGAAAAATAAAAAAATAACAAGAGAAACATTACAAAGTGAACAGCTATCAATAAAACAGTCCGTCTCTCCCTGGAAGCCAACCGCCACACTTTAGTTTGTTTGTTGTAGTTACGTTTACAAGCTCTGTGCCCAACAACACCCACATGCTCACGCCACTAACTACACTAATGCCTATAATTACCACACTTTACATGTTTAAACTTTGCTCTTTGGTTTTCAGAGGATTTTCTTCCCATGCTTTATATTGTTATTACACAGTTCTTTGCCCTTTGATCCCAGTGATTGCATCCACCATCCATTTAGGTAGCAGTTAAAAATGGTGTTGTTTTCATCGTTTTAAATGGGCTTCATTTATTTATCTGAATCAGAAAAAAATATATTCATCCTGAGGGACGATTATGTGCATATTAAAAAGAGTAAGAGAAAGAAAAAAAAAGTGGACGAGCGACAGCAGCAGATTATGTACAGTGTCAGGCCTGCTGCCAGTAACAGTAAGAGTAGTTGCTGTGGAGGTTATAGAGGCAGTATTGTCCATATAAAAGAGACAAGATATCAAAAGCAGCAATTAAAAACAGCAGAATGAATAGCATAATCTGCAGAGTGGTAATGTTGCACAGTGTAAAGTAAAAGTGAAGTATGACTGCATCAAACAAGACAAGTTGATCAGTATCATCTGGTTCAGAGATCAATAGATTTGTGTATCATCTGCATAACAATGGACGTTAATGGATGACATTACGTGATACTCACTGGGTTGTATCCGGGATCTCTAACGGACAGATACTGGTATTGGTGCATCTTGATGTTTTGCGTTCGGCAATGTGTGTTGCAAAGCTCAGAATGCTGTCAGTATGAATGTGAGAATGAATTTGTTGATTTTACACGGGCCGACAGGAGTTATCCTTTCATGTTACATGACCAAACATACAGAGTGCTCATAGGTTGCAATGAGGTCTTAAAAATAAACTTTTTTGGATGTTTATTAACCATTCTTCTTTGTCACAATGAACAAATTACACTCGTAACAGATGAGGATACATATGTCACCTTCAAAATGTGGACCTTTACAACACAGTATTTTTATTGGCCAATTTATGATCACCAATATTTTACATTTAATAGACTGTTCCACCTTGACCTTTCTGGATGCGGCGCCTGCGGCAAATCAAATAAAGTACATATCTGCAGCGCTGTCAGGACACAAGGTTGTTAACACAACGTTTTGTCTGACATTACAAAAGACAAAGAGGATGAAGCAAGATGCTCGGTTAACATAAAAATCCAAACTTCTTTTAAGTAACACCCGTCAAGTCCAAACAACCCTCTGGGAGTAAATAAAGAGTCGCAGTCCATCAGAAAGATTAACTTGCTTCCAGTGGTCTTGTGCCAATAAAACCTTCACTAATTTAGATGTTATCTCTGTTCTTTTTTCTTTATTCATGAATATTTTCATGAAAAAAAAATTTTCTTGTCATATTGAGGGATTGAATTTAAGAACAGTTCAAATAGTTCATCCCAATATTATTGTCACGGATCGTGGTGAATAATGGTAAGGGTCTTGTGTCTGTCAAGTCCGTGTTGCTGACCTGAGTGATTGTTTTGACAGACATACAGGTTGGCAGTGGGGTTTTTTTTCTAAGGTGTGTTGAGATGTGCTCCCATTTTGTTATTATTTGTAGTTTGCCTTAAACATTATTTTTGCCATGGCAACCTACACATGTGGTCATGTGACAACAACCTGGTGAATGGTTTGCAACACAAACCACAAAAACACAAGACTTGTGGAGTTTGTATCTAGATTAAACCAAGAAGTACTGGATGCTGGAGATGATGATTTAGTGATCCAAAATGAAAGACAATCAGTAAACCTGCACCAGTTATTCCACAAATAATCCATCCATCCATTTTCTCCCGCTTATCCGTTTCTGGGTTGCAGGGGTGGCAGTCTGAGCACCATCACCCAGATCCCATTGCACCGATTAAGAACCTTCCCTGTGGGTGGTGAGCCCAGGGGAAGGTGGTGCCTGGCGTGGAACACGAACCCACTACCTTGAGATTGCAAGTCACATGCTCTACCAACTGAGCTAGCTGGAGGCCTAGTCCTCAAATAACTGAAAACCAAAAAGAAGAGCACAAATGAGACAGAGCAGTGTGATACTGAAACAGTGAGAGTCGAGTATAAAGAAGACAAACCCAAAGAGAGACGATTCCCCGATAGAGAAAAGAAAAGACCATATTATTACAGCGATCATGCTTGTGGGGTTAGGGTTAGGGGTACATAGATATTGACTACTGTCCCAGACTTATGTGCCACAGACCTATAAAGAGGCTGCAACCTCAGTGAACCCAAAAGACTGGACTGAAGCAATGGACGAGGAGATGCGATCTTTGAAAGACAACTCAACATTTACCTGAGGTCTAAGGTGTAGTGGGGGGTAAGTGGGTTTATGCAATGAAGAAGAACAATGATGGATCAGACAAGTACAAGGCGCAATATGGTGCCAAAGGATTTAGTCAAAAAAGGGGGTGTCAACGATAACGAGACTTTCTCTCCTACAAACAGCATGACCAGCATCAGGTAGTTAGCACAGAACGCAGCACAGGACAACCTGATTGTTACCTGATGGATGTAAAAACTGCATATTTGCATTCACCAACTGAGTGTGAAATCTATATTAAACAGCCTGAGGGTTATGAAGTAAGATCTGATGGAAACAAACTGGTCTGTAAACTGAAGAAGTCCCTGTACAGACTGAAACAGTCCAGGGTGCAACTGGAATAAAAAATTGCAGGATTATTTGTGTGAAATACAGTTTGTACAGAATCCAGGTGGTTATTGTGTTTACAGCAAAATCATTCACGATTTAATCTATTCAATTCAACATTATTTATATAGAACCAAATAAAACACAGTCATTTCTAGGTGCTTTTAACAGAGAAAAACCCAACGAATCTGCACGAGCAAGCAGATTTATTTGTGACTGCGGAAAGGAAAAACTCCCTCGAACAGGAAGAAACCTTTGCACAAACCAGACTCAGAGGTGGCGGCTTTCTGCTGACCGGTTGTGGTGAGGGGATAGAGGAGAGGAAGGGATAGGATAGACAGAGAGATAGATTGGGGGAGATACAAACCTTGGCTTGGGTAGTCGGTGAGAAACAGACCCTGGTTCGGGTTGGAACACAGACCCTGTTTCGGGTTCGATGAGAAAGTACACATTATCATATCATATTGGGTTGATGATTTGATTATTGCCACGAGGGATGATAATGTCATGAAATGTGTGAAAGAAGAACTAAGTTCTAAATTCAGGATCAAAGAATTGGGTAAACTGACAAATTTTCTAGGTATTGACTTTGACCAAAGTGCTGATTGCATTAAGATGTCACATTGCAAGTATGTAATGAAGATGGCGGCGCGTGCGCGCGCTGCAGCTTCTCTCTTTCCCGACAAAACGATGTTTCCGTGTTTTTTGTCACGTAAGTCACTGTGTTTTTGTATGTCTTCGTTGCGCTTCCGTGTCTGGCGCAAATACAGCCGTGAGTTCCTGCTTCGGGTTGGTAGAACCACTTTTTTTGAGTTAAACCCTGAACTGAAGGAAGAGCTACGTGGCTGCGGTCTGCTCTGGAGATCGACAACCCCCCGTCCAACACCACCCCTGCATCTCGCCCAGAGTGTAGGCGCCACAAGCGACGTGAGAGGAAGCAGAAGAGGGGAAAGCGTGGAGGTATCCGAGCTAGGCTAGCGGCTAGCCCACACAAGCTGGCCATCCCCACCATCCTACTGGCCAACGTACGCTCTCTGGATAACAAGCTGGACTACATTTGTCTCCTACAGAACACTCAGAAGACTGTGAGAGAATAGTGTGTTTTTGTATTTACGGAAACATGGCTTAACAACAACGTTCCGGACCGGGCTATTCAGCTCGAGCGGCTAACATGCTACCGAGCAGACAGAGTTCTCGTCGAAGGAGGTAAGACCCGCGGCGGGGGACTCTGTGTTTACATCAACGAGGCCTGGTGCTGGGACACTGTTATGGTTCGCAAGCACTGCTCACCGTTACTGGAGTGTATGGCTATGAAATGCCGGCCATTCTATCTACCGAGGGAGTTTACAGCAGTTATTATTGTCGCTGTTTACATCCCTCCGAGCTCCAATAACAACAGTAAGAGTGAGGCACTACATGAACTGTATCTGCACATCAGTGAGCAGCAGACAGAAAAACCCAGAGGCTTTTTTCATCTTGGCGGGTGATTTCAACCATGCGAACCCAAAGATTGTCTTTCCAGAACTGCAAAAACACACAGACTACAATACGGGAAACAATACGCTGGACCAGGTTTCCACCACCCGGGAGGAGCTTACAAGGCCCTTCCCCTCCCCCACCTCAGTGCCTCGGACCACATCACTGTCATGCTGATGCCGGTTATACAGACTATTGGTTAAAGTCACCAAACCATTTCACAAGCAGGTACGAGTGTGGCCTGAAGGGTCTTCAGAGGCACTCCAGGACTGTTTTGACACTACAGACTTGGGTATGTTTAAACAGGCTAACATGACAGACCTCCAGGAGTACACCGACACAGTCTCTGCCTACATCGCCAAGTCTACAGACGATGTAACGCACCTCAAAAATATCACTGTTCGGGCCAACCAGAAGCCGTTGCTGACAAGGGAGGTCTACAGGCTTCTGAACGTTTGGAACTCCGCCTTCAGAGCAGGAGACCAGGTAGGAAATGGAAATTTATTTCACAAAATCCTAGACCAAGAACGGATATTTAATCTCGAATGTCAAGTTATTCAATCTCATGGTTTTCAGTGTGAAAATGACCAGAGCAGGATTACTATTGCAACAACACATCATCAGCAGGGTAAAACTAACCTGTCTCACGATGGTCTAAGTTAGGTCCATCTCTACAACAAGCCAGCACCACTGTGAAGGGTGATTTCTCCTGAACAGTTCTCACTATATTCACACTTTTCTGCCCTTTCTCTGCAACACTTCCGCCTGTGACGATGTCAAACATGAGGTTGCTCAGCTAACAAGCTGATCGATATCTATGCTGGGCTCAGTGGCATTTCTAGATGTAAATACTTGGTGGGGCAAGATTTTATTTCAGGTGTAGTGACGCCACTGAATTCCAAAGTAAAGTGTGTGCACAACCTTTTAGCCACATTATAACAACCATATAGGTGCTGATCCCGTAAAAATGTTAAGCCTTGGAGATAGTCGATCGAAAAAAACAATTATATAAAAAAAAAAAAAAGAAAAAAAAAAGTCAAAGACAGGAATTGAACCAGGTCATACTGTTTCATAGACACGGAAGCTCAACCACTCAAACACAGCTAAAAACAGAACATTTTAAAGATTCTTAGAAACTGTTGGTCACATGTCGCTCAGCGTTCCCCGAGAGCAGGTGTCGGCAACCCGCGGCTCCAGAGCCGCATTCAGCTCTTTCATCCCTCCGCTGTGGCTTCTTGAGCCTCGGTCCCACTGCAGTACATCCCTGAGCGAGGCGGGCCGGGCCGGGGCGGTACGGTTAGGTGAAGCACACCCAGAATCAACTGCGTGGTCCCACTACAGAGAGTACGGTAAAATGTAGGCGGTGTTATGAACGACACGAGGAAACCCACACACACTTGGAGAACAGAAATTCAGAAAGACTCTAATCAGGGACATTCTCACAACGAGGTGAGCGCTAACCACTACTCCACTGTGTCATGTCTCATCCAAACTGTTCAATTCCAAACTTTGGGCCATTTCATTCTGCCAATTAAACATCAACTTTGAGAATGAAATGTTCACTTCAGTGAGTCCTTATATACAGCTTTATCACATTAAACAGAACATACAAATTCAACAAAAATGACTGAAAATAGTCTTTATTAGAGTCTGATGAAGGAAATCATGAATAAAAACTAAACTCACCATTCTCATTCTAACATAATTTGACTGCAGGTGAGTTTCATCCTGTGACCAGTGTTGGTCAAGTTACTTGAAAATAGTGATTGGTTACTCTCTGGGAGTGAGGTGGGAGGTCCAGAGGGTAGTATTGGCCAAATGAAGC
Organism: Lipophrys pholis; assembly: GCF_963383615.2. Lineage (NCBI taxonomy): Eukaryota > Metazoa > Chordata > Actinopteri > Blenniiformes > Blenniidae > Lipophrys > Lipophrys pholis. Next base: position 2,876,336 of record NC_137639.1, on the reverse strand, counting down.
ATCATGAAACTCTATGAACCACTTTCGTTATTCTCTGACTCCCACCAAATGGCACTCTTGGTTTTTAAGATGAAGGTGAAAAGACTGGTTTTGAAGTGTGCTTTCAAACATTTCTTGCGCAGACAGCGCCATCTTGTGGCCTCAGAAAATGTAGACAGTGGTTCATGAAGCTTCATTTGGCCATCACTACCAGGAGGGTCTGGGGGTGAGGCTGGGGGTTCGGTGGGGTTTTGGGCTGGTTTGGGCTGGTCTGGCCTGGTGTACTCACTGCACTGTTCTTCTGCTCCCCTCAGTTCTCCCACAGGGGGCCACAGTGAGGCCACATCCACACGAGCCAAAACTATCTTTTTCTCTCCCCAGGGCTCTCAAAAGAAATTCCATCCTCACATCACTATGAACACGGCTTAACACGAGGCTTCAGGGCATGTAGTACATATGCCAGGACTTTAGGGGCGCTGTGACTCACCAAATACACCAGAAACGTAGAAGGACAGAGCACATAGAAATGTAGAATTAGACTTGTGCTTTTAGACTTCTATATAACTCTGAGTTCTATAGGTCTATGGCCCTGCCCCTCCTCCTGCTAGTACCACTCGCCTCTGCAGCGCCACCTGGAGCATGTAGATGATAGGGCCGTCCACACTAGAATGCCGGGTCACGTTAGCGCACCGTTTTTGCCCCAAGTTACCAACATCCAAGAATGTTGCTGTTTAAAAAACCCTTCCTGTGTGTCTCCCAGAAAGTGTTTCTTCAGCCTCCAGAGTGCCGCCCGATGATCTGCTCTATGTTGCATCTTTCTGTTTGTTGGCCTTCAAGCTCAGCAGATGAGCTGCACGTGAAACAATTTGATTGAGAGTCATCAGTAACATTAAATTAATGTTGGGATGAGGGGAATAATGTGATATTCCTGGTTTGAGTAGGTGTGCAGAGGAATGAGAAGGAAAAACTTTCAGCTGTGTTACTGAGGGGAGATCAGTGAGTGTGCACCTCAGAGGGGGGGAACTCTGTAATGATCACCCTAGGCCAACTGTTCATTCACAGCAGATTGCAACGATATTGGTGGAAGGAGAGAGATATCAGTTTAATTATCCTTTGCATTTTCACTTCCTTCTCATTTACTTCCACTTATCAGTTCCTCTGCTCAGAAATCGGCCCATTCATGGGCTCTAATTGTTTTTCAGATTGTTGAGCTGAAGCAGCTGTGCTGAACAGTAATAAGGGGGAAATGGAAAACAAAACTTTACTAAAATATCCCATAACTCATTTTTTCCCAGTGCACTGATAATTACAGGGGGCAGTACTGTGGCTGAAGGAACTACTTGTTTGAGTCATGCACGAATGACTCCATGGTATTTTCACCTGTGTGATAATCTGCAGATTAGAGAAATAGTTTTTCAGATGTTGAAACTGCTGATTTTTTTTTTTTGGAAGAAGGTATCGCCTTAATTTTTTTTTAAATATTCAGAAATAGTGTTGTGTTTGTCTGTAGAATTATTAATCAAAATAATGTCTTCTTAAAGCCATTATTTTGACAACACAATGAGGTTTTCTGCTTCTGTGTAATGCAATTCTGGCTGCGGTACAAGACCTCTTAATTCATGACGTGCTTTTAGTCAATATAACCAATTTGAGGAGATAAAACTGAGTAGTTTGCAGTGAATGAAATTCACATCCAGACCACAAAAGTTTATCTGGTTTGAGCTACACTGTGCGAAACTACTACTATAAGTATGACTAAGTACAGGGAGTACAGGATCTTTGATTAGTACAGAATTACCTTATTGATCTAAGAGAAGGGAAGAAAATACAGGTTGGAAAATATTTTGCAGTAGAAATGTAAAAAGAGGTTTTCCCTTTATTGATACATAAATCTGGTCATTGCTTCGGAAGTATTTCACAGAAGTTCAAGGACCAATATGGCGCATGCTGTCCTGAGATGCATTAGAAGACGATGTACTGCAACTGAAAGAGCATATCACCAAGGATCTGCAGGTCGAAGAGAAGTGCACGCTATTGACATCTCCATTGCTCACCTGAGAAGACTTGTAGGCAATGTAAGTGCAGAGGCTATGTCGGAAATATTTAAGACCCTCGCAGATCTCAGATCGGTTCCAGTTGCACCCCTAACTTCAAATGGATTACATACTGGTTTCCATGCTGCACGTTGTTTGTATTCAGGTAAACTGAGCCCAAATCCAACCACATGCATCACGGCTGCACCACGTCAGGAACACTAAATCGCCCCCGTTCTATTCAATGGTTGTTTTTCAACCTCATACGCCATTTTACTTGTGCAACATGCGTCAATTTACACAGGGTAGAACGCATCAGGAAGTCACACAGACACAAACCAGACCATCCAGTCCTTCAAAATAAGACACCTCCTCCGCTCGTATCAGCATGTCAACATTATGTCATTACTGCTCGCACCCGGCCAAAAGTCAGTGAAGAATGAACTTCCGCCACGAAAATGTTATTTTTTTGGTTTTATTGTTATTGTTGTCTGTATCCACAGTGATTATGGCGTGACGATGGTGAAATGCTGCAATTCCCCCGTGATTCTATGATCCCGCCGTCCTCACAACACGTGCCTGTGTGTTGCACGACAGCCAGCAAACCATTAAAGAAAAAACTCTGTAAACAAGGCTTGCTTTTCTTATTTAGTGAAGATTTCTTGTATTGGAGATTGTTAAAAAGACTAAAGGTTCTCCAGGACCAAACGTTCAGAGCGACACAGCGTGTTCATGAAAGTTCCTCAGGCCTCATTTCTGCCGCGAGCTTAGCTTCCACCGAAGATCGTCTAAGCGCTAGAAGAGCGTTCCCTCTGCTGTAACAAGACGATCCTCTCTGAAGAAGATGTACCACTCTGTTGACTTTTTAAACATTGCTTTTTAACACACATTTTTGCATACTAATTTACCAACTATGAACTTATTTATGACTTTTCAACTAACTTAAAACCCTTATGAACTTCTAAATGTCTTTGACCTAAAGACATGACGGTAAATATATTTTCTACCTGTTTACTGATTCAATTTCCTTGTTATAGGGAGACGAGGGAGACCTGCCCTCTACATAACAAGAGTGCAACTTGAGCTGCTTCTCATTCAAGGCTTCACAGCCAGAGCCATGGCGAGGATGTTGGGCTGTTCCTCCTCATACCTCCATAAAAAAATGAAGTCATTCCGATTTTTATTTTAGTAGGAAACAGATTCTCTTCTGTTCATGATGCTGACCTGGAGGAGCACGTCAGGAGACTCCCCCCCCCCACCCCCAGGTTCCAAGATCAGGCTCACAAGTAAGCTTACTACACATTCCCCTTTAGGTTTGTTCAATTGTTTAAACTTTATCATAATTCTCTTGAATTATCAACACCTTTCAGATGATGAGGGCATACCTGCATGCTGAGGGGATTGTAGTTCAAAGAAGAAGAGTTCGAGAGGCCCTGAACTGCATTGATCCAACTGCTGCAGCCCAGAGATGGAGCCAGACTGTGGCTAGGAGAACATACCATGTGCCATTTCCTAATAGTTTATGTCTTATAGATGGCCCTATGCGTCTCATTCGGTAATTAGGGGTCAGCTGTTTTCTGTACTGATAAATGAAATATAAAGGAGCCATATTAGATTGGTAGTGCAGAGTGTAATGTATATGTTCAAGTCCAGGTTTTGTACTTACCAATTAAACTTTGCTCTTTCTTTCGTCATCCAGTATTAATCTCCCTAATTTTAATGCCAACATTTATCGTCTCACAAATATTTTGATTATTTCATTTGCACCAACCTATTCACAACTAAAGTAATGCATTATTCCTTTTTATTTGTAATGTTTTGCAGGTGGGGCTTTGTGACACATGCCGGGATTGTTGGAAACACCAGACGAGTAACTTACATCGACTACAGCACAGACAACAAAGCTTTGGCAGTATTGACTTATTTTGTTTGTGCCACTTGTCTGTATGGGTTGCCCTCCAGAGTCAGATCGGACCACGGAGGGGAGAACACTGTCTTTTGTTTAACCTTTTGCAAGGAGAAGCAAGGCGCATTACAGGCCGCTCAGTACACAGCCAACGTATAGAGCGTCTCTGGAGGGATGTTTTCCAGCAGGTTGTGCACTACTTCTACGGATTGTTCTATTTATTTGAAGATGAACAAATACTGACCCCAGAAGACAACGCTCATAAAACGGCACTACAATTAGTGTATAAACCAGAGATCCAGAGATGTCTCAATTTATTCAGACGAGCTTGGAACAACGGCAGAATCAGATCTGCATACCAACACAAATGTGGAAGGAGGGAACGCTGTCCAACAGTGAGCGTGACTCACCAGCTCTCTACGAGAGAGGGGCTGTCTTTGGAGATGATCCATACAGTCAAGAAACTCTGGAAGCTGCCTTGGCAAGACATGGCATACAGCTCACCCAGTTGCAAGCAAATGATGAAGACTAGTTTGCAGCATTTCCATTTGTTATTCTCACAGTCACTGAACTCAAAGCAGGCTCCACACAAAGTTCAGTTCAGGAGTCTATTATAAAGATGAGCGATAAAGGGACACAGGACGTGAAGCAGGAGGAGAATCCAGAAGCCAGGCAGAGTCCACAAACATGAGTGACCAAAAAACAGACAATAAAAAGCACTGGAATGGCTGGATGTCACGATGAGGATGTACAAGGACAATATGACACTGAGACAAAAGAAAGAGCAGTTTAAATACACAAGAGAGAGGGAGACACAGGTGAGACGCGTTAAAGACCAATCAGATACACGGGGTGGAGACACTGACAGGTGAGTTCCAGTTTAAAACAGGAAGGACGGAACAGGTAAGAAAATGCAGATTTTACACAGACACAGAATGGGTTCTGTGGTTTCAATGAAAAAAGCAGTAAAGACTGGCAGAAATGATGGGTCTGCCATTTAATGACCGTCTCAGCCACATTGTAGGCAGAGTGATTTTCTTTAAAAATGGTCCCAGACTGCTAAATTTCCTGCACACCAAGGCAGCGTTCACACCTCCAGAGATTGAACTTCAATCAGCTCAACATTGGAAAGTGTGAACAAGCTCTCAGGCTGCCTCAGAGTGCTAGAGTAGCTTCACTTGCCACTTCTTTTCTCTCAGTACTCACATTCATATCAGACATACAGTATGTTTGACTAACATGAGCATATTGGGTTTCCTGTTGTTAAATGGTTCATTCTAATACCCGTTGTTCAGATAATATGAATAAATGGGATTCAATCTACTTAATATAAATAGATGGAAATGTGTGACATGATTAAATTACATTAACTCAGCAAATTAATTTTGTGTTCGTGGAAATGACAAACAAACATACAGGAAATAGGACGATTCTCTCCCCCCGAACCACGGTTCATCCATTTGTGACCCACTTAACATTCCAGGCAACACTTTTGCACAGTGGAAGGAATCTGTTGCCCAAAACCCAGAGATCAATAGATCAAAACCATTCACTGCTCTGGACCTTGCTTAGATGTTACACTGTCCCACACATCTGTGCAGCAGGAAGAACAAAATGTATTAAGTTCCAAATCCTGAGGTAGGAATTGAAGAGCAGAAGCGATTCCCATAACCCAGAGTTTGACTGAGTGACAACTTCCTCTGCAAACTGCTTTTATGCTGCTTAAAGAACTGCACAGTGGTGGAGTGTTTGGTACTCCTGCCTCACAGCGAGGTATCATGGGTTCAAGTCTGGGCCTGTCAGTATGGAATATACATTCTCTCCATTTCTCCTGTGATGGACTGATGACCGGCCCAGTGTGTAACCTGCCTTCACCCACTGTTACCAGAGGCCTATACTACAACTTGGGATTTTCTCTTATCAAAGTAACTTCTGTACGGAAGAGTATTAGGGCCACTGAAGACAAAATAAAAGTCTTCAGAGGCTAAAAAACAAACAAAACCTTCGTGGCCTCAGAAAAAGTAGAGATTTTTTTTTTTTTCACGGAGAGACGTCTATCCATCCCTCATCATTTGCTCTTAGGTGTAAAATCACATTCAATCACGTAATTCTGACTATATCGGGTTGCTTACTGCTTATGGACATGTGATTTTACACAGGATTTCCTTGATTAATAAGAACATTGAAATAAGCAGCCAGGTATCCGTGCCTTTGTCCTTCGTACTCGACGAACTTCCACGACAGAACAGGCTGCAGGCTGCTCTGTCTCTTCTAGTCCTGATACTGATGATAACTGACCGTGTTTATGAGCTAAATTCTGTCCTGAAGCTTCTTTTCACCACTTCATTAAACTGCCTGCGATGCATTTTGAGGGAACAGTCACACACGCTGGCATGTGGATGGACGGACTTTGTAAAAAAACTTTAAATTCCACCGTGAAAAATAAATCTCGACTTTGATTTTTGGCTTTTTCTGAAGTGCATGAAGGTTTTGTTTTTTTTAGCCTACGACTTTTTTTTTTCTTTCTTCAGTCGCCCTAAAACTCTTCCGTACTTCTGGGATTAACTCTGAGTTTTCTGTACTGTGATGGTGGTTCACCGCTAACCGGGATAAATCACCCTGGCAACTGACTCTGAACGGCTAACCTGCTCCGGAGCGGGTTATGTTCTGGATGAGAGATCAAGCAGCATTATAGCTCCACCTCCTGGCCAATCAGATCTCTTGGAAAATGACCTGCCCATTCTTAAAAGATCCTGATTGGTGTGTGGATTCAGAGCAGAGAGGAAAATAATTTTTAGAGCAATGTTTTTGACAATATGAAATAAAGCCTTGTCTTGGCTTTGGAGGGTGTTTTTGTTATTGACTTGTTCTCAAGTCTGTTTAGCTCCATGAGGGTTGATCTGTGATATTGAGGTTATTGGTCACACCTGACATGCCGTCAGGGTAAGGAAATAATATTCCAACAGAAAACGCACTCACAAGGAAAAAACTGAGCTTCAAAATAACTCAATGGAAAATATAAATTAAAGGAAGAGCACAGAAGAAGCTCCACCTGATATGTTTCTGCCTATAAAAAGTGAAAATTAGTTATTTATTAACAAGTCTGGAATTTTCTGGCTTTGGACACAGTGGATGTGTTTTAATTCTTCATATTTTCAGAAAATAACTCCTCCATCTCATAAGCTGCTCTGCAGGGTTTCTCCATGTTCTGGGATCAGCCTCTATTATTATAAACACTGTCTAGTCAAAACTCCTTTATTGATCTCCTGGTGCAAATAGAGATGGTTAAACACAGCATAGTTATTTCATGGAGTTACTGATTTCCCGTCATAGTTTCAGTGATCGCAATTTGTTTCAGGTCTCTCTCTACATTATCTGAACTGTCTCTCCACCATGGAAACAAACTTAGAAGGATCAATAAACTGGGATTGGTCCCACCTATGACAAAGAGCAGAGGGATGCAGAAGCATCCTGGCTCTATAACCAAGTGGTTGAGGGGTTAAATTCATCCTGTGCAGTGATTCATTACCACTTCATTGTCCATGTTCTTCAGCATGTATTTTAACTGGAAAGCCTTCTTTGCAGTATCATTTCTGTGTTGTCTCAGTTTGTCTGCTGCAGACGCTTAACATTAAGGATAAATTAAAAGGACTTCACAAAAATTATATGAAAGCTATGCTACATAAAGCCCAGAGGAGACCTGACTTGCAGAATCACTGACCCAGGGTAAATCATTTGCTGCCCTGACAGCAAACGACCTGTAATAAACAAGCTTGTGAACCATTGTTTATGCAGGCGCATATTATGTTGATCTAATACAATGAAAAGCAAACCTTTGACTAAAAATTAGATTTTAAGTTATGATTGTGTGCTGTGTCAAGATAGAGAACCTTAGGGTTTTTATTTTGAAACCATTACAACAATGGTAGTAACAAAGATTTGTACGCATGCCATTTAAATAACATGTAAACATGACCAAAAAAAGAAAAGCATTAATTTATTAAATGCTTAGTGGTGATTTGAACAGATGAGGTGTATAGAATCATGTGCACACTCATTACACAGTTGTAATCTCAAACAATGTGAAAGACACATATGCCCATAAGCAATCAGCCTTCCCTGACTTCCTGTGCCATTTGTGTTGTGCAGTGGGGGCCATATGCAGTGGATCCGTATGGAGGCAGCAGGTCTCAGTCACAGAGGAGGCAGGGGGGTGGAGCATTATCACAGTCCAACGCCCCACAGACATGCTCACTACAACATCCATTTATAACACTGGGAGAGGGAAGTGTGTGTGTGTGTGTGTGTGTGTGTGTGTGTGTGTGTGTGTGTGTGTGTGTGTGTGTGTGTGTGTGTGTGTGTGTGTGTGTGTGTGTGTGTGTGTGTGTGTGTGTGTGTGTGTGTGTGTGTGCGTGTGCGTGTGCGTGTGCGTGTGCGTGTGTGTGTGCGTGTGTGTGTGTGAGTGTGGGGTTCTGGGACAGATGAGGTGGAAAATGGAATCTGAGGCAACATGGTGACACCGTTGCAGCAGGGTGTATCTCACACTGTGTGCATGATGGCTACATGATTATTGAAGTGGTGGACACAAGAGAGGCGGCCATTAAATAAAAGACACATTTAAAGTCTGACGAAAGAAATGATCAGCAATTCATGAATACAAATGTCCAATGTTTGTCTGCTCGTACAAATCATACAGTACAACACAATGCACTAAACTGAAAACCCCCCGAAAAGAAATAGAAAGCCCAATCACACGTTGGAGAGACAATTGTCAGTTGTAGCTACTTTGGATGAATTCAGTTTTATTATGGTGATTCGTGAATGAATAATATTTAATCTGATCATCAACTTTATTTCAACTTATATATGCAGACTAACATTTGCTGCTTATTCATTGTCAAGCCAGAAAAGAAGGCCTGACTCCAAGGGACAGGAGAGTACAAGAGGGTACAGGAGGGTACAGGAGAGTACAAGAGAGTAGAGGAGAGTACAGGAGGGTACAGGAGAGTACAAGAGAGTGCAGGAGGGTATAAGAGTAGACACGGGTACAGGAGAGTACAAGAGGGTAAATGGTAAAATGCAAATGTTTGGCCTCATTTCCACCACACAGTACTTGTTGGTACGGGACGGTACAGTAAGACAAAGTGTACTCAGACCCAACTCTGTTGTGTAGTTCCAACGCAGAGAGTATGGTTAAAATGTAAATGGGGTCGTGAACGCCATGTAACGACATGTATGTGACGTCATTACGAAACAGTAAACTTGTTGCAGCACAGCTCAAGCGTCTGAGCCTCCTTTCTCTGTGACACAGCTTGGAAAACCTTCTCATTCCGAACAGCAGCGTCCAGCTCCTGCTGAATTTCCTCCTCTCCTGTTATGGAGAGGAGCGCCTGCACCTCGTCAGAACACCAGGGGGCAGTGTAGCCCCAACATTTTAATAAACTAAGTTAACAAAACAACCAGTGTGCGCAAAGCGGCATGAACAACAACAGGAGGGTTCATACGGCCAATGAGACATTTAAATATTGCGGCTTGTCGAGAGTGATGATCGTCACTGACCAATCAGCAGACGGCTGCGTTATCGCTCCTCCTTTTCAAACCATACCAATATGCTAGGTACCTCAACGGAGGATCACAAAAACTGGTAACAATTGGGGATGGTACTTTCGATACTGTAATGGCCATTTTTGGGTGTATTTGTACAGGTATGGGTGTGTTGCACTGATTGGTCTACAAAAGGAATATTGACGGAACTTATATTGGTAGGAACCTTTGTGGCAGCAGGTGTTGCTTGACGGAAGGCGGACATATGGTTTCTGACTACTACGCAACACTACACACCGCAACACCACAACAGTGAGACAAACTGACGTTTATGTGCATCGGATTACGGATTATTGGAATGAACACCTGATTTGTACTCAACTGTGTGAGTAAAATAAAAGAAGAGTTTTGTACGAAGTCCGACGTCATCTTCTGAAAGACAGCGCAGGTGGGCGAGCGCACTAGTTATGTATTATTATAATCTGATTCTTTAATTTGTTTCAAATACTGCAAACTCATAATAAGTCATTTAAATTTAACTGATCTAAGTTAACATGAATTAGTTTTTGTAAGGCAATGAGTTTGCATATTTTGTTTAATTAAAATCAACATATATATTTTACAGTGTGTGCTTTTGGACATACAGTTGTTCTTTTTTCTGTTTTGTGCTGTTATGATTTCCAATGTCAGCAATGTACCAACAAAGAGGCGTGAGTATGAGTAATGAGTTTGGGGCTTATTTTTCAACATTTCGGCATTACATTGTGAATTTCTGCTCCTATCACTTTATTTCTGGGTGTGGCTGAATCAAATGCTTCAACATCGGAATAGAATGGGGGTGTAGAATGATAGAACGCTGCTCTAGAACTGTTTCAAATAGCAACCTATGTAAACACACTGATTAAAGTTCTCTTTCACATGATTTTATGCCTATAAAATCCAACTTTCATTTACAGTAGTATGTAGATTCTTTTTTAGTTGCTGATGAACCAAAAGTAGAAGGGTTAGAAAATAATATTAGAGCGTCTCGGAGCGGAGCGGAGCGCCCCCTGCAGCCTCACACTGCATTGTGCAGCGGCTGCAGCTCCTCAGCCTGCGGTCAGAACGTGAAACAAGACCTGGACGTGACGTTAGTTATAATGATGTCACCATGAAAAGTGTGGAAAAAAAAAAACCAATGGAAAACTGCTTCTAAATTATAGCCGACGCAGCTGACTGACAGGAGGAGCTCTGCAGCATCTCGAGAGCCGCGGCTCCGCAAACGTGAATTAAATAATCCCGTTCCCTCATATTATTAACTATAGGGAACGACTTATTATATCGTTCCCACGTGTTATTTTTGTCTCTATAACCACTCTAGGGCTCCGTGTTCGCTGTAGTTTTCAGAAAGCCGATACAGCCTCGCTTCCGCCTTGTAGGGAGCGATAACTCCAGGGATAACTCCGCCCCCAGCTGATGACGAGTCGGGCCTGCGTAGCACCAGTTTAGCCCCCGCTTGGTCGGGGCTTTGGCGGTGGAAAGACAAAGAACTGGTGCTCAGGCTGGCCCTGGCTCCAAACTAGCACCTGGTTCTTTCTGGTGGAAAAGCCCCCTGAGAGAAAGTCAGGATTTGCAATGGCACAACACCACGTAACACCGTGCGTAACGACTCGTGATGATCTGCCACTGTTTCGTGCTATAACTTGTAATGTATGATAACATGTCCATGACGACGTGTGACGCCTCTGCCTTGAATCATATAATTCAGGTCAAAATCGTGATCCGCTGTCAGGAATTGAAATTCATGCCATTCCTGACTTGTCGTTGTTGTGTGTAAACGCACCTTCACGAGGGGTCACGGCGCTGCACTATGCTGCAGGCAGGCTGTCTGCTGTCCGCTCATTTTGGTGTCTTACAGGTAAAACCTCTCCCTGCACAACAATTTGTCCGCTCTTATCGGGCCCTCTCATCCGAGGTTCTACTGTACACATATTTTAGATGGCTTTGAGCAAGTCTTGCAGTATTATTTCAGCCGTCTTTTTTGAAAATTGACCGTGCAAATGAAGGCTGGACGGCTCGCTGCCTGTGAATGTGAACATACGTAAGCTCCCATTTCTTTGGATTCTGTAAGTCAAATGCATAGATGTACTCAAAGAGCAGGAGAAATGAGCTGGCCAAGTATTTCATCCTCCACAACAATAGAGATGCTCTCAGGGCCAAAGAGAGCTGCATCAGTATTGTTGCCCGAGGCGATGGTCAGGAGAGTACTGGATTGTCTGTGAGGTCTGGATCATCTGCTGACTACAAAATACAAAGAATACAAGAATGAGTTTCTCCCCCCCAAAGGATAGAAATCATGGGAATGATGTCCAGAAGTGATGTTGTCATATTAGCTTTTTAAATGAAGCAAAGTGATTCTATTTGGCTTGAGGACTACGCAAAACAGACAGAAAGTTGAAAAATGGCCGACTTGTTCATTGATCCTCATCTAAGCTGTCCACAGCGGCTCCTCAGAGCAGCACTGAAGAGTGCAGCTAAGTTACATGTTTAAGCTATTTCCTTTACTTATACTAATATCTTATGTGAGTTTCATACCTATCGGTTACCATAGTTGTTTTTTCTGTGTATTTGTCACGCTCCGTACCTCGGCTGCCAAATATGGGCGCCATTTCCTTGCTTTTGTTGTTTTTTTAACCCTTTTCCTTCTCCTGTCATCTCCCAGTGGGCGTGTCGAGCTGTGGCTGTGGGAGCAGAGTGCTGGTTGGACAACATTCTGATTCAACTCACCTGAGCTACCGGGTGGAGCTCATTCACCTGACAACCCACGCTACTTAACTGGGCTTCAGACTCGACTCGTGCTGACCTGTACTACTCAGTCAGTTTCTGTGAGATGTGTTTACAGGGTTTTTGGTGGTTTGAATGCTCCTGATGAATTCTGCCTTCAGTGTGAAGATCTGACCTGCTCAGCTCAAATCAGCTCTCTGACCACCACTACAGACTCACTTAGTCAGACTTGAATCAACCAGCCCGCATCCAGCTCTACTCCCCGCAATCCAGTGTCAGCAACCAGTCTGCCCACCTGCAAATTCTCACCTGGAGACTCCCTCATCTCCGTGATTTCATCACTAAGATGCACACTCAGTTTCAGAGAAACATCAAGATCTGGAGGACCTGCTTGACTCACTGCCTTGTTCCTGAGATTCTCCCTGTTGGGGAGAGCTACAAAGTGCTCCAAATGCACTACTGCACCTAATGACCTGAGCAGGGATTCAACAGAGAGTGAAAACAAGGGACTCCACGATGTTCAAGGATTCTCCAAAAGAGAGGAAAGACATTGCCTGAAGCAGAGAAACTGCTGGCGAGACAGATTCGAGTGTTTGAATCCATGGTATCATCCCCAGGCCCGTACACAGAGGCTGTTCTTCAAGGTAAGAAAAAAAAAACTCTTTCAAGAATGTAGCTCTTCTTACGGGAGAGTATTGCACCACTAAAGGAAAAAAAAAATGAGGAGGCTAACACAACAAATGCAGACAGTCAGTAAATATCTCACCTAAAACAGGCCTGACAGCAAAATTTGTAATAGATATGTTTTATATGACAAAAGGTAACGATATAAGCTACAAATATTGCAATTATTCTACTAAAATTAGAAAAAAGAAAAAAAGCTTGATCATTGGAAAGCTACTGAACTCCGATCCTTCATCTTATACAGGGGTCCTGTTGTGCTGAAGGACTGCCTTCCCAGTGAGTTATAGGACAACTTTGTTATTTTCAGTGGCCAAGTATTTGTTTTTGTCTCCTGGAATTTCTGGCAAAATGATTGAATTTGCACATAGATTGATGATTTCCTTTGTGGGACACTTTGGACAGTTGTATGATATGAATGAGATTGTGTTTAGTGTTCATCAGCTTATACATTTAGCTGACGAATACAAACAATTTGGACCTTTAGATAATGTTTCAGGATTCCCTTTTGAGAATTATGTTGGCCAAATAAAACATATTTTACACAAGCCACACCAACCTCTACTACAAGTTGTCAAAAGGCTGTCAGAAATGCCACATGTTGAAGTTCCATTAGCAACAAATGAACCAGTCTTACAGCACATTCATACTGACGGTCCACTTCCTCAACATTTCAGTGTTGCTCTACAGTACTCAAAGGTGTCCAACAGTCGTTTTACCTTGTCAACAAAGCAGGGGGATAATTGTGTTCTGGTTGGAGATAGAATTGCAGTAGTGCAGAATCTAGTCCAGGAAGAAGATGACGTCTATGCCATATACAGAAGGTTCAGGCACCAAGAATCATTTTACACATATCCCTGTGAGTCCTCAGGCATAGGAGCGTACAAGGGTGGAGAGTTGTGTGATGATATACTTAGCTATATTAAAAGTAAATGTGTTCTATATCCAGAAACAGAGGGTGATAGCCTCATAGCTATTCCAATAGCTCATATGCAGTAGTCATCTTATGATTCATGATTAGATTTCTTTTCTTTTTATAATTTATATTGTAATTTGATTTATTATTCACAGAATGGAAAGGGAGGTGGTGCATTGGGCTGTTGTACTTTTTCAAAATAGCGGAACTGCAACAGTTCGTGCCAACTGGTTCAATAAAATGGCTCCCGAAAACTATAAATTATTCAAAAGCCCTTAAAGAAAACATGATACCCAGCAAAGGATGGACCACATATGACAACGTTCGGGTCCTAATTACCTGTGGTAAGTAGTCAGTGTATCTTTATTGTTGTCTGATGTGAATTGGTTCTCATCAAGGCTTTTCAGTCCCATTTGTCACAGTGTGACTGGCAACATCTCCTTTTCACACTACTGGCACATGTATTTTACATGTCCATGTGTTTTTATGGATTGCTGTGTGATACCGTACATCAGTCACAAAGGGGATTAGTCAATCAGGTTCATTGATTGATTCAGTAATACCTCATTAGGCTATAGATGGTAACTAAACAGAATTCAGTATTTGAATAATAGTCTGATTGTTGGAGCTGCTCGTGTGGCAGGAGTGTTAAAGTACCAGCCCATCACGACAGAGGTTGTGGGTTCGACTTCACTGTGGTGCAACCGGCTATGCCGGGCGTCTATGCGAACACAATTAGCCCGTGTTCGGGGGAGGGGGGCAGGGAGGGTGATACTGGTCATTGCTTACTCTTGCTGGCTGGGTTTGTACCTGTCAGCAGGGAATGTTGGGTGGGAGGACTAGGATGAAGGTTGTAGCTCTTCTATAGTCTGGTGGGGGCTCCTCTCTGGCAGGTGAGCCAGTACTACACGTGTCGGGAGGAATCAATTTGGAATTACAACTAAATTGGTGTGTAAAAATGTACGATTCATTTTCAAAACCCTGTTTATATATATATTTATTATCGTAGTTCTTAGTGGCAAACTCTATTTTCTGCTTGTTCTTTTAGAGACTCCTTTTGAAAAGGCCAAGCAACATGAACACAAGAATATGACTACTGGATGTGCAACCACTGATTTGGATTCAGAGGAGGAAGTGAAAATCAAGTAGGAAGAGAAAAGCAAGGAACAGTTGGAATTCCTTTGTTTTGTGTCTTAGTTTACTAAATAATTAGCCTATACCCAGGGGTGGACAGTAACGGAGTGCATTCACTTAAGTACTGTACTTGAGTACATTTTTTAAGTACCTGTACTTTACTTGAGTATTTGTTTTTTTGAAAACTTGTGACTTTCACTCCACTACATTTCAAAGCCAAATATTGTACTTTCGACTCCACTACATTTCTAGGAAGCTTGTCGTTACTCGTTCCTTTTGGGCTTATAGTCAGCTGTTGGTGTTTTTCTTTGTTTAATGTAATTGGTCACACACTGTGCTCCTCATGCACAGAAGGGAACCAATCACAGTCACCGCTCACACCTGGGATGGATTTGGAAATACGTCACCTCCGCTCTGTGTAGCAGCTCTCTCGCCTTCATTCGAACAAAACTTGGTAATGGAGATGGCAGGAGAACCTCCAGCTGAGAAACTAGCACACCCATGGCCATATCTCAACAAAATGTTTGAGATTTCAGAAATGAGAAATGATTCATATCATTTCAAATGTCCTCTGTGTTCACCTCAAGCAAACTACGTTTTTGCATTCAAGAACTCGCCGTCCAACCTGAGAAAGCACATTGAGGTTTCGTGAACAAACGATTTTGTTTCATTCCAGATAAACATTGTTAATGAAGTGGTCTCAGGTTGAAGTGGATGACAGATTGAGATGCAACTGACCATGAGTGCTAGCTAAGTGCTAGCTAAGCTAGGTGAGGAGTCACTCTTTAGATGCTGTGAATTATGGATTTATTTTTGACCAAACCAGAGGTGATGACAGACGAGCAAATGGTTTGGGTGTTTTTCTGTCGAGTTTAAGTGTGTGTTCTGAGGATTTAATGGACTAATTAAGCTGTCTTAGTTCAGTAAAAAAGACAAACTTGAATTCAGAATTCAAAACAAACACAAAATTCAGCTATACAACGGTAGCCTCTCAAAGTAGCATGTAAACATGGCATTAATGTGTCGCCAGACAGCGTCTATCTCTTGACGGAAGCACGTGTGAAGATCTCGCGGGATTGCTTGTGCACCTGGCTTGAGTCTCAGAGACTACCTTTGAGCTTTAGTTGTTCTTTCAGCTAAAAACATGGTGTAAATGTTGTCTTTTGCGGTGAAAATATAATGTCGTGGCTCATGGACATTTGGATTACACCACACAAGCAGTATGGAGACACTGTTTGTTTTCTGTTCTCTTTTTTTAACGTTGTAAACATGGTCACTATTCACTCTAATTCTACTGGATTTGGCTGCAATGCTGTTTTCAGCTGAGACTTCGGGAGTGTTTTGTTAACTGGCGATCTTCACCCATCCTCACATTAGCTAAGGGGTGAATAAATATTGAGTGAGTTTTCACTCTAAACTATCCTGTTAAAATATATTAATACGAGAAGTAATCATAAATTGCATTGGAATTGTTTCTTCTTTATTCGGTTGCCTAACACCATCAACATGATTATCCTTTTGAAGCCAATTTCAGTCAACTATTTTTAACTAAAGTTCTGTCTTGTCTTTTATAGAGGAAGCATAAAAGTCAGCTGCAGAAATATAGTAAACTGACAAAAGCAACCTGCAAGAGAAAGTCTGAGGCTGGGACATCTTCCAAGAATTTCAAACAGATGAAACCTGAAGAAACAAAGCAAGTCTCCCAGAAGAGTGTCGACAATGCAGTACTCAACTTTCTAGTTCATGGTCTCCAGCCCTTCTCTCTTGTTGAGCAGCCAGCATTTCAGAGCCTTGTCCAAGATCTGCAGCCAAACTGCACTGTCATGTCTCGAACTCCTGTGCGGCGCAAGCTTGATAAAGCCACATTAGCGATGAAGAAGCAGGTGAGGGAAGCAATGAGGAAGATTCCATACACAGCCACAACAACTGATTGCTGGACTGCGAGGAGGAAGAGTTTTATTGGCGTTTCAGCCCACTGGCTGGATCCAAGCAGCTTTGAGAGGCACTCCGTTGGTCTTGCATGCAGGCAATTAAAGGGCACTCACACATTTGACATCTTGGCAAGTGCGATCAATGACGTACACTCAGAATATGAAATCCGTGAGAAGATAATCAGAACCACAACTGATAATGGTTCAAACTTCATTAAAGCATTTGGAGTGTTTGGAGAAGGTGAAAACAACATTGTTACTGCTGAGGAGGTAACTGATGAAGATCCAACACAAGATGATCAGGATGAAGAGGTGGAATTCATCAATGTTGGCACCATTATGACTGAAGATGATGGTCTCCAGTACAAACTTCCGAAGCATCTTCGGTGCACTTGTCATTTGTTGAATCTGGTTTCTACTGTGGATGCTAATAATGCAAACAATGTAGAGGCCTACAAAACATTATCGAGGTCGGCCTTCTCCAAATGTCAGGCTCTCTGGAACAAGACTGCAAGGTCCACTACTGCTGCAGAGGTGGTTGAAGAACATTCCAAACTTCAGCTGATGCAGCAAGATGGAACCTCCTTTTAATTGGCTGTGGATCGGCTCCTGAGAATCCTCAAAGAACAAGGAGAGGGGGCTATGTGAGCTGTTTGTACTGCACTTGATGTTCCAATGTAAGTAGTAAAT
Organism: Lipophrys pholis; assembly: GCF_963383615.2. Taxonomy (NCBI): domain Eukaryota; kingdom Metazoa; phylum Chordata; class Actinopteri; order Blenniiformes; family Blenniidae; genus Lipophrys; species Lipophrys pholis. The sequence goes on along the minus strand of NC_137639.1, from coordinate 2,858,759 downwards.
ATTTGTTTGGGTGTTCTATGTCAGAAGCCTTGTAGTAATGGCAAATGGTTTTCTATAGCACCTTTATCCAATGGAATTTACAATACTGTGTTTCTGATGACGTGATTACAGCTTCCTGTTTCGGCTGAACATTTTCAGTGATAAATGTTTTTTTTGAATGAAGAAAAAGGGCCCTCCGTCGTGGTCGAAGTAAATCCTCTTGGTGTTTACATGGAATTCCTTTGTTTCCCAGGCCTGTCTCAGAATGTCTTCTTTCACTCGGTATTGAAGAAACATTTACCACGATCGATCTGGGTTTCCCTGTATCCGCTGGTTTCGGCGCTAGAGCTCTATGCGCCCTCTCAATGTTGAGGTCGAGGGAGGTAGGGATTTTCAGTTTCTCCCTGAGAAGCTTTTCCACAAAAACCGCCATCGGACTGCCCTGTTCTGCATCGCCAAAACTCCGTAAGTTTGTCCTCCTCGCTCTTGCCTCTTGATCAACAAGTTTATGTTGGTTGTTAGCATGCTTCTCATGATTCAAGCAGGCTTTCAAACCTGATTTTTATGAAATACAATGGGCCACCATTAGGGCAGTTCAAGAAACACAACTCCTAAATTGACTGGTCTACTAACTCCATCTCTAGTTGGGGCATTTTTTGCCACTCTCATTGTTTAAGGTCAGCACCCCCCCCCCCACCAACCCCACCCTACCCCCCACCCCAGCCACCCCAGTCCCCTCTCTGGAGGTGGTTGACCTCTCCACTGTTCCGCCGGAATATCACAACTTAAAAGAGGTCTTCACTAAACAACAGGCCACCTCCCTACGCCCCCCCCCCCCCCCCCCCGCCCACAGACCTTAAGACTGTGCAATCGATTTACTCCCTGGAGCCCTCCTGCCCTTGAGTCACCTCTACAATGTGTCCAGACCCGAGAGAGAGGCTATGGAGAAATACATACAGGAGTCTCTCTCTGCTGGTCTGATCTGCCCCCCCTCCTCCTCTCATCCTCTCCTCTTGGAGCAGGATTATTTTTTGTGAGTAAGAAGAATAACACCCTGCGTCCATGTATCGACTTTTGAGGACTAAACAAATACCCACTCCCTCTCATTGATTCAGCATTTCAGCCTCTTCATGAAGCCACTGTGTTTTCCAAACTCGACCTTCGAAATGCTTATAACCTGATCCGCATAAAGGAGGGAGATGAGCATTCAAAACCCCCATCGGCCATTTTGAGTATTTAGTTTATGCCGTTCGGACTCAGCAATGCCCCAGCTGTCTTCCAAGCCTTGATCAATGATGTGCTATGTGACATGCTCAACCATTTTATTTTTGTTTACCTGGATGACATTTAGATTTCTTCCAGAAGCCTTGAGGAACATGTCCAACACGTCCGTCTTGTGCTGCAGCGCCTCCTGGAGAACAAGCTGTTTGTTAAGGCTTGTTAAAATGTGTTTTCCATGTGGAGTCTAAGTTTTTTGGGTGTCATCATCGAGCGGGTGCTAGTGAAGACTGATCCGGCCAAGGTTCGAGCCGTGGCAGAGTAGCCGAAACCCCCCGGAAGCAGCTGCAGCGTTTCGCAAACTTCTATCTGCGGTTATTTCGCAATGACAGCAAGGTAGCCACACCACTCCCTTCCAGTGGACTCCAGCTACTGACCAAGCATTTGAGACTCTCAAGCAGCTGTTCATCCAGGCCCCAGTGTTAAGTCATCCTGATCCTACTCAGCAGTTCATAGTGGAGGTGGACACCTCAGACTTCTGGGTAGGTGCTGTGCTATCCCAACGCACTAAAGATTCTAAACTACACCCCTGTGCGTTTTTTCCAGATGGCTCACCTCGGCGAACGTAATTATGATGTGGGGAACTGGGAGTTGCTTGCAGTGGTGTTGGCACTGGAGGAGTGGAGACACTAGCTAGAGGGAGCTTCCTAGCCCTTCATCGTCTGGATGGACCACAATAACCTCTCCTACCGCCACAATGTCAAGCGCCTTAATGCCCGGCAGGCACGCTGGGCCTTATTCTTGGGAACGTTTAACTTCACCCGCAAATATCGGCCTGGGACACAAAGCCAGACATCCTATCTCGACAGGCCACCATCGAGAGAACTGAGGAGGAACCTGAAGACATCCCACCCCCCTCCCGCGTGGTGGCATTGGCCACCTGGGATATTGAGGATGTAGTTCCCAAGGCCCAGCGTGCTCATCCAGACCCAGGTAATGGACCCACTTTTTGTTCCAGAACCGGTCAGGTCTTAGGTCTCCAGTGGGCCACTCCATTAAGTGAACCTTCGACCCAGGAATCCAGCGCACCCTAACTTTCCTACAGCAGCATTTCTGGTGGCCTTCCATGTCCCGCGACACCAGGGCTTTTGTCTTCGCCTGCTCCATCTGTGCCCGTAGTAAAGCTTAGTGTCAATCTCCTGCGGGGCTGCCGCGAGCACTTCCTGTCCCTTGCCGTCCTTGGTCCCACATTGCCGTGGACTTCCTGACTGGTCTACCCCCCTCTAAAGGTAACACCGTTATACTCACCATTGTTGGCCGCTTTCCCAAGGCTGTCCCTACAAAATCAAAAAATAATAAATCCTTCCGTAGACAAGCTCAAGTTGCCCCAATCCCTAAGGATCCACCCTATGTTTCACGTTTCTCTGCTAAAGCCTGTACCTCCTGCCAAGCCCCCTCCGCCCCCCCCCCCCCCGGCTGATCGATAATCACCCCGCCAACTCTGTCCGTAGGATTCTGGACGTCCGTCGCCAGATCGTGGGTTCAAGTTTCTGGTGGACTGGGAGGGCTATGGACCTGAGAAATGGTCCTGGGATTTCCAAGGGGGTATATATTGGACAGGACCTTGTTAATGGATTTTTACTGGGAGCACCCCGATAAGACCAGTAGGACGCCAAGAGGTGCTCGTTGAGGGGGTGGTCATGTCACGGTCTTCTGCCGTGCCTTTTTCTCTTTTCCTTTTCCTGTGTTGTCCTACCTTTGTGTGCCTATGGTGGGCGGAGTTGACATGCTCTGCACTGGAGCTGGACAGCACACCTGAGAGCGCTCATCATCACCACCTCCATAAAGCCTCTGGATCATTCTTCCCTCGTTGCCAGATGGTCCGTCTACCAAAGTGGTACTTTGCTCGGCCATCTCAGCCTTTGGAAAAGAAACCTTTTTGTGCCCTTTTGGACCTTATTTTTGCTAACCCGTGTTTTTGACTCCCTTGTATAGACTCAGTGTGCTGCCCCAGTTTCGGATCTCCAGTTCTCGACTCCACCTGTCTGACCCCTGCTTGGACTCAAATTGCTCCTGTAGATTCATGTATTCCAATTAAACTATTCTACTCATTACAGTCCGTCTACTGTCAGCTTTTGGGTCCTACACGCGCCGCAAGCCCTAACATATAAGTTCCTAATGGAATAATCTCACATTCATAGAATATCTGATCCTGCATTTGATGGCATATTCCAAATGCTGCATACGATGGAAATGCATATGCACCAAAAGTGGAACTGGCTTTGGATATTGAGTCAGCCTGGAAGTACCCTGTAACTCCTCTTCAGTGTCATTGGCTTCCTAAATGGCAATCAAATCCAAAACCTATATATAAAACTGAACTATCACTTGGACATTATTTCATTGATGAAATACCGTGAAATGTATTTATCATCTTGCTTTACCTTTTCAAACAGGACAGACTCGATACCGTCTCATGCCATAGAGTTGCAGTACAAGAAGTCAGTGAAACACAGGCAGCACACAAGAGAAAACAAAGTAAAGTATCTGATGTTTGTAACTCTGTGGTGATTCTATAACGTTAGAAAGATATTTGAAGGTCCATCGAGTTTTAAGGTTACAAAATCGCATCCAGCAGCAAAGTGACTTGTGTGCTGTGTGTGTGCTACTTCACCTGAAAACAGTACAGGATGTGCTTCTAAGAGGTTTTCTTTCTGCTTGTTGAGGGGTTTCAAATGCCATCGTCATATTCCTGAATTGGATCAAAAGACCACTGGTCCTCAAGGTTTATTTTAAATCATTCAGATTTTTAAAGGCTAATTAATGTTTTCCAGGTGTCTGCAGGGTGCACGCTGGTCTATGTGTAAATATCGTCATCCACCCTGTGCTCGAGGGTCCACACAGTCCTCTCTGCAGTTGACCGCATGCAGCCCAATTTTTCTGACTGCGCAGACTGAACACTGACCGCACAGCAACAAACAACAACAGCAACAGCAAACACCTACTCTGTGTCTGTGTGAGGAGATATGTCGGTATCCCCATCTGTACAATCACAATTTAAAAGAATATAAAGACAGCCAGATGGCTCAAAACTCCTGGAGTGAGATATAAACAACTTTGGGAAAGGAGAACACCAGCCACCAGAAGTAGAAATATTTTCGAGAGTGTGTTACATTATGGAATACGCATCGACGTGAACCCTGAACTATAGTGTGAATGGAACCGCCTCCCTATTCGTGGTCTGTGGACACACAGTACAGAAAGTATGGAAGGGGCTTAAATGTGAACACTGCCCCAACAAGATCATTGTATTAAAATGATTAGTGAGTACCCCTGGTCCTTTATGGATTTTGTCTCCTACTCTTGGAAAAAAACATCAACGTGCTGGACCTGATTTGCTTTAAGATTTGGATCCCCGATAGGTTCGGTCCTGTCCAGTGACTGAGCGTGTTGCTTCCCAGTCTGTCCTCAGCAGCCATCATCCCTCACCACCGCCACATCACTCCCCTGGTTTTCTGTGTCCAAACATTGCTCGGGGCAACAGCAGTGCTCTGTAAGTGTGATTAGACTGTGTGTGTGTGTGTGGCATCTTGAAGAAGTCTACTCTTTTGTTTTCGTCCTTGTCTCAATTAATTACCGTCCATTGCAGCAGACAGAGAAGCAGACACACAGTCGGACCCTCAGGAATGGACTTTTAGCTCGAGGCTAACTCATGTTTCATTCTGTCACATTGTTGTGGAATAAGCTTTCGCCGTGGGGTAACATGTCCTGTGCTCCATTGTGGTTATCTCAGACCACTGAAGAAAGGGAGTGTTAAGGACAGACGGGTTCAATTTTTGACAATTATTTCTAACCTTTGTGCAGCAAATAGATAATGAATCTGGAAATTTCACTCCAGCAGCTCAATGAAAATCAAGACATGCAGATCATGAAATCATCTTATTTTAATCAACATGGCTGAATGTTAATTAATCAATATTTCACCGTGGTACTTTCTATGGTTTTCCAGTCAGTGGGCTCATCAGTTACATGCCACTGGTGTTTATATTCTTTGATGTCATCTGATCAGGATAATTGCTCTCAATGTGGTGGATGGGTCACCCGAGAGGGCTGAGAAATCTTCAGGGGTTTGCTGGGGTTTGGAGATTGCTAGATTTGATAGAAGAGAATCTCCAAGAATTTAATGGGAAAATCTGTTGAGTATAGTCATAAATAATATACTTTGAGGACAGTACTATGAAGGATTAATAAATCAAATATAATAAATAAATGTAACTTCAATATCATTACATAATTACACCCACGTTACACGTCGTGCAAGTCAAGCTGTGTGCGCATTACACGCAGCTTTCATTATGAAAGGTGAAAACTATTTGTCATAAGTTATACACATTAAATTATTTTAGGACATTAAATACTACAATAAAAATCTGTTTTGCATAATGAATGAATGTCTAACGTAAGTATTGTTAATTTCAACCCGTTTTTAATACTACATTTTCCTTCAGTGCAGACATAGACATGCTCAACATTTCAATCATTTCTAAGAATTGTTTTTCCCTTCTACTTTTAAGATTAAACCTCAAACTTTGTTCGTGGTTGTTTGTTGTCTACTTGGTTGTCTTCTGTTCAGTCTTTTTCTCTCTTACACTGAAAAACAAAAATAGTTGGGAATAGTTTGATCAACTTAATCAAAATGTTTCAATTGGTAACATCTGAATAAATCAAGTTCTTCAACTTTAATCTCATTCATTAACTTAAATTGGTAACATCTGAATGAATCGAGTTCATCAAACTTAAGTAATTAAATTAATTAGTTGGTCCAACTATTTTCTTTTTCTCTATTATCCCTTAATCTGCAATGGATGTACTCCATCTTTGAGTCATGATCTCTTTTCTTCCTTATGAGCAGCAGTTTCTCCTTTCCAATGTCACAGGGCAGTAATGGGTTGCTCTGCATTTCATTTGGTTATAAAGTACTACATGTGATATATTTGTTGACATTGGTGCTTTACACATGAAAGTGAGCAATCCAAGTATCTATGGTGTGTACTATACCTCCTTTGTCAGTGAACCAAACTGCTGACTGAGCCAAAGCTTCCTTCAATGTGGCAGTGTTGTTGTGACTGTATTGACCTGTTGTGCATGTCCTTTGCTAGGAATGACAAGCTCCTATTGATTTTCAACTGTGGCCTGTGAAAGCGACCGCTTAAGAAATATTGAACGTGGAAAGAAGAAATTTGATAACAATTCCAGGCGAATTTCGACTAAGGGAGTTCTCTGCTGGCGTTCCCCAGCTGGTTTCCTCGTCACACAATAACCTTGTTGCAAAGAAGGTCACATATTAAGAAGTCGTCTCTCCTGGAAATGGAATGGATGCTTGTGATAATGGATCAATAGTGGCAGAATAAGGACAGAAGTGAAATGAGATAACCTCCATGTGACTAAGAGATAAACCCAGCCCCAGCAGTCCTCAGATACATTGAGAGTCTCTCAAGATCTGAGCAGTGAGCCAAAGACTTGGGAAGAAACAGCAGAGATACCCTTCATTTTCAAATTAACATCTGAGATGTGGCTGCTTTGTGATTCAAGCCGATGAGATGAAGGCTCTCCTTTTGCTACGCCATCTCTCCTCGTGGAGCCACACAAAAACGTATTCAGATGCACACATGGTTAGTTATGAGAGCTACACATCAGCACGCACATGTCCCAACACACTTTCACTTAACGTGATAAGAACAGGAATGAAGTCCACTCCTTTACAGATTGTAGGGCCAATTATGACAGGGAGAGATAACGATTGGACATCATCTGCATATAAATAGATGGTAGAACTGGAGTACAGTTTTACAGCTTATAAGGCTAACGGGTGTCTGGGAATTTAGGTGTAGTTTGGAAATGTCATTTAGTTATTCACTCTGAACATGTCAATCACAAAAAACAATATTTTGTGTCATAAAGGAAAGAAGACATTCTAACAAGAAAACTCTTGAACAAATTTAATTAAATCACTTCAGTGGGTAACAAGCAATTACATTTGATTTGTTTCACTTAAAATGATAAATTAGCCAAACATATGAAATCAATCAATCAATCAAAGTTTGTTTGTATAGCACTTTACGACACCATGGAAGACCAAAGTGCTTCAAAGAGATATAAAACAATTTTAAAACACTAAAATTATTAGTTCTAGGTGATAAAAGCCCTTTTGAAGAGGTGATTCTCTAACCTGGACTTAAAAAGGGACAGGTCCATAAGAACACATAAGCCCCGTTTCCACAGTGCCCCTTGGTACCGGTACCGGTTACTATCCGTAACCAGACCCGTATCAGGTGCCGCGTTTCCATTACACGGGGAACGGTTTGAAATGTAGGCGGGGTTACAAACGGCAGCGTAATCACACAGGATGTGACTCCATTACGCAGCGGTCAACGCGGGAGAACTCGAGGAACAAACATGGAGGACTATGAGATCGTCGTGTGTTTTCTTCTGGATTTCTGCTCCCTTGAAAAACCGGAGAGCCGTGAGCAGGAGAGCCGTGAGCAGGAGAGCCGTGAGGAGGAGAGCCGTGAGCAGGAGAGCCGTGAGCAGGAGAGCCGTGAGGAGGAGAGGCGGGAGGAGGAGGAGAGATGGGAAGGGGAGAGACGACTGCGGGAGAGAAGAAAGAGGCGACGCAACCGGGTAACTGTACTTTACTTCAGTGAAAATATAGAGCATACTTTTACTTTCACCCCATGTCGTTTGGCCCCGATTATCTGTAGTTTTTACTCCATTACATGTCTAAAATGCACCTCATGATTAATCAGCCATTAAAATGTCACCTTCATAAAAATGTTGTTTTTTTCAATAGTTACTACTAGTAGTTGTTTTACCACTGCAGAAGCCATTTGTACTTCCTTTAGTTTATTGTACAGTTATTGGGAAGAGATACATTTCACCTGTAATTATGATTATGTCCTTTTCCCCTTTTTTGATTATGTGTTACCGAAAACGGGAAGCCTCATACTGGGCTTTTTTATTCATTTAAAAGTGTTTCCAATTTTCTTATATCACTGGCTTTTAATTAAGATTAGATAAGATATCCTTTATTTATCTCACATGTGGAGAAATTTGCAGTGGTACAACAGGATAGTAAAAAAGAAAGAAGCACACACAGCAGAAACTAGAAAAAGTTAAAAATACTATATAAAATAGAAATAGATTGATGTTTAAATGTGTATAAATGTGCTGTTATGTCTCCCAGGTCATCCTGGCAGCGCTGCAACAACACCGCCACAGGAGTACAAGTTGGGCTGTCACTCGAAGCAACGACTGGTGGGAGAGGATTAGTGCCTTGCTTCACAAGCACACAGTTGGTGCAGAACTTCCGGATGTCTGAAGAGACCTTTCGCTACCTGTTTGGGAGAGTGTGTCCGGCGATGTCCTAAATGCATGAAGTATTTGTAAATAGAGCTGTATATATTTGAAGAACCTGTTTAGTGTTGTGTTATTTCAAAAACCTGTTACTGTTACCTGAGTTAGTTTTGTTTTTCTTGTTCTACTTGTTTCAGGCTGCATTAAATCTGCAACACTGATCTTTGCGCCCTTGTTGTCCATCTACAAGCCAAACAAATCAGAAAGCACACTGCTAACAACCCCATACAAGTTTTTCTGAAAGCATCTCCCAAAAAATAAAATAGTTTTCATTCCAAACTTTTTCCTCACAAAATACGGCTCAGTTCACACCACAGTCAGAGTGGAGTCCTCCAGCACATCACAAGTGTTGACCAAAAAGTAGATGCGCATATTGGGGTGTGAAAAAACTATTTATTTGAACATATTATTTACATATTTGAACATATTATTTACATATTTGAACCGGCTATTCATTTGGCCCTGTGCCACGCTGGGCTCTCAGGGCCTGGGCAAGCAAAGCAACCCCCTGGCGCCGTTCCTCCTGCCTCTCCTCCTGGCGGGCCCGGACCTCCTCTAGACGTCTACGCTCCCGCTGCTCCATTTGCTGGTGCTGAAACTCCCTATTGAGGTGTGCCTCCCGCGCATCTCCCTCAGGAGCTCCGTCAGGTGGTGGTGTTGCTGCTCCCGCCTCCTCCTGCCTAAACAGCAAATGGCGAAAGAACTTAAGTTAAGCATTGGACAGTAACAATATAATACATTTAATTTGGCAGCACCTTTCACAGTACTCAAGGACACTTCACGGAAGTATAAATATACAAAACAGAGTTAAAAGTAAACAAGGAAATTAGGTGAATATGCAGCTTGAAACGTCACAAGGATGTGTGGGAAGACACTGCCAGGGTGGAGCCTATCACCTCACTACTCTGCACTTTGTTTGATCATAATCTGTTGGTGAGTGACGTTAAGCATGAATATAATAATATAAACATCCAGCTGCAAAAACAGCAGAAAATATATCGGTACTCTGCATCATTTGTGCTGTGCATTGTTAGGTATTTATCACAGTATTCAATGTAATGGTGCATGTATATACTTCTACTTAACAGAATACCAGTACTCCAATAACAACATGTAAAAGCTACTCCTTACCCGGGTGCTGCTGGAGCGACACATTCCCAACCCCTGGACGAGGTGGTGGCGATGCAGGTGATGGGGTTGGGAGTGACGGTGTGCTGCACCGCCCCTCCACACTACTGGGTCCAGGGGAGGTGAAATCCTCACCCATCGACTCACTTCCTCCTGCAGAAATGTAAACAAACCACACGTTCAGACCGCACCGATAACTGGGGCTGAAGCTCACTAGCTAAGCCGCGTGCTAAAGCTAACTGGCTCGCGCCTCGCGTGGATACAAAAAGCATGGAATTCAGAGTTTAAAAACTTACCATCTCCCTCCACCAGAGACTCCAGCAGGGCCGTGGCGCTGTCCAAACCAGCTTCTCTTCCCTGACTGGCCGGTCTGTGGCCATAAATTTGGTCCATGGCGTCCAATCACCGCCAGTGCAGGACTTCTACTGAAGCCGTTACACCTCATCCTCTCCGACACCGCCCTGAAGGTTTTCTCATTCCTTACTGCCCCGTCTAGCTCTTTTTGAATTTGCTCTTCTCCGATTATGGAGAGGAGTAATTGCACTTCTTAAGTCGTCCAAGGATCCATTCTTCACTTTCTTTACTGATTTGAAACGGCGGGCTTGCCGTTAGAGTAGCGGTTGGGTTGTCACAGACCAATCAGCAGACGACAGTGTTGAAGCTCCTCCCCCTCATATCCGGCAGGTTGCGCCTGGTATCCCAAACGGAGGGGTAGCGAGAAATGGTTACCAATGGCACCTGTTGGTATCGGTAACTGTGGCAGTGGAAACGCACACCAAACGGTTACCACAGGTCCTGTACCGGTACCAAGGGGCACTGTGGAAACGGGGCTATAGACTGAGCGGCAGGCTGTTCCACAGATTAGGCGCGGCAACAGCAAAGGAACGATCACCCCAATGTTTGTACCAGGACCTGGGCACGTCCAGAACCATTTGATTGGAGGACCGGAGAGCTCTGCTGGGGCGATGTAAAGTTAAGAGCTCAGCTAGGTACAGCGGGGCGAGGCCATGAAGTGCTTTAAAAACAAACATTAGGATTTTAAACTCAGTCCGGAAACGAACCAATAGCCAATGTAGGGAGGAGAGGATGGGGGTTATATGGCTGTATCTGAATCATCCGGTTAGAAGACGAGCTGCTGCCTTTTGCATTAATTGTATCCGATGGAGTGACTGCTCTGGGAGGCCAGAATAGACTGTGTTACAATATTCCAACCCAAAACTGATAAAAGTTTGAGTCGCCTTCTCTAGGTCTTTGCGTGAGAGAAAGGGTTTAATCTTGGTCAAAAGCTGCTGCTGAAAGAAGTTGGCTTTGACAACAGTATTTATTTGTTGGTTTAACTTCAGTTGTCAGTCAAAGACAACTCCCAGGTTCCTGACTGCCTCGCGGACTGAACCCATGACCCTGGATTGAATCTGAAGGACATCCACAGAGCCAAAAACAACAAATTCTGATTTTGTCTCATTCAGATGTAGAAAATTCTGCGCCCGCCACTGTTTAATGTCTGAAAGGCAGCTCGCGAGTCAAGTGCAGGACAGTATTTGGGAGCACCGGTAAATGGACCTGGACGTCATCAGCGTAAAGGTGAAATTACAGATTATGTTTGGCAATAATGGACCCAAGTGGCAGCATGTAAAGTGAAAACAGGACTGGGCCAAGTATGGATCCTTGTGATACCCCAGATCACAGATGGTCACAGGAGGAGGAAGAGAAATCGACCATCACGACAAAGCTCCAGTCAGTCAGGTAGGACCTGACCCACTGCAGGACCATGCCCCGAACACCACCATGCTCAGCCAGCCGGGAGAGGAGAACTGCGTGGTCCACGGTGTCAAATGGCGCAGTCAGGTCAAGCAACATCAGAAGCACTGGTTTCTTTGTATTCAACGACAGCAGGATGTCATTGTGCACTTTAAGAAGTCCTGACTCCGTAGTGTGACGTGATCTGACGTTTTCGTGCGCATCAACTTTGCTTCTCAGAGGTTCCTATGTTCCCATGTTATCCGTCACTTCCTCTGGGCTTCCAGTGCCACCCGCCTGTTACTGACACGAACGGTGTCGAACCCTTGCAGGTGGGGAGAGCTCACCTCTCTCCTGTAGAGCGGGAACGGTGTTTCTGCAACCGCCTCTGCCTCTACTGTGGCTGGGATGGCCAGAGACTGACTGACTATCCCCTCAGGGGTCCGACTCCAAGTAATGTGGGGATCCTACAGACACACATACCCTTGGTTTCTTCTTGAACCAGACCTACCGTAACTCTCTCCTCTGCTTCTAACGCCCTCCTTCAGAAGAAAAGAAAGAAAACAACAAAAGAAAAAGAAAAAAAAAGAAACTCCCTCCTTCAGATTATGAAACGAAAACATGGAACAGGAAGACATTGACACACGTGTAGATGAAAAGATATGTAATGTTGCGAATACCTGTGAATATTATAATGAAGAAGCATTCAATGAGGAAAAACATAGAAGATGAGAATCCATCCAATATCCATTTAAAAAGTCGAAGGATGTTCGGTAAATTTAAAAAAAATAAATGACTAAGTGAGTTACATTCAGTATTATTGCGGCTACAGGAACATGGTTTTAAGATTATATGATGAGTGAGGTTCAGATGAAGGGATATGATCTCTATTCATTAAACAGAAAAACCAGAGAGGAGATGGGGTTGCGTTGTATATATTTTCCATACTGAAATGTAAGATGGTTAATGAGATGACTGTGATAGAAAATAATGTAATACAAATGATAACTGTCGAAATTATATCTACAGCAGCAAAAAAACTACACTGATCAAAAAACTAGAGGGAACACCTAAACAGCACAATGTAAGTCCAAGTATATCACACTGGTGTAAAATCAACCTGTCCAGGTAGGAAACGACACTAATTGTGAATTAATTTCTCCTGTTGGGCAAATGCAACAGACAACATGAGGAAATGAGAGGCATCTATCTATCAAGACAACTCCTATAGGAGAGGTTCTGCAGGCGGTGACCACAAACCATGACAGTGTTTTCCTGGTTTCTGGCTGATGTTCTGCTCACTTTTGAATGTTGTTAGTGTTCTCAGTCCTCGAGGCAGCAAGAGGCGAGTCTACGACCAACACAAGTTGATCAGGTTGAGACACTCATCCAAGATGTGAGCTGTGGCAAGAAGGTCTGCTGTGCTCCCAGCACAGTGTCCAGAACATGGAGGAGATACCAGGAGACAGGCCAGGACACCAGGAGACGTGGAGGGGGACATAGGAAGTCAACAAGCCCACAGCAGGACCACTACCTCCTCCTTTGAGCAAGAAGGAACAGGAGGAGCCCTGCAAGAGCCCTGCAAGATGACCTCCATCAGGCCACTAATGTGATGTTTCTGCTCAAACTGTCAGAAACAGAGTTCACCGGGGTGCGATGAGGGTCTACGTCCACAAGTGGGGGCTGTTCTTAGTTCTGCAGGACCATTGGCATTTGCCAGAGAACATCAATTTTGCCAGATTGGCCAGTGGCGCCCTATGCCCTTCACAAATGAGAGCAGCTTCACACTGAGCACATGTGACAGACGTGAGAGAATCTGGAGGACGTGGAGAACGTTCTGCTACAGCAACATCCTCCAGCATAAGCGGTTTGGTGGAGGGTCAGTAATGGTGTTGGGAAGCATTCCTTTGGATGGCCCACAGCCCTCCATGTGCTAGCCAGAGGTACCCTGGCTGCCATGAGGTACCAGGATGAGATCCTTTGACCCATTGTGAGACCAGATGCTGGTGCAGTGGTTCCTGGGTTCCTTCTGATGCAGGACAATGCCAGGCCTCATGTGGCTGAAGTGTGTCAACAGTTCTTCCATCATGGAGGTATTGATGCTCTGGCCTGGCCTGCCCGTTCCCCAGACCTCAATCCAACCTAGGTCATCTGGACATCATGTCTGGTTCCTTCCACCAATCACACGTTGACCACATACTGTCCAGGAGTTGACTGATGCTTTGATCCAAGTCTGGAAGGCCCTCAGGAGAACATCCCTCAGGAGAACATCCCTCAGGAGAACATCCCTCAGGAGGACATCCCTCAGGAGAACATCCGCCGCCTTATCAGAACCATGCCCAGGCATTGTAGGGAGGTCCTACAGGCACGTGGCGGCCACACACACACTACTGAGCCTCATGTTGACTTGTCTTGAGGAATTTTCACTGACGTTGGATCAGCCTGCAATGTGATTCTCCACTTTTATTTTGAGGAGGATTCCAAATCCAGACCTCCATGGGATAATCATTTTGATTTACATTGATACTTTTTATGTTATTTTGTTGTTAATGCACTCTACTATATATTCAATAAAGACTTTGAACTGCAGTATTTCATTAATTGAGATCAAGGATGTATTGTTTAGGTGTTCCCTTTATTTTTTTGAGCAGTGTGTATTGGTAAGTTTCCTGTGGGCTCACCACCTCCAGGAAAGGCTCTTAATCGGTGCAATGTCATCTGGGTGACAATGCTCAGACTGACACCCCTGCAACCCAGAAACGGATAAGCGGGAGAAAATGGATGGATGGATGTATTGGTAAGTTGTGTTTATAAACCACCGGAGTCTTGTGTAGAGTTGTTCATGGATACAATAACTGAAAGATTCGAGAGGACAACAGATAAGAAGCAAATCATATGCTGAGATTTTAATGTCAATTCAGAAAATTTGTATGGACAGAAAACAACTGACTTCTTAAACCTATTGAACAGCATGGGACTTCCCTCTGATATCAAAACAAACCAAAATTACATCTCAAAGTGCCACTGTAATAGATCACATGTTTACAAATATAAATGAAGAAATTGTTATGAGCGGGATTTTGATGACTGATATTAGTTTTATATCATCTACCCATTTTTACAGTATTTAGATACAAGCATAAAATGAAGCAAAATAGCTCCACAAAGTTCAGAAGAAAACCCCAGAGGCACTAAATGGAGATCTTAAAAAACAGAAGTGGGATGCAGTTTATGTAAATAATGTCAACGCAGCAAATAACTCTTTCACAGAAAAAGTAATAGAGTTGTATAATAAAAAACTGTAAAATCCTATATTACAACAAGAAAAAGGATGATAAACCATGGATCACAAAAGGGATAAAGAAATGCTTGTAAAAAGAAGGACCATCTCTCCTGCTGTTTTATAAAAACTCAAACACAAGAAGCAGAAAACCAGTATATGAAGTATAAAATTAAATTACTATTGATCATCAGAAAAAGCAAAAAAGAATATTATCGTGAAAATGATCATAAAAAACATAATTGAATCTATTAGAAAAAGTATTTGCAACAAAATTGGATAAATTCATACATAAAGAAAATATACTAACTGATGCTCACAATGGTTTTAGGATAAATCATTCCACAGCAATGACTATAATGAAATTAACTGAAAGAATAGCAAGAGAAATAGACAATAACAAATCTTTCCTTAGTATTTTCATTTAATTGATCAATCAAGACTACTTTGGAATCTAGAAAAATTTGGAACTCGAGGTATTGCTCAAAAAAATGGTCAAAAGTTATTTAAAGAATAGAAAACAATGTTTAAATACATGATACAGAATAAGACCCATGTGACAGCAATTGGGGGGGGGGGGGGGTTTCCCAAGGTCCACACTTAGTCCATTATTGTTTATAATATACATGTATGACTTTACAAAAGCATCGGACAGATTACAGAGTATCTTATTTGCTGAAGACACAACCTTATGGAAGTAGTAGATAAAGAACTCAAAAAATAAAACATTGGTTTTATCAAAATAAAGTAGTTCTCAATGTAAAAAAAAAAAAGAAAAAAGAAAATTCCATGACAAAAGAAACATTGTTGATGGATCAATAAAAACAGATGGGATGAACATTCAAAGGGTTAAAGAAACAATTTAAAAGGAGTCATCATTGATGAGAACCTCAAATGGAAGTCAGATTTCAACTTTTTTAGGAGTGGATAATAGTTGGTTTGTGTGATTGTGGTTATTTCCTTTGGTAGTAATATTCAAAGATATTTTATTGCCTTTTGATCCCATCTTAAACGAAATTTATCCTCAAGTTTTTTCTTGTTGGGGAATAATTTAGCTTCAAAATTTTTGTTTTTTGGATGTTCAGTTTGTGTCCTGCATATTTACCGAATTGTTCTATTAGTTTGAATAGTTCAGGGAGAGATATAGAAGGTTCAGTTAGGTACATAAACGGCACCTTGTGTTCATCGTTATCAATATTATAGCCTTCGATACTATCCTTCTGCCTGATCGAGTGCAAAAAGGAGAGGTAACATACGACATCCCTGTCTTTGGCCACTTTCTAGTCTAACAGTTTTTGTTACATATCCATTTATTGTAACTTGGCCAGGTTTGTCACATAGAGAATTGATTCATTTCAAATCAAGTCAAGCCTTTCTGGTGCCAACAATGTTTATGTACTCATTTAGGGAAATCCCTCTCCTCTTCTCCATGTGAGAGGGGCCCTAGAATGTGGGGACACGTCTTTAAGTATCCCTTTAAGTATCTAAGAGTACTCAGTTTAAAAAAATATATAATTGTATCCCAGATTGGAGAGTATCCTTATTTTATAGAAATAACTAATCAACCAGTGAAAACAACAAGAAACATAAAACAAACCTACATTTCCCTTATTTTCAGGTTAATTCTTATAGGGTCCAAAAAAATCAAAATAATTGCAGTTTGTCAGTGTGGAACCACATACCTTGAACAATGGTTTATTTGATTGGATGTGTAATCTTTCTTTGTAAGATATCTGAGAGGGTTTCCCCTCTCCTGGTACTTCTCCAGTGGTGTCTGTCGCTCCCTTCGGATCCCCTGTCATCCGCCTTCATGAAAGAAGTTGAAGCACATCAGCACGCGGTGACGATGGTGACCGGGAGCCCCCGTGAAACCACATCCTCTGTCGCCTCTGCTGCGATCTGATACGTGTGAATGCCGTCATCGTATTGGACCCGGAGTTTTGCCGTCTCGGGAGTTTGGAATTAAATTTTCTGTTCCCTCAGTATCTTCTCCACCTTGGTGTATTCATAGTGTTTCTTAAGATCCTTAGCTGGGTTGTCATGGTCTACAAAGTAGTGTGTGTTGTAGTAGTTTACCGCTTTCTCATGCCATGCTCTGCGGATCACTTCTACTTTTGCTGTGTCGCTCCCGTAATTTGCGATAATGGAGCAGGGTCTCACCCATGAATTCCCTGGGTCAGCCACCTGGGTCCTGTGTGTTCGCTCTATCGTGAACTCCGTATCTTCGGCAATATCCAGAGTTTCTCTTAGCAGCTTCTCCAGGAACGCACAGATGTCATCCCGGCGAGCTCATCCCTCCTGGTCTACTAGCATAAACTCTACGTTAGCCTGTCGATGCATTAGCTTTTATATTAGCGTAGCCATAACTTGTAGCTCCATCTCAGCTTCTTCAATCCTGCCCTCAGCTTCCTCTAATCTGCTGTATAATCTCCGCGAGTTGTTGCTTGTTGTCCCGTCTGAAGCCTTTTATTCCGTTCAGGATGTTGCACAGCCCCCGGCTAGCTCAGTTGGTAGAGCATGAGACTCACATTCTCAGGGTAGTGGGTTCGTGTCCCACGCCGGGCGCCACCTTCCCGTGGGCTCACCATTCTTAAATGGTGCGATGTGATCTGGGTGACGGTGCTCAGACTGTCACCCCCGCGACCCGGAAATGGATAAGCGGAAGAAAATGAATGAATGAATGAATGAATGAATGAATGTTGCACAGAGAAGTGTCTTCTTCGTCTTCATCAGCCCTGTGTGTCAGAGAGCTACTCCGGTTAGCTTGAGTTCACGGTGGCTGTTCTTCCTCATTTCTCATCACTGCTACATTCTGAGTTCTCTGATTTGTTTTTCTATTAACCCTACTGTCTGTCATATTTGCTTCAATTCATTGTTGAGGATCTTTATGTTGATTTTCGGGCTGTTTTCCCAATATGTTGGGTTGCACAGAAATTAAGCTGCCATTGTGTACGTGACCCGGAAGCCCCCCCAGAACGCCTTTCTAACTAGATGAAATTACTGATAGCATTTGTGGCGTTTGAGATTGTTGATCACCTGCTGTCATACTCTTAATGCGTTCTATTTGTAGTTTCAAATTCTACCACAAGATTACAGATGTACACATGGTCTGAGTTAAGCTTGTATTTACACACATTCCTAAGTATAAATTCGTTACTTTTTGTGGGAATGTAAGTGCACACTCACTCCACACTCGTCTGATGATAAATGATGCCCAGAACTTTACTTTTAAAATTATTTTCTTTACATTGTAAACGATCAGTCACCAGAACTTTGGACCACCTTCTTAGTGCACTGGACTGCCCTCTCCTTCTCGAACCCTCTGGCTTCCTTGATGGTGAGGTTTTAATGTTGTGTTGGTATATAAATAAGAGTATGGGCAATAATATGTGTTATGAATACAAGTATGGACACACACACACGCACACACAGAGCGTCTTTTTCTCGTTTGCATTTTTCATTTTGGTCGTGTTTGATCCCTCATCTAAGAGACGGGCCTTTGTTTGATTACCTCTTGATAATCCTCTGATAAAGTGTCTGCTGATCAAGAGATGTCCACTTTTGTAATCTCCAAATCCACAGGTAATTACCTTGCAATCTCCAGATAATCTAATCTGTTATCTTTCCCACAGGAGACCAGGGAGTGTGGGTGGATAGAAAGAAAAAGAAAGAGATGTGCACTCCATAAGTTGAAAGTCAGGGGAACTCTTTGAAGAGTGTATTTGTGTGCACTTTCAGTGCAGTCATTGAGCGCTTGATCATTTGTAGAACATTACTGGCATCAAGGGAAATAATGCCGGAATCAAACAAACTGTCACTGAATTTACTAATCATGAGGCCATGGGCCTGATATGGTCCCTGTGCACCCCCCACCACTCAACAAAACTATGTTTTTCTGAAGCTCCTGGATCTACTGAACACGGATATCCATGTTAACATTGAAAATTTAAGGATGCAATCCATGTTTTGATTGCTTTTGTAAGGGTACCCTCTATATCACTTTTTTCGACTTCCGGGCCAAACGAAAATATAGTTGTATATTATAAATTTAAAAAAAGCATAAAGTAAAGTATTATAAATATATGTACTTTATATTACTTATAAGGTATGGTTCATTCTTAGCATAGAATCTGAGTTTCCTTTTACTGGTCTACATGGGACATAGCATTGGAAAGCATGTTGAATAACCTTTCCAATGATGGATTTGAAGTCACCATACTCTCTGAAAATTGACTTTCACATGATCATTCAGAGACAAAATTTGTTCGCAAGTTTAGAAATTTACGGTCGAAATACCAAACTCCTTAATAATTGTTTAAAAAAAATAAACATTTTTATTAAAATGGTCAAAAAACATCAAATTGTTCCCAATTTATATAACCTCCACACTCCACAGACTGAGATAACATTTATACCATCAGAAATTTGAGGACATACTTACAACCATCTTGAAACATACAGTCTCTTGCAGTTGGTCCTCATCAGACTCTGAGCTGTCTTCATTGGGATAGTCCAGATCTAAATATGTGTTCTCTGCTTCAGAGTCCAAATCCTCACCACCGATGTCCATCGAGCCTGTCTGCTAGGCGTTGGGGGAGCTCACGTCCTTCGTACCAAAGAGGCTCCAGCTCCCAATCCACCAGGATCCAACCATGTCCATCACTTGTCTCAGGAATATCTAGATATGCTATGTGGGTTCTTTTCCAGATCCCAAATTTACCCTGCGGATGTGCTGCTCCAAACTTCTCCAGCATGGGGCAAGTTTGCCCATATCAACTGCTTTCGAAGGACTTAAGTGGTCATCATCTTTGGTGCATAACTTGCCTATCATCACAAATCACAACTCATTCGCACTTTGAGTACGAGGTCTGCTGTACATTGTGCATTTGAACTCTTCCAGATAGTCTATGAGGTCCCCAGATACCTCCCACGTATCTCCTGGTTTTGACTGCATTGGAACAAACTTGGGCAGCCGCAGCATCGTTTTAACTGGTTTCACTTTGCTGAGACCCTTGAATGCATTGGTTGTGTCGCACCCAGTAAATGCATGTGTAGCAAGTACAAAGGGAAAGTGCTTGCTTTAATGTAGCTGATATAACAATAATTTGAGCTTAATCAGAAGACCTGGTTCGGCTCTTGGAGGTGATGGTGCAATAATAAAACAAAGAAGGTGGGAGATTGTTTGGTCTTGGTGCTTTGTATTTTACAGTGCAAGTTAGAAAACAAAACATAACATGAATTTTTACCCAAAATATTTTCAATCTGCAGAATTTCAGTGAACTAAAGTTGAATATTTACAGGAAAAGAAAATCAAAAAAAAACCACAGCCATCAGAATTCCCGCTGAATAGGTACCAAGTTGGTCCTAATCCCCACACACCCTGTTCTTGGTGAGCACACTGATATGGTTCCTTCAGTTTGTTAGGCCAGGCACGGTCTCAAGAGTTTCTGAGTGTCCAATGGATCCTTAATGTCCAAATAGCTTTGGGTGTACACTTGAGTATGTGTGTGGGAGTGGGGGTGGAATAAGGCTGCCACAACCTCCTACCTGTTATGGTGTGACTTCAGAGGCTCAGGTGCAGATAAACCAGCAGTAGACAAATCAGACAGAGTTTATTATAAAAAAGGGAATTGAAAAGGAATTAAACTGAAAGTGAAAGCGTTAACTTGGTTAGTTTGTTGTCCAAGAACAAAGTTGACGCTCCTCCAAGCGGAATAGCAGGAGCGGGTTTCAGAGCTTGAGTTTCCACCGTGCTCCGGTGGTAGACGGTCGAGACAGGCGAGTCTTTCGCAGGGAGGCAGAATGGAGCAGTCTAGCAGCAAACAAACTGCGCATACACATACACCACAAGCCGAGCTCTGAGAGGGTTTAGGATCCAGCGTTGAGTGGAGTCGAGCACCCGTTTAAGTAGTGCAGATGATTAGGAGAATACGAGCTCCACCCGGTCGTCGCAGCTGAACTGAATCAGGTCATTAACCTCCCAGCATCTTCACTCCCTCAAGCAGCCTGGAACAAAAGGGGAGGAGAGACAGGAGAGAAAAGCCCAACTGCGCCCATATGAGGCCTCTGAGGAGTGGGCCATGACACTACCAGTACCAGTGGAAGGTGCAATCAGGGTTCTTCGGCTCCGGGTTAATTCAGCTTGGCATCCGGTTTGTTTTTTCCAACTGGAACCATTAGGACCTGGCCATTCCCTTGACAATCTCGACATACCACGCAACCAAATGACTTCTACTCCCGCGGTGGATGAGGACTGTGGCAGCTCTCCAGTGTGCTTCCCCAACACGCTACTGAACGAAAGGCACGCTGGAAAGCTTCTAACAAGCGGCGCGGACTCAACGAGCAACGTGACTGGCTGCAGAGTACACGTGACGACGCAATAGTCACATGACAGGGTGACGCACAGACGTAAAAAAAACCCAATTATATTATTAAAATATATATAGAGAGATCATTTTAGATATTAATATATATTATTTATATGTAAGTAAAAATATATTATATTTAATATAGTTCTAATTCAGACCTGGGTTACACATGCATGGCCAGAAGTGCTGGTGAGTGTTCTGGTGAATAACCTCGTGCAAATTCGCCAACGTCGATTAGCCGCTTTTTGATCCCAGTCCCCGTGTCGAAGAAGACTTTCAGATCGGTCATGGTTGAAGTATAGTTCATGAGTATCGCAAAGATGTCACTGTTGGGGCTCTTCACCCTCACATGGCTGTAGCTCTGACTCTTGGCGTATTCGCAGTAGAGGATTACTCTGGAATCTGTTTCATCACGACTCATTACGCACGGTCACCAACATTGTGTTGTATGTTAATGCTCACAGCTGTGTGCTGCTGGTCAGGGCACAATCTGCGAAGGAGCACGTGAGAGGAAATGTGAATCACCCCGTCTCAGATGCGTCTCATGGAGGCGCCCAGGGCGTAAAACAAGCCAGGTATGCAACTGGGTATATAAATGGCTCCACACCAGTGACGTGCAGTCAGGGTTTCTCCGTGAAAAACAAAAATCTCGACTTTGATTTTTTACTTTTTCTGAAGAACATGAAGCTTCTTTTTTTTTTTTCAGCCTCCAAATTTTGTTTTTCTTCAGTGGCCCTAAAACGCTTCTGTACTAATTAAAAGTGGTTGGCATCACTGTATTATTATGTTTATATTATATTGTTATTGTTATTATTAATATATATAACATATTATTATATAACAATGAAAGTTTGCGAAGCACAGGTTTGGATCAGGATGTGAGAAGTGCAGAAATGAACATTAAAGCACCAGAAGTGAAAGTTCAGATAAAAGTAAACGAATCACTGAGATACTCCATTGTAATCACAGACCAGGGTTTTCTCATATCAACGTGTTTCAGTTTATTTAAAGTAAACATGTTCAAATTAAAAATATTTTTACACTTTACAAAGATTTGGGATGGCCAGGAACCTCGCTGGGTCAACCACCTGGAAGGCAGCTATGCTTACCACTATACCACCATCACCTGACGGTGAATGCTGCCGCCAATGTGGGTCCAAGACACATGATCAGAGGGAATAGAGACGGGTGTTACATTGATATCGTGAAATAAGTTTATTTTTACCTACTTCAGACCCTCCTTTACGAATCTTCTCTTTATCTTAACAGGGTTTAAAGTCTCAAATCACCACCGTGTTAAACACATTGAAGTTCCATCTCTGTCCAGCAGAGCGAGCTCTCACTGTGTCATGGTGCCAGGACTGAGCATGCGCAGTAGCATCCTCAGGCTGCGAGAGCACTCAGGCAATTAAACCACGTTTTACAGGAAGAAAACGTTTCACGGCTTAATCTCGAAGATGTAGAATATAGTACCATGCCTATTAGTATTAGATACTCTTGTAAATATTGTATTTGGGAGTCAATTTCTGAAACAAAAACTTCAGGATATGAATTAAAACTGCATCTTATATATAATATATAATATATAATGTATAATATAAATATAATAATATAAATATAATCATATAAATATAATAATAAATATAATATAAACATAAAACTGCATCTTATCTAACGTGGGGAAAAGCCTTCTAACGGGGTTGTAAATACATTGTGTTAAATTAACTTCCCAAACATCCACTAGTGTCTACTGCTGGATCTGAGATCTGTAACCTTTATCACCAAAGAAAGCCATTTTTCACTAAATTAAGTTGTGAAAAAACATAGTATAACATTAATGTCATGAGACGGAACTGAGGCTCAAGCGCAGACAGCAAAACAGGAGACACAAAATTCAGTTCACTGATTTATTTGAACAAACAAACTGGAGTCAACAAAAACTACCAGAGCCCCTAGCGGGATGGTGGGGCGACTAACAGTGAAAAGAAGCTACCAAGGCAAAAACTAATACTAAGAAGTAAACAGAAAACGATCAGGAAACTCCTGACGGAAAAAGCTACTAGAAAAGGTAAATACAACGAAGCAGACTCAGGGGGGGGGCTAAACTAACTGCGTAAAACATAAGGCACAAACGATCGCAGCCAAAGAGGACGGGCGGAGGAGTCTGGCACAGGAGTGGGGAGAATCGGCTGAAGAGTGGGAAGAGCATAGGGGATCGTAGTTCCAGGCAGGCAGGAGGCAGACAGGAATCCAGCGACGCAGAGGGTCCGTGTACCTTCCGGCCATTCGATTTTCGTTTTGATGTCGGAGAACGAAAGACCGGAAACCATCCGATTTCCGTTTTTCGATTTGATATCGGGAAACGAAAAACTCCCATTTTTCGTTTTACAATTGAAAATCGAAAAACGGAAATCGGACGGTTTCCCGTTTCCCAATATGCGTTTCTTAAACAAAAATCGGGAAATAAAATACGACCGTAATTCTTTATTTCTAGTTTGATTTGCCGGAAAACCCGGAAGTCGACCCTCTTCTTCGCTTGATGAGATTAAACAACGGCGCATCGCGTTGCTGCCCTCTTCAGGCTGTCTGTGTGAGCTTCGAACTCGCCCACCAGTTGATTTAGATGTTTATCTGGCTGCTGCAGTTTAAATAAAAAAATAAATAAAAAATACACACGGTGCAAATAGATTGACTGGAGAGGGGCGAGGATTTATTAAGCGTACCCCTACTCCTTTTCACGCACGTTAGCTTTTCTACTACAATCTATGTTTTTTCCCTTTTGTGTTTGAAATTAAACAAAAAATGACTAAATAAAACCTTACTTTTGTTATGTTATTTGAAATAGCATGGAATAAATTTAGCATTATTTCATATCCCAGGTGTTGGTTAAATGTTTCTTTTTATTTCATTTAATTCATGAACAAACCTTGTCTTAATATTTAATATGAAAAAAGATTTAAATACAAAATGGAAATCCCACCTTTTTTCAACTAACTTTATTGAAAGAGCAAATTCTCTCATTAAGAATGAATATTTTGTTAAAATCACATGTTGCACTTTTTTCCTTTGCTTTTTCATTCACTGCTGAGCCGGATGAGGAGCTGCAGAGCCTCCAGAAAGGATGTAGGGTCGGCACTCGGTGGCAGTAAGGACTCAAACTGGCTGATGCCAAAGCTGGTGACCTGGCAGGCAAGGCTTGAGACAAAGAACCTGGCAACCCCATCTTGTAGACTGAGGAACTCTTGATCCAGCAAATGAGTCAGGCCGGCCTTTATTTTATAGTTGATATTCATCTACAAAGTTGTCAGGAGAATTTCCTAGTAAAAACCTCAGGGAGACAGAATACACAGTTTAAGACCATTTTATTACATTATTCTTGAAAGAAGAGAATGTCACAGTACAACCTTTCCAATAAACAAATAAGACATGCAAACATGAGAATTACATTTTGTTGGAGCTCAGTTGAATATAATTCCAATTTTAGTTCAACGAACTTAATGGCTCACAGTAAGAAAAACATACAATCCTTCCCCCAACTCCTTTCAATGTGATGGTTCTGAAAGTAAAGAAAAGGGATTTGCATATCACAAATAACCTCTGAGTGCATGTAAACAACAACAAAAGATTTAAATGCATGATAAAGTAAAACATAATTTTATTTAACAAAACCATTTCTGCAAAGCAACATCGGGATTTAATCATCAGAATATTAATTATCAGAGCACGTCAATTTCACAAAGTACCACTCAGAAAAAGTAGAGCAACAAAGAAAACCTACCGATTTTGATGCCGTCTGCAGAAAATGTGTTTTGTGGTGTTGAATCTCTTGTAAAGCTGCTCCTGTCCTTTCACTGGCACGTCTTCCTTTAGAAGACACAATCCTGTCATCATCTCAACCATCAATTAAAGCAACACATAAATCAGTAAGATGATGAAAATGACACATAACTGCATACAGAGCTGCATCAGCTTGCTAATAGTAATACTATCAAGAAGAACAACACTAATAATACATTTTTATATTTTATTATTATATTTGAACAAAAATACAAAACGGTATAATTTGTTTTTTAGAATGTGTAAATATTATAGTGTAATTACAATCAACCCTACTGAATCTCACATTTGTAATCATTATTTAGTTTTTAATTTGGATTTTTCTCTCCTGAGAAATATTTCATTTAATGTGATGACTGAGCTCTGAGGACAATCTGCAAGTGTGCTGCTTCTGACAGTAGGGGGCGCTGTGAGACTGCAGTCAAATCAATGAAAAGACGCGATTTTAATGATGTAATGTATATCATAAATTAATCTCGTACAACGCTGCTCACCTGAGCAGGTGCTGAAGCAGCTTCAGCTTGGAGGTGATGCTCCGTCAAGTAGGTGGAGAAGCCTTGCTCTGGTGGAGCTCCATCTTCAAACATTCCTCCCTGAAACTCTCATTTCACCCGTAGTCATGCCGTTGGGGTCCGTGTCCACTATTACTTTGGCGCAACTGTCCAAAGACATTTTTTTAAGTTTTTAATCATTAAATTTATACAAGAATATCACCGAGGGGACAGTCAGACGAGTCTGGATGGTGAAGCAGCGGCAGCAACAGACGAAGAAGAGGGTCGACTTCCGGGTTTTCCGGCAAATCAAAATAGAAATAAAGAATTACGGTCGTATTTTATTTCCCGATTTTTTTTTAAGAAACGCATATTGGGAAACGGGAAACCATCCGATTTTCGTTTTTCGATTTTCAATTGTCAAACGAAAAATGGGAGTTTTTCGTTTCCCGATATCAAATCGAAAAACGAAAATCGGATGGTTTTCGGGTTTTTCGTTCTCCGACATCAAAACGAAAATCGAATGGCCGGAAGGTACACGGACCATGGGGGTCAGCACCTGAAGACACCGCTGGACCCCAAAACAGCCTCTATGGTTGTGAGCGTGTGTCAGAGTGTCGGCGAGGGAAGGAGACATTTTGGTGGAGACACAGCAGACCGATGAAGTTCAGTTTTATCAGTTTATTGAATGTATGAATTAAATATTTGAACTTGGACTTGTAAAAAGGCTCAGAGGACTTTGTGTTCTATCCTCAGTCACCAGAGTTGGAGGCGGAGGGTGACGAGGAGGTCGTCTGTGTCCAGCACCGGTGTGCTCCTCACGTCCAGAGTGCCTGGTGTGCCAGTGCATCCACAGTGCAGCTTTACACACGGCTGTCACCGCGCTATTTATGTACTTACTCTGAAAATAGGCTGATTGTTACGCACCTTGTCACAGTTGCAATCAATCAGTTCTATCGACTGCTCTGTAAGATGAAAGTTTGACATATTAACATCGTGATGCAGATTCAGTAGTAATAGCTCACACTGCAGTTTGACTGTTTATGATTACGTGGATCTATAAGTCTAATAACTGAAGACATTAAATGTATGAGATGAATCTGGCTTTAAATCTCCACCTCACCATCAGCGCTGCCAGGTTCCCTGTCTCAAAAAGGTGCGTGCGCAAGGTTCAAAGAAAGAAAAAAAAAAAGGAAAAAAGAATGAATCGAGGATGACACCGGCCCTCCCCGACAACTAGTGATCTTTCTCTGTTCTGGATGGGGGAGTGGCTTAAATCAGGTATGATGTCACGGGGCATGGCTTAGATCTAATGGCATTGATCCCAAGATGAAAGGTTGAAGTCATAACAGACCTTTGTGCCTTTGATGTGAAAAGAGAGTGTGTGTGTGTGAGAGACACAAAGTCTCTCACACACACACAGAGGGAAATAGTGAGCTTATACTACAGCTTCATATCAGCTGAACACGTCGGATCAGCTTTATTCTTTTTGTGTTGAATTTAAAGACAAATATCTCAACTGTTAAACTGCTAGGACGTCGCATCTGCTGAAACAGTAGTAGTAGTTAGTTAATTAGTTAGTAGTTAGTAGCGATCACGTTTATCGTTTTTCTAAAAACAACGTGGAGAAATGGCTCAAAGGTACCTACCCAGAGGAGGATTTCGCCAGGGCACTCACTGTGCTACTCAGCCTAGTGGTCCTCAAGAGGTTATGGCGATGCGCCATAACATCGATGATCTCATCAAAACCCTTCAGTACCGGGACCAGCATATTTTCTACCTGAACAATGTTTTGAACCACCAGAGACAGGAATTTCTGCAAGTTGAAAGGGACCTGGAGATAAAGATTTTCAAACTGGTGGTGGACCAGAGTAAAGAGGAGGTGGTGCAAAAATTCAAAGAAAGATGCCATAAGGAGGATCTCCAGAGGATGACTGGACTGTTGGAGGCAGAAAGACAGAAGAAGACCTGGGCCTTCTCAGATGGCCAGGTACCTCAAAGAACAACAAGGGACTGCAAACGAGAAGTGGCTGAGCTGATGGAGCAGCTCAATGTCATAGAACACACATATTCTGAACTCCAGAGGACAAATGAGGGTCTTCTTGCAAGGTTAAATCACACCTCCCAAAACCGGGGTGATTTAAAAAGCTCAGACCTCCAAAAAGAAGAAGACAGGATGGCAGGGCTCAGCGCTCTGGAGGAGAGGCTCCAGCAGGAGGTGGAGGAGAGAAAGAGGCTGATGGCTGAGAAGGACACCCTGCTGGTTCAGAATGAGATCCTCCAGTCTGAGAAGGAGTCCCTCCAGTCTGAGAAGGAGACTCTTTATGCAGAGAAGGAGTCCCTCCAGTCTGAGAAGGACACCCTGCTGGTTCAGAATGAGACCCTCCAGTCGGAGAAGGAGTCCCTCCAGTCTGAGAAGGAGTCCCTCCAGTCTGAGAAGGAGACCCTCCAGTCTGAGAAGGAGACCCTCCAGTCTGAGAAGGGGACCCTCCAGTCTGAGAAGGAGGCCGTCCAGTCTGAGAATGTGGCCCTCCAGTCTGAGAAGGGGAACCTCCAGTCTGAGAAGGAGACCCTCCAGTCCGAGAAGGAGTCCCTTCAGCTAGAGAAGGAGACCCTCCAGTCTGAGAAGGAGTCCCTTCAGCTAGAGAAGGAGACCCTCCAGTCTGAGAAGGAGACCCTCCAGTCTGAGAAGGAGTCCCTTCAGTCTGAGAAGGAGTCCCTCCAGTCTGAGAAGGAGGCCCTACAGTCAGAGAAGGAGTCCCTCCAATCTGAGAAGGAGGCCCTACAGTCTGAGAAGGGGGCCCTACAGTCTGAGAAGGAGACCCTCTATGCTGAAAATAAGTCCCTGTTGGCTGAGGCTGAAGCCTACTACACTGAGAACAAGACCCTAATGGCTGAGAAGAAGAAAATTTTCTCCGAGAGGAATGCCCTGCTGGCTGACAACAAGGCCCTGTGGGTTCTGAACAAGACCCTCCAGAATGAGAAGAAGATCATCCTGTCTGAGAAAAACACCCTCCGGTCTGAGAAGGCGACCCTACAGTCTGAGAAGGAGACCCTCCAGTCTGAGAATGAGACCGTCCAGTCTGAGAATGTGGCCCTCCAGTCTGAGAAGGGGAACCTCCAGTCTGAGAAGGAGTCCCTTCAGCTAGAGAAGGAGACCCTCCAGTCTGAGAAGGAGTCCCTTCAGCTCGAGAAGGAGACCCTCCAGTCTGAGAAGGAGTCCCTTCAGTCTGAGAAGGAGTCCCTCCAGTCTGAGAAGGAGGCCCTACAGTCTGAGAAGGAGTCCCTCCAATCTGAGAAGGAGACCCTACAGTCTGAGAAGGAGTCCCTCCAGTCTGAGAAGGAGGCCCTACAGTCTGAGAAGGAGTCCCTCCAATCTGAGAAGGAGACCCTACAGTCTGAGAAGGAGTCCCTCCAATCTGAGAAGGAGACCCTCCAATCTGAGAAGGAGGCCCTACAGTCTGAGAAGGGGGCCCTACAGTCTGAGAAGGAGACCCTCTATGCTGAAAATAAGACCCTGTTGGCTGAGGATGAAGCCTACTACACTGAGAACAAGACCCTAATGGCTGAGAAGAAGAAAATTTTCTCCGAGAGGAATGCCCTGCTGGCTGACAACAAGGCCCTGTGGGTTCTGAACAAGACCCTCCAGAATGAGAAGAAGATCATCCTGTCTGAGAAAAACACCCTCCGGTCTGAGAAGGCGGCCCTACAGTCTGAGAAGGAGACCCTCCAGTCTGAGAAGAAGTCCCTCTATGCTGAAAATAAGACCCTGTTGGCTGAGGAAGAAACCTTCTGCACTGAGAACAAGATCCTAATCGCTGAGAAGGAGTCCCTCCAGTGTGAGAAGGAGACCCTCCAGTCTGAGAAGGAGTCCCTCCAGTCTGAGAAGGAGTCCCTCCAATCTGAGAAGATCCTCCAGTCTGAGGAGGAGTCCCTTGAGTCTGAGAAGGAGTCCCTCCAGTCTGAGAAGGAGTCCCTCCAGTCTGAGAAGGAGACCCTCCAGTCTGAGAAGGAGTCCCTCCAATCTGAGGAGATCCTCCAGTCTGAGAAGGAGTCCCTCCAGTGTGAGAAGGAGACCCTCCAGTCTGAGAAGGAGTCCCTCCAGTCTGAGGAGGAGTCCCTCGAGTCTGAGGAGGAGTCCCGCTACCAGTCTTGGGAGGATCTCCAGGCCAAGGATCCGTCTGTTCGCACCACAAGTCTTTTTTTTGCCATTCTAACTAAACGGAAACACATGCGTCAGGTTTCCAGAAACAAAAGAAACGGAAAGAAGAAGAAGACTAAGTAGACAGCAGAGGAGACACCAGAGGAGACCCAGAAAGTTCCAGAGGATGAAGAACTTTAAGTGTTTTTTGAGTCACATAGTAGCTGCCATCTTGGAATTCAATTGACTCTATTGAGTTCTTCCAGTCAGTATACATTTATATTGATGTTTGGATTGTTAAAACATTTCTGGTCATTAAAGTTCTACTTCAAAAAACTTTTTTTGCGTTTAACGAGGCAGCCATCTTGAAAACTGGTGGCCATCTTGTATTTAACAGCTGGAGAACATACTTTTGTCAAATAGCATATCCTGAACATCATTTGTGCCAAATTTGGCACTTGTATCACCAAGTGAAAGATTCTGATAGAATATTGGCTTAACTTGCACCACTAATCAATCAAATCAATTTCAATGACTCATATAGGTTGATGCAAATGTCTTTTTAAAAGAACTCAACTCATTCGTTGTAGATTCAAACTCGGTCCAGGTTGTAATTGTTGTGAAAGATTTTTTTGAAAACTTTAACTCAATCAGAACTACTGACATAATGTACCATGGTTTTATATGTTTAAATAAACGATAATGTCCAATAAAACTGACAGAATGTCATTTCGGTATCGTTTACTAAGTAAACCTGAAAGTTAAAGAGACTAAAAGCTATTCTCTCAAGAATGTCCAGGATCATTCTTCTTTAACGAGTCCTCTGAAAATGTGTGAAGATACCAAACTGCACATTTCTAATTATCTTCTTATTCTAAAAGAAGGGCTCTATTAGGATTGGACAAAGTGTAGAAATATACAGCAAGACTTAATCCATTTTAGGACATCTTATGGATAATAGTTGAATTTGAATGTCACTGCGGTTGAAAATGAGAGTTTTGAGGTAAATCATCAATTTGATCAAAAAAGAACAACACACAAATCCAAGAAAGAAAGTAACATTATATTTAGGGACCAAGCCCAAAAGTCCCAGAGGCAAGGACCCTATTGTTTTTGTAATGTTTCTTCTTTGTAATTATGAATCCGCCATGTCATTAGACCCAAATTCGACCCACTCAACATGCTCAAAAACTCACCAAATTTTGTATGCACATCCCAGCCACATGAACATCATCATCCATGCAGGCTTCTTCAACATACTGCAGAGCAAGACTGGTTCTGAGGTCCTGGAAAATTACTTTTCAGTACTAATGGATACTCTGAAGGAGTTCGAGCCCCAACATGTTTTCATTTCAGGCCCCATTCCAACCCTGGGAAGAGGAATTGAATCTTTCTCTGGCCTCTTTGCCTTGAATACGTGACTGACTTCAACATGCTTCTCCAATGGGATAAAGTTCATCGACAACTTCAACCTGTTCTGGAACCGTAAGGACCGCTTCAAACCGGACGATGTTCTTCTGAATATCATTGGATCCAGACATGCTCGGCGCCAACCAGTGACGTGCAGTCAGGGGAGGCAGGGGAGGCAGTGCCTCACCTGCCATCATGGAAAGAAAAAAAATGTAATAAGAAAATAAATTAATTAAATTGTTATATGTATCCAGTGATTATACTATAAAGTTATTTTCCATTTAACTTCACCAGTTTTAGATTATTTTTATTCAAAATCGTTGAATTTTCACATTTACCGTTCAAATACTGAGAAGAGACTTGCAGTGAGGCAGCAGCCAGCTGAGCCTCACCATAGATTGCGCAATGACTCGGCTAACTGCTGGCCTGCTGTGCAGTGAGACCGTATTGCTATCTCTCTGTATGTCGCTATTAAAATGTTCAAACACTTTTGCTATATGAATTATATTATAAATTTCCATAGTTTAGTTAACTGAGGTATATAATGTACAGTGTGTTTTGTCAACAACTGTATGTGTGTAACGTGTTTCTTGTGCTGAGCAATCATAAAACGGCTGCGAAGACGCACTGGGTGAGGCACGCAGTTCTCCTGCCTCATGGTAGAGGGCGCTAGTGATCCCAGGGATCCTTCTTGCGACTCCTCGGCTGCAGAATAAGTGACAACAAGCTACAGTTAGCAAGTCAAGTGCAGCGGCAGCGATCGTTTATTTTTTCCTCTCGACTTCATTTCTAAGTAAAGGTAAGACCATAATAACGTTTTTTTTTTTTAAATGTGCTTTTTTGTGTGCTACAGTTTGTATGTGTAAAGAATGCTGGTATGAGCTTTTAAACATAACCCGTTAACTGCTGCCAATCAAATGGTGACTAAGATACTCTTTAGGGTTCATATGTTTGTAAATCTGACTGTGATGAAGTCAGTGCCTCACCAGCCATGAACCTCACCGCACGTCACTGCTCCACACACACCCCAGTCATTCTACCATCAGCTGCTGTACAGTTCATATATTCGTAGCTCATTGTGCCGATGTGTAAACACACTTTAAAATAACTCCAACACCCTTGCTCACATAAACAAATTGTGAGCAAGTTTTTATTCAGTGTGTCTTTCACAGATATAATCACAATTTTAAAAGGTGAGAAAAAGATCGAAACACAAAAGTTTGGATGAGATTTGCCTGCTTTCCCACACCTGATGCACATTAGGATGTTATGTTTTCACTGATGTATAATATGCAAGCAGCGGACCATGGCTGGATGGAAGGAAGGATGGATGGATGGATGGATAATTCAACTTTAATAGAAATAAACAGGAAGATGATATTGCACACAAAGATGTCACTGGTTGTTATATTGTCTGATGGCACGAGGAACAAAGAATCTCTTGAACCACTCAGTCCTACAGCGCTTTGAGATGCAGCTGCTCCTTTGTCCAACTTTATCCAATGACACTATGCGAAGGATGTTTAGCCTTTTCCACAATAGCGTTCAGCTTTACTTTCGTGCAGTCCTCCACGACAGTTCTAATAGAGTCCAGACTCTTTCCGATCACAGAGCAAGGTTTTTGATGAGTTTCCCCTGAGAATTGCTCATGTCAGAGAACTCAACCCAACAGACTGCAGTGTACAACAGAGAACTAGCCACCACAGTCGCTAATTGAAGGATCTGAGCCTCCTGAGAAA
This sequence comes from Lipophrys pholis, assembly GCF_963383615.2. Lineage (NCBI taxonomy): Eukaryota > Metazoa > Chordata > Actinopteri > Blenniiformes > Blenniidae > Lipophrys > Lipophrys pholis. The sequence goes on along the minus strand of NC_137639.1, from coordinate 2,826,018 downwards.
GAAGAGGCTGTTTGCTCCCTTCTTCGAGAAGGTGTCTGTGTTTACAGACCCGTCCACCTTATTGTCTCGGACGACACTCAAGTATGTTTTGAGTGTGTACTGTCTCCACAGCTCTCCCTGAAAGAGGACAGTCTGACTGGGTGATTTTGTTCCCCTGATGTCCACCGCCACCTCCTCAGTCTTGGTGGTGTTGAGGATGAGCCCATTCTTACAGCTTAACTCACTGATGGCCTCCACAAGCTCCCTGGACTTCTTGTCCCACCCACCACATCCACCCCACACACAAGACACAACTGCTGTATCATCAGAGAACTTCTGAATATGGTACAACTCTGAGTTTTATAGTCTGATGTGTACAAGTGAAAAGGAATGGTGCTATAACAGTTCCCTAATGAACCTCTGTGTTGCACTGCATTGTCTCAGAGCTTCAGTTCCCCAGCCTGACAAACTGTGGCCTTGTATTCAGGTAGTCCATGATCCAGGTAGTCAAGGAGGGAGTCACGCCCATAACACTGAGTTATGCTCCCAGCTGGGAGGGCAGAATGTTGTTAATTGCACTTCAAAAGTCAAAAGACATTATCCTCACATAAGAACCATGTTTATCCAGAAATGTTTAGACCCGGTGCAGCATGAAGAGGATCACATCTCCAATCTGATCCTGGTATGGGAACCGAAGGGGATATACTCTAATTCTACAGTGATGGAGAAGCAGCAGCTTTTATAACAAAGTTTAGTGAAAAAGAAGAAAAACTGCCTAAAGTTTGCTTAAATGTAACAAAACATGTTTCAGGTAAACCTCATCTGACACGTTAAACCTTTCTTTGCCTCTTTCCAATACAAGAATGAGAGCCAGGATGTAATCACATCAAATTACCATTTAAATTTTGAGAGAAATACAAAGCTCAGATGCTTCTCACATTTTCTGAGTTCATCCAAATCACAATTGAAGACTCCAAGGTAAACTTGCTGATACAAAGCAATTTTCTCTCTTCCCTGATTAGGTGGAAATGTTTTAAATCTCATCAGCTTTTCTCTTGATTTCCTCCTTGAGGCCATTTTCAGCGCGACAGACTGTGACGTTAAACAGATTTTTTGACCCAAGCGTTTATTGTGGGTCAAGTTCATTTCAGGAAACTACTTCTCTCTAGTCGTTCTTTGTAAACAGCAGATACACAGTTTTTTTGTTGTTTTTTCCTCTCCCATGTGTTCACCATTAACTGTGTTTCCCTTTCTTTTGTCATTTTCACGCCCTGTTAACAAAATGTGTAAAAGGAACTTGATGACTCTGTAATGAAGTGAAGATGCACTTATGGGCTTAAATTTCCATATTAATGAGAGTATCAGGAAGAACTTTTTACTTTGCATGGCATACGCTGGTGTAGAATTCCTTTTGTGACTGCTGCGACGTTGAAGCCTGTGCCTTTAAAAGCTGCTCCATATCCAAATCCATTCACAGCTCGTGTGGCTCCTCGCTTGTTGAAATGAGCACCCTGATGATTGCCATCAGTGCTGAAGTGATTGAACTGAGTGAATCTGAGGTAGAGAAGCTATGTGTCCAATGTGGAGGGAATGAGCCGAACAGATTGAATTGAAAACAAGCACATCTATAAACGGCACTAAAACTAGAGGGGGAGATGGTAAAAAAGAAGAGGGAAGCGTGAAGCAGCCCATCGAGTGCGCTCAAATGTGCAGGTGCAAACAATATAGCATGATATAGTCTATGCAAACACTTACTTGACTGTTTGTGTAGAGAAATGGTGTGTAGCATCACTGAATGATGTAGTCTATAGAAAAACTGGCATTTATCACAGTGTTCATGTTCAAGTTAACAAACCATGCATTGAGATTTGCTCTCATGTCGTCCAGCCAAACAGCTCGAGGGCTCTCCTCACAAGTCTTAAGTGACCAATGTGAGTCAGACGTAATAGAAAAGGCACCCTTCTGTTAAAAACAACAACAAAAAAACATTAGGGGAACAAAGTCGAATCCGATACCAGACAGTCTTTCTGGAATAATGGTCTATGGGCACAGAACTACAGGACAGCTCATTTGACAGTGAGTCCATCAGCTTGTGTGTTGAAAATGAAGCCCAAAGGAACTGTCTACGACCTGGAAAACATAGAGGAGGTATCACCGTGCAGTGAGGCTGCTGTGTTGCCGATGGTACTGGGGACATTAAAATAATGATGACATTTAAAAAAAAAAAAAAAAAGCCCAATTTAATTGATGTATAAGTTTTTACCAACATTTGTATTTGAGGTACTGTGTGCAAAGCAGTAAGCAAAGCGAAGGGTGGCTATTTTGAAGAATTTAAAACACAAAACATGTTTTGATTTATTTCACACAAGTTTTTGTTTACTACGTGTTTCCATCCGTATTCATTCAAGTTTTGATGCCTTCAGCGAGACTCTACAATGTAAATAGTCAAGAAAGTAAAGAAAATAACTGATAATGAGGAGGTGTGTCTGACTGGTTGTGCATAGAAGGTCTTCTAATTTTTAGTAGATGGTAATGTTTACTATTCTACTATCAATTATTAAAACTACCAATTTAGTGCCATGATGTTTTAAGTTGAGCGTGGCGCTGCATAACTAAACCTTCCATCGGGGTTCAAGCTGTTGAGAATATGTGAATTTGGAGACTTGCAGTACTTTCCATCATTTTTCATACTCACTGAAAATGCATGCGTCCCTGAATGATGGTATTGTAAGATGTTTTTCTCAAGCAAGACTTCCCACGTCCTTTTTTTGGTTGTTGGCATTTTTCCTCAAAGTGTTGAAAGGTTTGTGGATGTTTTGGGACTTGCATATCATGCAGGAAAACACTCATTCATCTTCTGCTGCCAACTGTGAATCATGACCTTGAAATCTTTTTAAGTTTATTAGAATATATGTTTGAGGTGATGACTTAGACTGACTTTGTAATGACAAGTGGAACCACAATACTAATGATAAAACTGCTGTTATCGTCTTGAACAGATCAGCTCATGGTTAGGGTCAAGACAGTTTCTAACATTAATTAACAGGTCAGCTCCACATTAACTTGCATATTGAAAAGAGAAAAAGCTAAAATGCTAAAAGTGACATTAGTAATTAACACCATTTTTATACTTGATTTTGAAACTGCATACCAATTTACAAATGGTTGCTTGTGCTTGCTGTACTGAAAAATACTTTACTGCTGAGTATCATCAACATATAGTGTAAATAAATTATTTATTCATTCAGGCTATATGATTGCTAAAGTATAAAGTGTGCACAATTAATTTTTTGAGGTCCTGAAAAAAGACTTTTCACTACTAATGGAAACTCTGAAGGAGTCAAGCCCCAACATGTTTTCATTTCAGGCCCCATTCCAACCCTTGGAAAATGAATTGAATCTTTCTCTGGCCTCTTAGCCTTGAATATGTGGCTGACTTCAACATGCTTCTCCAATGGAATAAAGTTAATGGACAACTTCAACCTTTTCTGGAACTGTAAGGACCGCTTCAAACCGGACGGGGGTCAACCTTTTATTTTGGCCGTCTTCGTGTCCGCCCAGCTTGAAATTTGCCAGGAAAACCTGTCCATTGTCTGCATTCAGCAGGTTGTCCCCTCATCACCATGTGTGAACATTTAGATATGTGTCCGTGCACAGTGACGTGTCCGCTCAGTACAGGGTGTCAGCTCTTACTGGGTCCGCTCCTCAGAGGTTCTACTGTATTTTCGTAGTTGCTTTTGCAGACGGTGTGAAAGCAAAGAGTACCAATATATGTCTGTTGATATGAACTAATGTCAGGCCCCACTCCAGGTTGGCACACTAGGTCAGGGGTGGCCAAACTGCAGCTCTCTGCCTGTGTGTGTGGCTCTTTGATCCAATTAGTGAAATTATAAGAGTGCGGTTTTTGGGTTAAGAGTTCTCATGTGAAACCCAGAGTTTGGATTTTTTTAAAATTGGATATCAATCCATCAGTCAGTGCACAGCATCATGAGTGACATCGACATCCCTCTCACTCACGTTGTAACATAGATAAACACTAAACCTGCCTCAACAAGACAATGGAAGAATAGTAAAGGAACAATAACAGAGGATGATAAAATAACAGAAATACAGAACTATTCGGTAGAGCTATCCTTAACATAGAAATAAAGTCCTGATAGTAAATAACATCAATCCTCTGCGCTGTCCCCCTCTGACAGCGTTAACATGCTCCACAGCGTGTGTACACTATATTTGGCAGGTCGGGCTAGTTAGAGCATACAATGGCAAGTAAACAAAGGCTCAGGTACATAGATACTTAAGATCCGCCACACGGAGCAGGTATGTGAAGAAGTTGTGGTTAATTGGTGGATCAGACACAGACACACCTGCTGAGAGCAGCTCGATGAAGTCTGTCTGCAAATTACAAAATGCTGCAAAAACGAAGACAGACACCACAAAAATACCTAATAATGTGACTGCTGCTCACCGGTGATCATACTAAAACAGTTGATTTGATAGTGATATATGGTTTGTAGTGTCTGTCATTGCTTTGCAGCGGTTTGTAATTTCCATGCTTTCCTTGCAGATTCCTTTGGGCTGAGGGCGAAATTATTCCTGGTAATGTTGTAAATTCATGTCTTGCCGACCGTTGTCTAACTTTTGTAATTCCATATGGAGACATATGGAATTACATTATGTATGTGTATGTGTATTTTCTAGTGCTGTCAAAAATAACTTGTTAATAAAATTGAACGTAATTAACGCAGTTTTGTTTACTTTCGTTTTTATAGTTTTTTTATTTACTCCCTTACCAGAGAAGCGGCATGTGCAGCTTCTCTGGGCGCAGCACTGTGACAACAGAGCAGCATAGTACCCAGTGGATTAATATTAAGTCAGAAAGTTTCACTTTAAAAGTTCCCTGACGGTTGATTGAGAACGTGAAAGTCATTAGAAAGTTGTTAAGCTGAATTTAACGACCACAGAAGTAATTCTACAGCAAAACAGCAGGTTGCCATGTTGGCTGACCAGTGTCAGGTCTCTGTGTCTGCCCCTTTGTGTCTCACCTCGTGTTTCCAACCAACCAATGATCTTCTCCCTCTTTGTGCTTCCATCGTTGTGTTCCACCTGTGTCTACCCTTTCCCTGTGCATTCAAACTCCTCTCCCTCTGTTGTCCTTGTCGGATCGTCTCGTCAACATGTCTCGCCTCGTGTCATGTCGCTCCTGTGCCCCTCCGTTTTCCTTGTGTTGTCATATCCCTGACAACCAGGAGCCACCAAACTGGAGAAAGTACTGGTAAAATATTAATTTCTCCTTTCTGTGTGTGTGTGTGTGTGTGTGTGTGTGTGTGTGTGTGTGTGTGTGTGTGTGTGTGTGTGTGTGTGTGTGTGTGTGTGTGTGTGTGTGTGTGTGTGTGTGTGTGTGTGTGTGTGTGTGTGTGTTATTGCCACTTCGTTCATGTAATAAGTTTACAACGTTGTTTCAAGAAATATAAAAAAATCCTCAATGTGGTGGACCTGCACTCTAACAAAACCCAGACTTATGTTAGATGTTTGTTAATTTGTTTTTATTATTTTGCTAATCTTGGAGAGAAAGTTTCACCCAAAGCTAAAAGGACGTTATAAAAAGTCTTTGAATTTAAATATAGTCTTTGTTGAATCGACATTATTCCTGTGGTTTTCCCTGTATAAATATCCATTCCAAGCTTCAGTCTTCAGTAGAAAAACAATGATAAATAAAAGAAAATTTGGAAAAAATATTTTTAATCAATCGACTGCAGAAGTATTTGTGCTTAATGTCATTCTGTGTCTGTGTGAGAGGGAGTTTGTTTGTGAGCCCAGTTTGTGTGACGTGGCTTGTAGTACCACCTTAATTTTTGTGGCTCTTGGTCTCTTGGACTGGTTGGCCACCCCTGCCCTAGCTAATCATCAGATAATTCCATCTAGTAATTATCCTCATTGCTATGACTCTGAACGAACAGGCAAGATTCAAGCCAGACCTTAAAAGTAGATGCTGTGAGCCTCCTGAATTAGAATTGGGATTTAGTTCCAGAATAGAGAAGTTAAGTAACTAAATCACTTTAAAAGATACATTAGACCTTGGTCATTACAAGCCTCACAAATATAAAAAAATGTAATTGAATTATAGGATTTTGCTACAATTCTGAAATGAACCTGAGTGAGATTAAGGAGTCCAGAATAAATCACATTGACGTCACAAGTGAAATGTGGACTCAACAGCTGGACACAGCAGGTTGCGAGATGGTGTGTCTTTCTTTAGTCTTAAGGTAAAGAGGAAAATGCTGAAGCTGAGCAGAGGTCGTGCAGGCAAGAGGGAGGGAAAGGATCAAAAACACCATGAGACTTGAAACGGGAGAAAAGCTGGAGCGACTGGTGAAACAACGCAGACGAACTGGCAACAAGACACAGAACTGAAGCCCAACTTGAAGTGCGGTCACCAGGTGAAGACAATCACACTCAGGCACAGGTGAAAGACATCAGGGCAGGTACAGCGATCACACATGAGGAGGGGAAGTCAAGGAGCCTGAAACAAGAGACGGCATGAACTACAAATTAAAACAAGAAACACACAATAGAAATATGCACAGTGACATAAGCTATTAAATGGAGTGTATTTAATGAAACAGTTTTAGGTCAAAATTATTTCAATTCAGTAACCAAGACCAAGATCATTAAAAAGAGGAATGATTAGTGTAACGTTAGTATGACGTTTGCAGATTTCGAAAACATACGTTTTCCAAATGAATTAGAAAATACATAGCAAGGTTTTGTCCCCTACAATCTCCCTCTGAACAAAACATCTCTTGGACGTAAAGCTGCTGCAGATATATACTCTGTCTACATCCACAATTAAGTACATATCCTGCCTCCTTTTAGTTTGAAGTGATTGGAGCAGATGTGGAAGACGTGAACTTCTTCTTTTCCTTGTTTATAAGTAAGTCTGTTTTTGTTCGCAAGAAGTGGTTAATGCCTCAATCATGTATTAAGTACAACTTCCATGTATCGGCAAATAACATTAGCTAGTGGATCCAAACAGTCATTGACAGTATAATGATTTGATGGAAGACAGAAACTGTAAATCTGTTAAGTACAAATCTAAATCTTTGCAAAGAGACAGTATGTGATTATGTTTACGTGTGGTCTCATTTGACCATGAAATAAATAAATAGTGAAATAGTTAAATATGTTTTCTGAACATAGAATGAAGTCATATTTGAATTAATTAATGACACTTTTAATTAATTATTTAATAGTGTATTTAATTTGGGCACATTTAGACCATGAAATGATTAATTGAATTGTAAAATGTTTTTTTACACAATGAATTGCTATTTTAATTGACACATTTATATATTTAATTCCAATTTTAATAAATTAATGAAAATTGTTTAATGGTGTATTTATTTAATGTTGGCACATTTAGTCAGTAAAGAAGAAGCTGCACCTCCTACAAATTGCTTTTTCACGAGTCATGTGGTGAAAAGTGAAATCTGAAGTGTCTTCTGCGAACACAGTTGAAGTTTAGTCATGTCAACCTTCAACCTTGTTTTTAAACTTATTTTTCAGAATTGCAGTCAGTGCTGAGTGTTGGAGGAAAGCATGAAGGGATTTTTACATCAACAGAACACTGAAAATGTCTGTGCTTTTTTCTCTCCTTCTATCCTTTAATCAGATTTAGAACATAAGAAAAGTCTCCACCCCTGAGCCTGGTTCACCTGGTTCACCTGGTTTCTTCCTGTTAGAGGGAGTTTTATCTCTGTTGTCCTTCTGGCGGCGTCACGTGGGAGCTTTCACCATTCATTGGAACGGTTCATGGCTGAGTGTGAAGCAGTTGGAATGCAGATCATCACCTCCGAATCTAAGTCTATGGTCCTTTCACGGAAAAGGATGGCATGTCCTCTCCAGGCGGTGGGGTGGACCTTCCCCAGGTGGAGGAGTTGAAGTAACTCGGGGTCTTATTCACGAATGATGGGTGATGGGATCAACCACAGGTTCAGACAGGCGGCTGCAGTAATGTAGTCACTGTACGTTGTGGTGAAGAGGAGCTGAGCTATAAAGCAAAGCTCTTGATGACAGAGTGAAAGACTCAAAGTCAAACTCCACATTGAGAGGAGCCAGTTGAGGTGGTTTGGGCATCTGATTAGGACGGCCCCTGGTTGTCTCCCTTCAGAGGTCTACCAGGCACGTCCAACTGGGAGGAGGGCCCGAGGTCAGCCCAGGACTCGCTGGAGAGATTATATCTCTGGTCTGGGAGCATCTTGGGGTCCCCCCCAAAAGAGCTGGAGGAAGTTGCAGGGTACGAGGATGCCTGGACGTCTCTGGTCTCTATACTGCCACCGTGACCCCAAACGGACTAAATGGGAAAGAAGATGAATTGATGGATATTCAAAACTGTAGCAGATATTTGCTTGATTGCTGACTTTCACATGAATCTGCGTTCTGAAAAACTACAAATACAGATCAATTCTCTTAACGGGTTAATTCTCTTAAAACTTACAGGTTAATTCACTCACATGGCATGAAGGCAGGAAACAGTGGAAAACTGGTCATTCACTGCTTCTCTCAGGCCCAATTTCATGAAGCCTGATTTATTTCAAGTCCATTCCCAACTGATGTTGTTGTGAGATAAATATTTCCTGTTACCAGATTATCATTGGAGTTCTATCTAGGTCAATTGGCGTAGGTCCATCAAAAGTTGTAAAATAGTGGTTAATAACAATGATTTTCTATATTTCTATCTGTAGGAGCTGTTGGTTAGTCAGTGAAGATTTTATCCTCAAAGTAAAATTAAAATACCTGATGAGCTTAATTATGTTTCCCAGGCTTCAGGCGTGGTATAAAGCATTAGTGAGGTTTTACAATGTTTCAACGTCTTCCTGACCCAACAAGCCAGCTGCAGCTGGCAAGACGGTGAAGCTGGTGTGAAATTACAGCCCCGCAATCCTTAATGCGTTTGGATGGTAAAAGTGATTTGGTAAAGGCAACGACAACTTACTTCTGACAGATCAATCAAGGAAGTGCATTGCTAAATAAAAACTGGCTTTTACCATTAGAGGTCATGCATACATTAATTAAAATGCAAAATAAGAATATACTGCAGAATTACAAGATGATGAAACCAAACGAGTCGAGGAAAGAAGCCCAGTGGCTCCCCAATAAAAACATTGGTATAATGGAAACGGAGAAAACGACAAAACAAAAAACACGTCACCTAAACCACACAGAATCAGTGGGATCCTATTTGGACAGCAGATGATTAGATTATTTAAAGATGACCAAAGAGGGAAGAATTTTAAGTCATTTATCTAGAGAATTCATGTGTTTTTGCCCATGAAATTTAGCAGAGTTGATGTTTGAAGGTAGAATTAAAAGACAACACACTCCACTAACAGAGCCACACCAGCCAACCGATCATTATGTCAAGACACTGGTTAACAACTGGCAGTATGCAGTGGAAAATGAACATAGAATAAAGTATCTACTACAAAAATAACATCAGACGTTGGTGGAGTAGCAAAACAGGAAGAGACCCAAGGGCACTGAGGGGTCGAGGGGGTTATTGCAACTCAGTCTTGGGTAAGTTGGACTTTCTTTATGTAGAGTATTTTTCTCCATCTCAAGGTGCTTTACGTTATTTGTCATAGTCACCCTTTCATACAGGATACATATATAGGATCAAAAATAGATTAGTTAATAATGGATTTATTTAGCGCTTTTTTCACGCTGACTCAAAGCGTGTACAGAGACCATTATTTATTCATACCAATCCCACCAGTGAGTTTGTGCCAATGGCCCCTCCAATCACCACCAACAGTCATACGAAGCAATGTGGGTAAAGTGCCTTGCCCAAGGACACAATGACAATGACTTTTTTTTGATAGAGATTTGAACCTCCAACCCTCCGGTTATTGGACGACCAACTCGACCACTGAGCCACAATCACCCCCAGTTATACATTAGTTATTGTTAAAATTACACAAAATCTGTGTAACCTTTTGTAACCTGACAAGTTGCGCCTGCGAGTCAGTATGTGGAACTTTATTTGAGTTTGTACCTCATGTTCATTATAGTGTAACACTTCCCATCCATATTTAGCATTCCCAGCCCTTACCTCTGCCCTTATGTTTCTGATCATTTAACAGGATTGTTGTGTCTTTACTACATTCTATGTGAATGTGTATTATATTGTTCCTGTGCTGCGCTGGTTAAGTGCAGAGCTGTGGCAACCCATTTTGAAGTTGTGATTCAGTTTGAGCAGAGTCCTCTTTGGGCTGAATAAACTCTGGTAAATGTAACGGCTCCTGTGGGCCTAATCCATTTCTTTAAACAGACGACGAAAATGCTCTTATACTATACATCATGTTTTTCAACACTACATTCATGTCTTGGCATTAAATTGCCATCTTTCATGTCTGTCTTCACCTGTACAAGAGTCTCCTGTGAACGTTGGAACGCCTTGTTTCTTCCCCGTGAGCGGTTGGTTTTTGCTCATCTGTTAAGCCGCTTGTCCAGATTTGATATCTTATTTTAGAAAACACCATTCGAGCATGTGCCCGTGGAAATAAGAAAGAAGTGTTGCGCAATAGGTAAATTAACTAAAACGACCCAGTTTTGCTAAAAGGGCCGTTATGCATTAAGATGATTTGAGGATTTCTCCTTTGACAACACGGATTCTAGCGTGTTTACAGATTAAGGGGGGGGGGATCACTTTCAAAATGCATCTCTGTTCTCTAAGGCAGTAATAATCCAAGATGTTCTTGTGACGCCTTTTAGTGGATTGATGAGTAAGATTGTACTGGATTAGTTTTTTGTTCTGCTTGTTTCTCTCTCCCCCTCCCCAGCAGGCCTGCTGCTAATGTGCTTTCTACAGTTTCAGTCTCACAAAAAATCCCTTTAAAAGGTACAATATGTAACGTTTTACTTTAAATATCAATCATGCTGATAAAAATAAAAATCATTCTCATAATTCCATCTAAAAATGTTTTTTATGTTGCCTCCCGCTGTTTCACCAACATGATCTACTAAAGGTTTAAACGTAAAAACAGACATATGTTGTTGTGCGCACACACACGTGGAAGCTGATTCACTAAGGCTACATTCACACTGCAGGTCTTGATGCACACTATTTTTTGCAGGGATCCAATTTTGTTTGTGTGATTGTTCCTGCTATGTTTTTATAGCAGCAACGATCACACAAACAAATGTTTTTGAAGGCGACCTCCATCTCACTGCCATGATAACGTTATTGGACCCCAGAGCACATGCACAGAAGACGGGGTAACTTCACACCGAGCACGCTGTTTATTGAAGTAAATATGGATGCCACGCCAGTCAGCCTCATGGTTGCCAGATCTGACTCACTGTTTTCAGCCCTAGCAAAATGTAAAGACTATCCCAAACATCAACCTCTGTTAAACCCATAAAAGTATTAAATGTGTAATGAAGAACACGTCATGAGCACACAACTGCACTAAATATATAAAGAAAAAAGGTAAAAGAATTTGACTCCCCAACTGATCAGAGACCTGCTCAATCTGGCAAAACTCGCTAGCGATTGTAGATCCATTTTCAAGTGGTTGTGCAATAGGAGACAACAAAATCTACGGAGCAGAAAAGAGGGCAGAGGTTTTAATATTTTGGCGTGGCCTGTGGTGCTCATCCATCTGCAGAACAACACTGTTTAGGTCCATGAACATGGAAAATCTGGTTTATGTTCCACGTTGTGCAAAATACTGAGAGGAGTTTGTTAATAGATTCCAACCTGCAACCTAATTTGCCACATCTGAAAACTGCCTTGGTTTCTGCTGTGCTTGTTGTCCCTTTTGTGTCCTTCCCCATGTCTCCCCTTTACTTCCGCTGTGTGTCTGTGTGGTGGGCAGAGTTGGCGTGATCAACACTCTGGCTGAGCTGCACACCTGAGAGCCACCTTTATCAACACCACCATGAAGACTTTGGCTAATCTTGAACTTGTTCCTAAATCGTTTGCACAAGACCAAGCGCAAATACCAGCAGAGCATCCAGGAGCACTTTAACAACAACTCCAGAGGAATGTGGCAGGGGTTAAAGACTCATGGGCTACAAAGGCAGCACCACATTTACACTCTCCACTGACAACATCCATCCAGCGACTTGGTCGAAGTAAACATCCCTCAGCCTCCATCACCAGAGGTCAATGCCCCCATCCAGCTGCACCAGCACCAGGTGAGGGCCACCCTGCATTGGGTTGATGCGAGGACAGCGGCCATTAAAGATGTCATCTCAGGCCTGCGCAGACCAGCGAGCAGAGTTTTTCACCACCATCGTCAACCTCTTGCTACAACAGTCTGCAGTTCCCACCTGCCTCAAGACCTCCACCATTCCAGTCCCCAAGAAGAATACAGTGACTGCCTGAACAACTTCCACCCGGTTGTTTTAACCCCCGTCGTCACAAAATGCTTCGAGAGACTCCTCATCCATCACATCAGTTCTGCCGTCCCTGCTGACCTGGACCAACACCAGTTTGCTTATCAAGCAAACAGGTGAACAGAGGAAGCTGTGATCACAACTCTACACACTGCCGTTACTCACCGGGACCAAAAGAACACCTATATATGGATGTCGTTTGTAGATTTCGGCTCAGCCTTTGACACGATCATTCCACAGAAACTGACGTGAAACTGAGCGAGCTGAGCCTGGGAAGCTCAGTGCGTGCATGGGTCCTGGACTTTGTGAGCAACAGACCCCAGAACGCCAGGATGGAAGGCTACACATCTTCTACTTTCATCCTGAACACAGGAACACTTCATTGGTGCGTCCTTTGCCCTCTCCTCTACTCCCTCTTCACCCATGATTGCACTCCCATCCACACCAACACCATCGTCAACTTTGCTGACGACACCACCTTGTAGGACTGATAATGGACAACAACGATTCAGCCTACAGGGAGGAGGTCCAGCACTTGAATTTGAATTTATTGAGAGGAAAGCCCCTTGAGATGCAACATTTCGTTTACAAGGGGGACTCGGCAGGATGGTGTCTCAGAAATATCCACACCAGAGACTTTGGAGGTTGTGAGGGCGGCTAAGAAAAGGATTGGGACTGTACTACCTCTCCTAAAAGTCACTTACAGCAGCCGACTTCAGAAGAAAGCCACATTCATTTCCAGTGACCCCACCCACCCCGGGCGCCACCTTCTCTCTCCCATCTCCCCTCCAGTAAAAGATACCATACCATTAAAAATCGAAATTAATCATCTCAAGCATCGCAGCCCCCCCCCCCCCCCCCCCCACACACACACACACATACACACACACACTGCATAATAATGTTGCACTGAACAATTTGCACAGCTGCTATACTCCCTTTTGCACTACTTTTGTAAATACTTTTGTAGGTTTTTCCTAGTCTTTGTTTTTAATATTTAATACTTAATATTCTATTTTCTCCACTGTTTTGTATTTTACTCTTGTGTGTTTGTTGCTGTCACTGAGGTTGCTGTTTGGACATTTCACTGCTTCTAATACTGTATATTGACATTGCTAGAGAGTGATAATAAAGTACTATTCTATTCTATTCTACTAGCACATCCAACTCCATGGTTTCACCTTGTTATGCTATGGTGAATGCAAATAAATAAACACAGAAACAATACTGTTTTAAGCAGTCAGTTCTCATGTAAACACAATCCAAAGAACCCAAACTCTTCATTTGTCTACACGTGTTTGCTCGTGATGTCTTTGATTGTATTATTCTAATTTGATCTCCCGCAGAAAAGCTGAAATTTGCATGAAATTTGCAGAATCTTAGTAGGAATTAGGGCCAAAGATGGCTAATTTTCTAACTTTGTCCCCTATGCATTTAGACTTGCACTACAAGTTTGCATGAGAACATTTTGTATTAAGTTGCTCTAATACATAGCAGAAGAAATGTTTAGGGCAACAGCAGTTGATGAGCAGGTCTTCATTCTGAACACAGTCCGGACCTCTGCAACTACAAGCCAAAAAGGACCAGGTGAAGGACCAACAGGCTCTGATGTGACTCAACACTGCCACCCAATGCACAACAACTGCAAGACTTGAACATTACACTTAGCCACTGGAAAATATTTTAAAATGCATCAGGCAAATCTGTGTTGGAACAATGAATTTGGCTCTCTGAGAGTACTCTAACATACTAAATGACTGATATTCCCAAAATAGTGCAAAGCTCTCATTTTCCCCTTTGTGCTGCACTCAGCCTCCATCAAGTGGGACGTGAGTTTTTAAAAACACACTTCTGATATGGCCAAATGAATATGAGTTTTAGTTTGATGATCTGCTGCCCTCAGGAGAACAATTTTATTTGCAAAACCGCTGACAAGTTATAAATGTAATGAGGATTTCTAGGGAATAGACGGCATAGAATCTGTGTATGACTGATCTAACCCCATGAGCTCGTTCCCCGCCTTATCTCTGGCATCACTTAGCAGCCGATTGTGAAAATGTGTGATGCATTAACATCAAGGATTTGCTTAATGTAAGTGTGCTGTTTGTGTGTCTGTGTGCATTTGCTGCCATTGAAAATGTTGTTCAGTAATGTGTGAGCCATTATGCGCTGCAATGGAAAAATAATGCACAGGTGGATTGAAGGATTAAAAAAATAACTATTTCAAATAAAGTCACTACAATTATTCAACAATTACACTCACAATGATGAAAAAAGGAGTGATCAGAATATCCTGGGAGCAGCTGGAAAAATTCCTGAGGAAATCTTCTTTTGGGTTTAACGGCAGTTTGCATTCACAGAGTTGCATTACTGCCGTCTGCTGATTTTATCTATCTACATTGTTTCCCACCCCTCTCGTAATCTCTGATGACTGTTTCCCCTCTCCCTCTTTTGTCTCCAGCTTCTTCGACCCTGATGACTGTTTCCCTTCTTCTTCTTCTTCACCTGGGCTTTGCAAAGCTGTAGGCTCAAGCAGCAGTGAGGAGAGAAATGAGACTGGAGGGAATATTGCAACTCAATTGGTAGTACCACACAGGGAGGAGAGAAATGGGCAATGATTAGGAAGATGGGGGGAGAAAAGAGGGAGTGGAATTATCTGGTGATGAATGATGGGGCAGCTGATGCACTAACTGATAAGGAAAACACTCAGATAATGGTCAAAACATTTGTCTCAATTCACAGTTCAAGTAACTTGTTATATGAGGTGTGTGTGTGTGTGTGTGTGTGTGTGTGTGTGTGTGTGTGTGTGTGTGTGTGTGTGTGTGTGTGTGTGTGTGTGTGTGTGTGTGTGTGAGAGAGAGGAGATTGTGAAATGCTTTTTTTTAAATATCACACCATGTCTGTCTTTGTCAAGCATAATACCAAGTATTTCAGCACATCCTTTTAATGGGAGAAAATTTAGAGAGTTATGATTTTTGTAGTTAGACTACACCTTCTTCAGTAGAAATAAATACACTGGAGTCACACAGGTATCTCATACAAAATGGCGGCCCTGCGATACGTCAGCTCTAATAGGCACCAGCAGCCAATCAGGTGTCTTGTATATTATGTCTATGCAGACAACAATTAGAGTCGCTTGAAATTGCAGGAAGTGATGTCACAGACATGGCAGGGGTCACATGGATGTATGACAAGAGTTTTGAAGTTTTTTACTTTGGCATGTCAGCCAGAGTGAGGCTCGCTGTTTCGATTGTGAGTTACAGTCATGTTTTGCTGCTTTTTGGGAAGGACTTTCTTTTGGGTTGATATTTATTTAAAATGTTGCGTCGTGGTGCTTTCACTGAGTCTGAGGGAAAGTATGGATATGTCAACACTTTATTTCATGTTCCAGCATTCTTGGTGTTTTTTCTAATTACTTCCAGTCACAGTGGCAATCTATGGTTGTTTGCTGATTAGTGTCTCGAGGTTGTAACTGTACACATCAGGCTGGAATCAGCCTTCATTCTCTGGAAAGAAAATCACAAAATGATGATTGAAACTTCTGAACTGAAATTTCTGAAGATTTAAGAGTGAAAATGTAACTGAGACAACCACAAGTCTCACTCCTGGATTTGTCAGACACACTAGGAGCCAAATCATTACTGTTTTTCACATTGTTTTGTGTGAACAAGCGACATGAAGCTGCTTGATTTGAAGTGAAGCAGCTAAGTAATATAGCAGTGATGACACTTTCTTCACTCCAGGGTCTGATCTCCTCGTGTCCAACTGTGCTAAAAAATTTATGTAACCACACTTACATTATCTTATTATTATCTACATGGTACAACTTGGTTACCATTCCCTCGAATAAGGCTGCCAGAAATTATTATTTTGATCGTCGACAAATCACCGATTATTTCTTCGATTAGTCAACTAATGGGATCGTACGTAAATTGATTGTAAAACATACAGCTTATAGCACCAGCATGAAGCTGCTCTTATATATGCTTGTAGCAACAAACACTTTTTTAACTGTGAAGCATAAAGTGCAAACGGCTGAGTAGAATAAGGAAACAGCACTTGCTTCAACAACACAAAAATAGATTCTTCAGGTTTATTTTTTAGGTTTTTTCTTTCCTTAATTTGTCTTTGGCCTCAAACAGCAACAATGAGGGAGGCACCTGGACTAAGGAGTTATTAAAGTCTTGGTCTCACTGACTCAAATAGAACAAAAGTGCATTTAGTGCTCAGTGCTCACAACTGTTAACGTTTATATGAGTAAGTAGTAAGTTAGCTCTCTGCTTACGCTAATATTAGCAGCTAACTAGCCACCTAGCTTAGCGAGACGACGGCCCCTCTTCATCGTTGTCACGAGCCACAACGTTCCTGTTCAGGTGCTCGGGTGTTGCAGTTGTGCTGCCGTGGAAGGCAAGTTCTGTCTGGTAGATATTTCATTGCACACTTTTCTCTTTTGTTTTCTTAAAAAGCTCCAGACTTTGAGCTCCGTTGCCGCCGGGGCGCCATGATAGCAGAGCCCGTCTGGTAGAACTTCCAGTGACATCACGGCTGACCCTGATTACCACTACTGCCCATGTGTGTCAAGGACAGGAAGGCAGACGTGGCAGTGGAAGGTGCTGCAGCAGTTTTGAGAGAAAAACAAAGATTAAAAAAAACAAAAAAACGACACTTCAACTATTAAATTACTTGTCGATGATTTTAACAGTCGACATAATCGTGACTAGTCGACTAATCGTGGCAGCCCTACCCTCAAATCTCATCAGAAGAAAGCACAAGAGAAAAGATTGTGTCTTTGTCTGATGTCTCACCGTTCCACAGAGAGTTGAGTTTGTGTCATTGATGTGATGACAAACTCCTCCACAACCTGTTTAGTGGCTGAGTTTGGAGGAAAGGCTGTTAGAGAGTCACACTCCAGCTTCCCCCTCGGAGAAGCGGCTGGCATCATGCTCTGACTGGCATGCAGACGAGGAAGGATACCCCACTTAATTGCAGAAGAGCTGCGCTGCACGCTCGAGTAGAATATATCCATAAGGCAGAGCTCATCAATAATGGAGGGACTCCAGACAACCTAGTAGACTTTGGCTCTAACACACAACTTCTTACTTTGTGTGTGTGCATGCTTGTATGCGTGGTCCTGCTGGTTTGGCTCGACTATCTTGAGTTCATGTCACATTAAATCTTATAAACTGCTTCTAAAATGTTAATGCTGTAGAACACTATTTGTGGTTGTGTTAGGTACACCAAGCAGCCAAAACATGATGATCACCTCGTGGTATTTTGCACCAAGATGTTAGAAGTCGGGTGCATTATTCTACTGAAAGAAGCGATCAGGAGAATATATTGACCTGAGGGGGTGAACATCTGCAGCAATGCTTGGCTAGCCGCTACATGTCAGAATCACATCCTCATGTTGAGGTGATGAAGAACCAAAGTTTCCCAACAGAAGATTACCATCAACTTCATAGTCCTTCCACTCAATTGCCTCTTTCCACTGTGTGGACTGGACACGCTGTAACAAACATAATACATAATAATAACAACAAGAATAATAAGCGGGAAAACTCCACACCACCCAAATGAATTCCCAAATACCAAAAGGTCATGCTACGTAGTTTCATCAACCGACTGGCCACATTCTGGAAACTAACACTGTCATTTGATGATTCACACACAAACTTTACACCAAATAAAAACAGAGAGTCACAAAGTGAGAGTGTATGGCCAGCAGGGCTCCATCTTCCTTCACTTTGTGGTTCAGTTCTGATGGTTATTATTGTGAAGAGAGGTCAGTATGAGTCAGCATGGGCACCTTCACTGTTCTCAGCTTGGTACACAACTCAGAGATGGTCTGACTCAGCGCATCGACATTAAGGAACAGCTCTGCTACAAAGACATTGAGCTGTTAGCAGTTAGCATGGGGTGTCATTATCTGTTGAGGGAAGCAAGCTGCAGACACAGCACCCACAGGCCCTGTTTGTTATCCCTGGGGACACTAATCATGCTTTTTTTATTTAGTTTTTTGCTGCGCAACTTTCATGTTGGTCCCTAAAGAGCAGATGCGAGGCAGGACGGAGACCGGGACACGGGAGCAGACGCTACGGCCGTAACTGAAGCTCTACCGAGTCCACTCGTCCCGTCACGTCAATGGCCGGTGCGCCATTACGTGAACTGCCGCGTGCCGCCCCAGAACTCCGGAGTTCTGGTTCCTCGACACTAAATCAACATGGAATATGGTGTCATGAGCTCCTTAAGGTCTGTTGATAATAAAACTGAATTTTGTTTAAGTTTTTGTTATAAATTGTTTAATCAACTTTCTTGCCATAAATTAGTCCCGGAAGAAAAGGCCTTTCATTTAAGTTTTAGTTGACAAAATAATCACTGGTGCAGACTGGCTGTGTGGGACACTTCATCACATCTTCAATCTGAGTGTGAAGCTGGTGCGAGTGCAACAACTATGGAAGACATCCTATGCGGTACTCATGCCCAAGACTCCACAGCCCAAGGACCTCGGCAGCTACAGACCAGTAGCACCAACATTTCAGCTGATGAAGACCCTGGAGAGGCTGGTCCTTGTTCATCTCCGCCTGCTGGTGGGCCCATTAATGGACCCACTAGATTGCCTACCAGTGCAGCATCGGGATGAATGACGCCGTCATCTTCCTCCGGCACAGAGCACATATAGTCAATACAGAGTCATCATATAGAACACATGTGTCAAACTCAAAGCCTGCGGGCCAGATGTAAATGGCAGGCCCCACGTTATTTTATGTGGCCCGAGAGGGCTTAAAGGTCTGATTGTCTTAAAATAAATACCGTATTGTTTTCTATAGACGCGCAGTGCACACCTCGGGGTGCGTGTCTATTGGAAACAATGCGGTAATTACGTGTGCCTTTGTTGACATGGAAGTAGTTCTGCACTTGT
The DNA here is from genome assembly GCF_963383615.2 of Lipophrys pholis. Classification (NCBI taxonomy): domain Eukaryota; kingdom Metazoa; phylum Chordata; class Actinopteri; order Blenniiformes; family Blenniidae; genus Lipophrys; species Lipophrys pholis. The sequence continues at coordinate 2,806,718 of NC_137639.1, read as the reverse complement.
GCATATCCAGTTTAAGATGTTCCCCACACCGACCCGTGCTCCACCAAACGGCAGACAACCCCCCTGCATTGACCATAAACTACATTTCCCACAATGCATGCTGATTGGATTAGTTTTATAATACTAAAGATGTAAATTTGCACTTTTGCTACAATCTGGCACATTTACAATTTGTACATGATTGTTCATTAGTGTGTGTTGTCCAGATCAAATGAATAAATAAATAAATATTATATTACAGATTGCAGTAAATAAACGCAATAAATGCAATTTTCAACAAGTAGACAAGAGAAACACAAACGATTCCAAAATGTCCAGGAAGAGAAAACTTGATGCAGATGAAAGGATGTTTGATGAACGAAGGGAAGGAGAAGACATGTTTGTGCTTCAAGGAGAAAAACAGTTTGTCTTTAGTGTTCTGAGGCGTGTCGGTTTCAAACAGTAAAATATAAGTTCACATTTGGACACCAAGCACAGAGGTAAGTATCACAAAGTTAGACTTAACAGAGCAACTAGCAAATATATTATATATCTATGCAAATGCATATGTAATATTTATAATATGAATAAGTAATAAAGCCAGAGTTATTTAAAATTGAGGAGTAGTTACATTTATTTTACATTATATTTGGTTACATTTAGTTACATTTATACTGTCTTAGTTACATTTGGCCTTTTGAGGGCAGCCATGATGCTGATGTGGCCCTCGGTGGAAATGAGTTTGACACCTCTGATATAGAAGATGCAGTCAATGAACCATGGTTTCTTAACTATTGTAATACATGAACAGAAAGTTATGTCACTGGCTTCATTACATTCAAAAGGGCCAAAAGTCTTACAATATGGGTTAAAAGTGTTGTGGAGTCTTGGTGGTCCCTTCACACAACAACGATGCCAGGAGCCACTGAAAATGAAACTTTTTGAAAACAATCAGCCTCTGTTACCATGTCGACGGTGGAAATGCTGCTGCTGTGCATGTGCTCCACGGCCGTAGTAAATTGTTATTCTGCACATGCTCAGTAGATGTACAATAAAAACAACGTTTGCCTCCAGTGTCATGACTCCCAGTATATATTCTCCCGGGATTTGGTAGTTTTATTTTGACAGTCACCATAATAACAATCCAACTTGGTCATCTGTCCATTGGAATGTTGGTGTACTAACATTGTTAATGTTTAGAGCGTATTGTCCTCAGTGGAGTTTCATTACAAAAACAAACAGCACCCACAAATGGCACAACATGACAACAAAATATTTTATCTGCATTTCTGCCTTTTCCATGTAAACTGGAATAATTTTTAAAATGTTGCAATCAAAATGTGCAACTTTTCTAAAATGAAAATGCTAAAAAGATGCACTTTTACTTGAAACCTGTTTGTCTTTGCCTTATGGACACCAGTCCTCCGAAAACACATATTTTGGGACTGTAGGAGAAAATGCACAGAGAGAGAGAACATGCAAACATGACATGGCATTTTTCTTTTGTCTGGTTGGTGTCTGAAGGTAAAACTACAAATCAAACATAAGAGTGAGCATTGCCTACATGTGTTTGTGTTGATTCAATGCTAACAACAGACTGCTTCAGACTTTTGTGAGATGTGAAACTATAAAAAAGCTATTTAAACAAAAATATAAAACAATGCAAAGGCTTCCTGTCATGTAAATCCTGAAGACGATGCGGATATTCTGCTTTAAGTACATGCTGATGTCTCTGCAGCGGGAGCTGGATGCTTTATTTTAATGTCACATTGAAGTGTCACGGCTTGTGTGAAGGTACCTTAAATGCATGTGTTTGTTTTAATTCTGTGCCTGAGGCGTCGTACAGAAAACTGAGGCTTTATGTGCCAGCTCTGCTTAATGGTTGTGTGAACACTACCTGCTTCCATCAGCACATTCAGCCACTTTTCTTAGATGAGTTTTTCTCGTTAAACGTGTTTCACAGCGCCTGCGCCGCTGACGCGCACTGACAGCTTGTCTAAGTTACGAGTTCAAATAAAAACTTTCAAGCATGTGGGCATCCATCTGTGGAAAATGTGAACGTAGCAGATCACTGCTTTGTCATTTCATTAAAAAACAACTTTATACTAACATGACAAAGGAATACAGAGGGAACTGATGTGAAATACACCAAAGAATCTATTAGAGGAGCACAGAATTAAAACAATGTCAAGACACGCCGCCGTCATTTATTCCACACCTGAAATCTAGAAGCTGAGTACCACTGCATAACAACACAAAGCACCAATACTCATCACATGACATTATACAGCATTTTAATACGCGCAGATTATGAAGTCACAGGAAATGTACAGTAGGTAGAAGTAGAAAAAAGGATTGACGATACAGAGCTTCAAATGTTGAAATGTCTTTCAAATGCTCAGTTCCAACAATTTCAATGAGCATCGCATAAAGCAAGTTTCTTGCTGTCGTATCCTTGTATGGGAATATGTGTATATTTCGCATTATTTGATCCATTTCATCTGGAGGAGAGCTTGGGAAAGTTTTCATCAACACAGATTTTAAGTAAATAGGAAGTGGAATAAGGCTCCGCCCACTGTCAAACTGGTAATTTCCCACTTGGAAAGTGAAACGTCATAAGGATTTCTTGGACGCAGTCCACATGACACTTCTTGTGCATTCCTTTTACAAATCATCCGTGGCTGCTGGTGAGACATTTCTTAGGTTGGCTCTTCATTATTATTCCATTCCAGCCAATGTTAACTTAATTTAAATACAGTATGTTTATAAACCACATTACAATAATCTTACTTTTTTTTTTTTTAGATTGGGAGAGGCCCTCAGTGATAAAACATAATAGTTATTTTAAACAGCTAGTGGACAGAGACACTTATTAAGACTCTTTCATAAACATACTTGTAAAGAAATACAAGCGGAAGCTCCATTAATCCCTTTAAGAAAAATAATGTGTTTTGGGGCTGGTTTACTGGAAATGACAGTTAGTCTGAGTTTAGGCAAAACAAAAGGTCAATTCACCTTTCAAAGCATTATAGAATGCTCTGAAAGAAACGAAAAAAAAAGAAGTGCAAAATAAACTGTTCTTTTTAAGCTCTTAGATGTTCAGTCATTAATAAATATGAACACATCTAAACATTTGTTAACATTAAGAAACCTGGACACATTTGCAAAATTCTGAATACATTTCTGTTTGTGTGAATTTAAAAATAAGTGTACAGGAGAAAGTTGAACCTGACCTGCAACTTTTCAGTCAAATGTCTTCTTTCAAACCGGTGAATTAGAAGAGATGTGACAGAGTTAATAATCAGAGATTCACCGTTTGTTGTCTTCATCTCAACATCTCATAGAAACACGCCAGAACAAACCAGAACCGACTTTAAGCCAATCACTGAGCAGCTCTGGCCAGGGGCCATTTAAAAAACGCTCAAGTCTCGGACACGAAATGACGCTGATTGGTTTGATTTCATGTCAGTCACTCTGGCGTTAATCATGATTGGTGAGATTACTACTACGCCCCGCCTCCTCGGGGCATCTTTCCTCAGCGCCCCAGGCTACTCTCTCACACACACACACACACACACACACACACACACACACACACACACACACACACACACACACACACACACACACACACACTCTAGAGAGAGAGAGAAATCAAGAAATCCTCTCTTTTATTGAAGATTATTTGTAGAAAATGAAGCGAATACAGTTCAGGGCTCATTGTTAGTTTGTTGGCATCAACAAATTTCTACAGTATTACAGTTTATTCATATATACTGTATATATATATATATAAACAACGTGCCTCAGCGCCCTCTATTGACCAGCCGCCACTGCAAATCATTCCCATTTATCAGCAGATTTTTATGTGGGAGACATTAAAGGCTGTTTATTGTGAGTGCTCCAAACTGGGAAATTCCTTCTGAGTTCCCAGCTGCAAGAATGACTCTTTATGTCGATTATAAAGCATTTCGAATGTTTTATCCATCCAATCATCTTCTATCCCGCTTATCCAGTTCAGGGTCGGTGGCTGCTGGAGCCTCTCCCAGCCTTCTATGGGCGAGGGCAGGATACACCTGGACAGGTGGCCAGTCTGTCACGGGGCAAACACACAGACAAACAGCCACACACTCACATTCACACCTTGGGGCAATTTTAGCATCACCTATTGACCTCATATACATGGTTTTGGACAGTGGGAGTTTTGGCTTGAGTACCCGGAGGAAACCCACGCACACACGGGGAGAACATGCAGACTCCACACAGAATTTATTATTTAGTTTTAATATTTAACTTTTTTTTTTTAAGTAACTTTTTAAGTCAATTAAAAAAGTACAATTAAGTAAATTAAAATAACAACATGTTGTACATCAGTGAGCAGTGGGTATATAAAACAATAAATCATTACAATAAGTTATTAATTGCCTGTGTTTTTGGTTTCTTGTACTGTAACATTTGAAATGGTTGTTTTTGTCAAGATTTTTGGGAACTTCCTGAATCTTCCACAGAGGGTCAGTCTGCAATTGTCACTGCTCGTAAAACGTGGGCAGACATCAGAACAGGAAGGCACAGACGTGTTGCTGATGTGCCGGATGTTCTTTTGTCCTCTCTTACACTGCGGCACTTTGCTAAAGACGAATCCTGGAAAACACAGACGGCTTCTCCCCTCACAGGACGGCTCCAGGATGCAGGTCGGCCTGCTTTAAAATAATAACCCAGATGACAGCGGGAAAGACTTCAGGGAATCGTAATTAGCTCCCTATCCACCAAAACATGCAGCGTGGCGAGGAGGAAAATATTGATCTGCCTCACAGCCATCTGAAAACAAGAAACGTTTCAGCTCTGGTGTTGTTACTGGGTGCTGAAGGCAGGGCTGGATTTAAAGGTGGTGATGGCAGGGACGCTCACTGTGTGTAATGTGGAGATCAGTGAATGACAGCTTTTGCTCTCTCCTGCAGCAACGAGAAGAGGGCGCCTGCTGAGGGGAAGGTTCCATCACAGAAAGGAAAAAGAAAAGAGGACGAAAGGCTTTACGTCACACATGGTGGCTGTCTTTAACAGTGTGAGATGTGATCACGCAAGGATTATGAAGAAATAGGAGATAAAACTACAAGACAACTTTCTCTCATCATAAAAACTCATCTGAGAGACCATCAGAATTTTCTTGTTTTAAAAATGGACCCTGATGACAACTCTAATTTTCTACATCAAACATAATAAGTCTTAACAGGTGTGAGAATTACTATTATAACAAAATATCATCTGTAAGATAGACCAACCTTTAACTAATCAGCTAGAATCTGTTCCTAACGACTTACCTGGTTAAATAAAGGTTGAAAAACACGTTCTCAGAGATAAAGATACCGAAATTCAATGAACAAGTAGAACTGAGTACTTGATCAAATATTGTACTGTTTCACAACACTGACCTTATCACAGCATGCTGTGTACAAACGCAAACAAAAGCCACTGTTTTCAGTTTGTGTGGCTGTGCTTTGGTTACTTGTTGGTGGGTCTGTATCCATTGGAATCCAGCTCTGCAGGACTCTCCATGGGTGTGGGGGGGCTGGTGGGTTCTACAGATCGTACGTCCCCCATTAGGTGTGGGATTATTGTTCCCCTTCCAGACCCTCATAGGGCTTTTCCACCAAAAAGAACCAGGTTCTAGTTCGGGGCCGGTGCCAGGGCCAGTTCCTTAAACGAGCACCGCCAAAGAACCGGTTCTTTTTCCACCGTTAACGGAGCCAAGTTAGAGCCACGTCATTGCGTCGCTCCAAAACGTGATACGTCACTGATTTCACCAACTTAGCGCTGACAGCGTTCATACAGGAACCAGGAGACGGACTGTATTTATCGGTTTATTCGCTCCATCTAGTCTGACCTGAACCTCAGATGCACCAAAGAGCCAGAAAACATTGAGGCTCCTTGTCGCTCTATTGGTGTTTTTTCATGCCCGTCTTGTTTTAGTCTGGAGCCCCGGAGTGGCCAAAGAGAAAAAATTTAATAAATAAAATAATAATAATAATAATGTGAGAATAAGCTTGGGGCTTATTTTTCAGCCTTTCGGCATTCCATAGTGACTTTCTGCGCCTTCCACTTTATTTCTGGAAGTGTCTGAATCAAAAGCTTCAACATGGAGGAATGGAGGTGTAGAATGATAGAACGCTGCTCTACAGCCGTTTCCATGGTAACCTAGGTAAACACTCTGATTAAAGTTCTCTTTCACATGAAGCCTTCAAAAGGCTCATTTTATGGGAAAAAAATCCAAGCTTTCATTTACAGTAGTTTGTAGTTTAGTTTGTTTTTTAGTTACTGATGAACCAAAAGTATTCTTCATTATAAATTCTGTGGGTTCGAAAATAATAACGGGGCAGACCTCAGTCTGCGGTCATAACACGAAACAAGAAATGAAAGTGAAGTTAGTTGCAGGGTTTTCAGGTCCAGAGGCGGGGTGATGACATAATCCTTTCAGCTAATGTGTGACTTGCCCATCCACAAGTCAAAGTCGAGGCGACGTGTTAAGATGTCTGCTCTCTGGAACCCTTTTAAAAAAAACTACCTGTATTCAAGATCCTCAAATGCCGCGCCCTGAGAATGATCAGCCAAAAACGATGTGGTTAAATGAAACAGCGTTGTCGTGTGGACAGAATGTGAGTTGCAGTATCTTTAGTAATTCTGTGATTCATTCACAGAGAGGTCACCTCCACAGTGCTGCCATGTCTCAGTGGAGGACAAACGGCTTGTAGCCCCACACGCTGTGATGTCTCCTCCCCCCGCAGGGGAACAACAGTCTTTGATTGGCTGTTACAAGTAAGGGTCAACAGCAGCGACGTCCAAGGTCAGCCTCGGCTCGACGCTCCTGCCTTCTCCCTTCTTTCAGTTTTCTATCTTCTTTCCAGGAGACGATCAGGCTTTGGTAATATTCATCAGCTGCAGCAAACACGTACATTCTTGAAAGCCATCTCGAGCTGCACGTTTAATTGATATGAAAATGAGGCAGGATTTAGTCGCTGGACATTCTTGCTTTTCTCCAAAAGAAACCGTTGTTTGAAGGTTTCTTTTTCTTGCCTCAGGAACGAGAGTCAGCTGGTTTTCTGATCCGGAATGACTGAAGATCAACCTGCGCTGCTCATCAAGGAAAGCGTCAAATCTGAAGAGGTGGTATTTGCTTTATTTTTTTTTTTTAAATCAACAGTGACAAAGAGTTGCTGCTCATGATTGTTCTAAAATCACTATCATCTTGTCAACAATGAAAACATCCAGTGGAAGATAAATGTAAACACAATCTGACAATTTTCTGCCTAAATTGTTATTATAAATAAAATATGATTTGACCTGCATGTAAGTCCCAGATATGGACAACATGATTCAGCTAATAACACAAAATGTAATGACTGCATTTCAAATTATCATTGACCACAGTAAATATTCCTTCACAGTGCGACTGGAATCTAAATTGTACAAATTGTCCTTTTATGTTCTTCTTTGAAAAAGACAGATATCATACTAACAACCTCAGAGCAGACAAAGCCTCAAGAAACAGAGACAATCTCCAGTGAGCAGTAGTTGTCTGGGACAAAAAGAGGTCAGAGGAGGAAGGACAGACTGATTGGAGATGATAAAAAGACAGCAGGAGCTCACAGAACCTCTGGTTCCAACTTGAAATGAGATTCACAGGGTGAAGCTTGAAGCTGATGTAGACCAAACCAGGTCGCCCTGCAGGAAACTGAAGCTACAGTTCACACAGAACCTCCAAAAGTGGACCACAGAAGGTCTGCGGAGTCACTTCTGCTGAAACATTCAGAATTTGGTGAAAACGCCATGAGAGCTTGAATCCATCTTGCCTGGGATCAATGGTTAAGCTGCTGCTGCTGCTGCTGCTGCTGCTGCTGCTGCTGCTGCTGCTGCTGCTGCTGCTGCTGCTGCTGCTGCTGCTGCTGCTGCTGCTGCTGCTGCTGCTGCTGCTGCTGCTGCTGCTGCTGCTGCTGCCGCCCCCGCTGTGATGGTCTGGAGGAAATTTTCTTCTACATATCAGCTGAGCAAGTTAAAACTCCACAGTCTACCTGAGGATGTCCATCCCTTTATGACCACAGTGTCCCACCTTCTGATGGAGACTTCCAGCTAACAAAGATCAAATCATCTCAAACTCGTTTCTTGAGTTCTCTGGACTCCAAAAGCCACAGCCACAGAAACAAGACATTCACATCATGATATTCAGACCACAGATACGCAGAAACTGCTGATGTCAATATGCACCAAAATCTCCTTCCAGAACGTTGTTCATCCTACGACAGCGAGAGTTAAGGACGTCCAACTTGGTGTTATTTTATTTTTTCTTTTCTTTTATTTATTCCATTCATTAAAAAAAAGAAAGTAAAATTCTATTTAATATTAACACAAACGTTTACAAACTTCTGAATGAAAAGGAGCAGAAGGAAGAATCTTATATAATCTCTTCCTTTGTACCAATAATCAGTTCATAACAGCATGAGAAAACAACAACAAACAACAACATGTCTGTGATGATTGAAACGCAAGCACCGCCACTCATTCATATCAAATTTGTCTTTGATAAAACATAAAATTAAACAAACCAGAAAACAACACTAAAGAACAAAACAGACAAGCAAAAGGGTCGACATCAACAACAACACCAAACAAAACCCCAGCCAGATGTTCGTAATAAAGAATCTGTTGGGCGTAAATATCTGCTCAAATCACCAACAGTTAGTATTCTTTACATCAACAGAAGTCATTTTAAGCTGAGATTTGATTCGCTTTCTTTTCTTGAGAGAGCTCATGCACATGCACACTACATCTGGATTAGCAGCTTGTAAAGGTGTCTGTTTGACATGTGAGTTCTGGAAGTCTGTTTTCAGGCACCGCTGCAGGTCTGAAGTGATTTCTACAGCTGGTAGTTTATTTACAACATTTCATTTGATTTTTCATTTCTCCTACTTTGATATCTGTGAAAAAACAATTATCCCAGCGAGCACTTGCTTTTTGCACGTCTTAGACACCCAGAGCAACATAAAGCAGATCTGCTTCTTTATGTGTGACTGCTGTAAGACAGGCAGGGTGCAACTACTGGAGCTTTGAAAACAGCAAGAAAACAGTCTTCAGTCGCTTCAACACACAATGAAGAGTTCAAATGAAAGGACCTGAAGATGTGATGATAAACACCAGCACACCTTTCACTGCTCATGTCTAACCCACAGTCAAACTCTTGTTTAGAGTCGATATTCTCAGTAACTCCTCAAGTAATGACACACAGTGGTGGCGAACCAATGGAGGGCGCCATGATTTCACCAATGACTGATTAAGATTATGAGTGACTGACATGAAATTTAACCAATCAGCGTCATTTAATGTCTGAGACTTGGGGCGACTTTTAAAATCGCCCCTTGTTCAGTGACTGGCCTAAAGTCAGTTCTGGTTTGTTCTTGTGTTTCTACGAGATGTTGAGATGAAGACTTCAAGCAGTGAGTCTCTGATTATTCACTACGTCACATCTCTTCTAATTTACCACTTGAAAGGAGAAATTTGACTGAAAAGCTTTAAGTCAGGTTCAACTTTCTCAATTATATTTAGTTTTGAAAATGTGTCCAGGTTTGTTAATGTTTATATATGTTCATATTTATTAATGACTCACAATCTAAGAGCTTAAAAAATGCAGTTTATTTTGCATTTCATTTTTTTTCTATAATGCTTTGAAAGATGGATTGATGTGTTGTTTGAAAATTACCTGATATACCTTTGTTTTGCCTAAACTCAGACTAACTGTCATTTCCAGTAAACCAGCCCCAAAACACATTCATTTTCTAAAAGGGTTTAATGGAGGAGCTTCTGCTTGTATTTGTTACGAGGGACCAGAGACTAGGGAAACTAGAAACATGGGACAACTATCCTTAGTTGACAAGAATAGCGAAGGACCAGAGACAAGAATAACTAGGGACCGGAAGAAACTACAACTAGAGAAACAAGTCTGAGGCCACATTTTCACATACTAAGGTTTTTACAATAACGGTGATATTTCTCTTCGTTTGGGCCTTGCATTTACACATAAACGCAGCTGGTCTCCACAAATGATGATTCTTGAAAACTCTGGCCACAGTGGAGATTTAGAAATACTTGTGTTTCTGTTTGCATCGAAAGGGGGGTAGGCAGAGATTTACTTCCTAATTCTTGATGTTGTGTTTTTCCAAGGATTACGATCATGACTTCATACTTCTCGTTACACTGCCCCCTACAGGTTTGGCTGCTCATAGACTCTCTTAACCAGGTGTATATGCAGGTTCGTGTCAATAAAGATTCTTTTCTACTTTCTGGTGAGTAAATCAGTGATTAAAGACACCTCGGACACACAGATTCACCCCATCACTATCAGTGACCATGCACCTGTCACTATGACAGTCACTAATAGAACAATCACCCCTCCTATCAGACAATGGAGATTTAACACATCACTGCTCAAGGATGCAGACTTCCTCACATTCTTTAAAAAACAATGGACAATCTTTTTAGAAAAAATGACCTGCCTGGTGTCTCTCCCTGTGTCCTCTGGGAGGCGCTAGACCTGCCTGGTGTCTCTCCCTGTGTCCTCTGGGAGACGGCTAAAGTTGTCATGAGAGGTAAAATCATTTCTTACTCCTCATACAAGACCAAAAAGGACAAAATAAAGGAGAAAGAACTGGAAGATAAAATCAAAACCATGGAGACAGCTCATGCTGCCTGCAAAGACGACCGCCTATTGATGGAACTAAGGAAATTAAAAATGGATTTGAATAAAATAATTGAACATAAAACACGATTTCAACTGCAGAGACTACGCTGGGAGAACTTTGAACATGGTAATAAATCCAGCAAACTTTTAGCAAATCAGTTAAAACGAAATAAAGAAAAATGTATAATCCCCTCAGTCCAAACTCAAAATGGTAAAATCACTTTTAACCCTCAAGAAATAAACAATACTTTCAGAGAATTTTACAAAAAGCTTTACTCTTCACAAATTAATCCTTCACAATCTGAAATAGACTTTCTGAGCACAGTTGACCTACCAAAATTAAAAGAAGAACAGATCCAAGGCCCTGAAGCTTCCATCTCAGTAGAAGAACTGCAGGAAGCTCTCCAGCACATGCCTGATGGTAAAGCTCCAGGACCTGATGGTAAAGCTCCAGGACCTGACGGATACCCCACTGAATTTTACAAAGAATTATGGTCTTTACTCTCACCTATTTTGTTTAGAATAATTGAGGAGATTAAAGAATCTTCAACTCTCCCCCAACATATGAACTGTGCAAATATCAGTCTTCTTCTAAAACCGGATAAAGATCCTACACTACCATCTAGCTATCGCCAAATATCAATAATCAATGTAGATCTTAAAATAATTAGTAAAACATTACTCGCCACACTACGAAAATTTGGATTTAGAGAAAATTACCTCTCCTGGATAAAGATCCTGTCCACCTCACCCAGTGCCTGTGTTAAAACCAATGACCAAATGTCCTCAAGGTTCAAACTTGAGAGAGGCACCAGACAGGGGTGTCCACTCTCACCATCTCTCTTTCTAATTTTTATGGAACCACTAGCAGCAGCCATCAGACAGAACAATAACATAAAAGGAATACGAACAGTAAATGTAACGCATAGAATATGTCTCTATGCAGATGATGTGCTATTTTTCCTGCAAAATGCAGACTTCTCTTCCAGAATCAATAGGGTTAATAAACAGGTTCTCATCAATCTCAGAATATTCTATAAATTGTAATAAATAAGTCGTCTTGCCTAATAACTATTTTTCAGCACACACCTAACACCCCACTAAAACCAGGGAACATCAAATACCTCAGCATTAACATCTCAGTCAACTGTCAGACTTGGTACACTTAAACTACACCCCCCTTATTAAAACAATAGAGGAGGACCTCACTCGATGGAGGACACTCCCTATTTCACTTCTGGGGAGAGTAGCAACAATCAAAATGATGGTCCTGCCTAAAATTAACTACATCTTCTCAATGATCCCAGCAAAACCACCAAAAACCTGGTTTAACACTCTTGATTCTCATGTCTCAAAATTCTTATGGAAAAACAAACCATCACGTATAAGTTTAAAAACACTACAGAACACCAAGGACCAAGGTGGCTTAGAACTCCCAAACTTTTACAATTATTATCTGGCCAATAAAGTACTTTATGTTGTAAAATGGATTAATCAGAAACCCTTAGATGAAGGCTGGCTAGACGTTGAAAAAACATTGTGTGAAGATCTCCAAATCAGAGATCTTCACTTCTTCAGTCCTGTCATCAAAAAGCACAGCTGCTTTAAAAGCATCAACAGAAACACATCGCTGACAGCTTGGTGGGAATTGCTTAAAATGAATGGATCTTCACTCATCCCCTGCAAACTCACCCCATCTGGAACAATCCTGACATCCTGCAAAAGAAAGAAACCAATAAACTTCCCAAGATGGCAAAATAAAAGAATAAGACACTGAGAACAACTTTTCTCCAATAACTCTTTTATTCCATTTAATGAGCTAATAGAAACATCTGGTATCAGTCAAAACAACTATCTGAAATATCTTCAGCTTCAGTCAATAATACAAACTAAGTTCAAACTAGAACAGATTAACCTGAACTTACCTCAGACAGTGACAAACCTGAAGATCTCAGCACCTAAACCTCTTTCTAAAATTATCTCAATCCTGTCAGGTTCAAATATCTCAATATCCCTTCCCACCTTCAAATGGGAAGAAGATCTCAACATCAACAGAGACCCAACGTTTTGGTCAGAAATCTGTACAAATACATTGAAAATGAGCAAAAACACCAATATACAGCTCATACAATACAAGGTTCTTCACAGAGTTCATTACACAGGACAAAGGATGTTCAAGATGGGGCTCACTCCCACTAACATATGTTCAAACTACACAGGTGATCTCCCCGATACCTATTTACACACACTATGGTTGTGTACACCAGTCCAAACGTTCTGGCAAAAGATCTGTGAAGATTTATCGTTATGCCTGGGCCCCCCTATCCCAGTCTCACCTTCACTTTGCTTGTCAGGTGATCTCACAGAAATTAAAAGAGAAACAAATGAGTCCTGCATGCTCCTGGTTTCCCTAAGCGTCGCAAAAAAGGCTCATGAACTGGAAATCCAAAAGTAATCTGAATATAAATTTATTTAAAAACTTACTTCTAGACCACATCACATTGGAGAGAATTTCTGCTTGTAGGAAAAATCATTTGACACAATTTGAGTCGACATGGTCCCCAATAATTAAATACACCATGTAGCCCTGTGGGGGGCGCTCCGCCCTGGGGCTCTGGTGGCCGTCAGTGGCTGGGGCGTCGCGGCTTGGGTGGTTGGGTGCTCTGCAGGCTGTGGGAGGTGCTACCGTGTATGCTGGGAAGACTGCGGCCTGGCCTGGGGAGTGCTGGGGGATGTGTGTGTGGGGGGTTCTGCTCTGGGCTGGGGGTGGTCCCGCTGGGGTGGGGTGGGGGTGCTGGGCGTCGGGCCCCGGCTGGGCCGTTTGGCTGGGGTGGGCGGGTATGGGGCTTCGGGGCCCTGTGGGCGGGTTGCCTTCCCCTCCCTGGTGGGGGTGCCCGCTGCGGCGCCGGGGGTGGATCCTCCCTCTGCCACCCTCCCCCGATGGGGCGGGCTGGCCCTGCTGCCGCGCTCCGGGTCTGCTTCGCTCCCGGATCTGGGGGGATGAGGGACAGTGGGACACCTGGTTCTGGATGGACAGCTGACTGAGAGAGATCTCCAGGGCCTGAAACATGGGAGGTGTGTGTGTGTGTGTTTCTCTCTGCATTCTCTGTCTGGTGCTTTCTGGGCTGGAACGTGGCTCTCTGGGGCCTCCCCGGGCCTGGGGGACTGCCGGCCGCTGGGGTGGCGGCATCCGGGCCCGATGACCTCGTGCCCCAGGGTGGCGCTACTGGCCCCTCCACAACAGTTCCGACCACACCCAGTGGACAAACCACACCCACACATTTCCACTCCTCATCAATGAGATATGTTACTGATGTCACTCGTTTTCTGCTATCATTCATTCAACAATCAAAATCATGTTTTTCTTTTGTTGTTGCTTCTTTGTTAATTCATGTTACTTTATTTACATCTGTCAACAGCATCTTCTGTGCATGCGCTCTGGGGCCCGAACCCGTCGGGTTCAATCCCGTTCACAAGGCAGTCTGATAGAGGTTTCATTTAAAATGTGACGTGAATAATAACGCAAAAAAATCTCATTGAAGCAAAAAATCGCAACTGAGCATCAAGACCTGCAGTGTGACCATAGCCCTAGACACAGGATAAGACGACAATCTGGCACAGACACTGGAGGGAGGGAGTTAATATACACTGTGAGTTAACGAGACACAGGTGAGACTCATCGAGGGTGAATGACATAAGAGGGATAATAATTGGAAACGTGAGGTGAGGGGTCAAACACAGGCATGTCACACAGAAGAAGATCTGTTCAGATAGCAATGACAAGTCAGGAATGGCACGCATTTCTATCCCTGACCACGGATCACGTTTTTGACCTGAATTATATGATTCACGCGCCGTCACAGACAGTGGTGACCTGTTATCATCTGTTACAAGTAAGAGCAGGAAACAGTGGCAAATCATCACGAGTCATTACTCATGGTCACCAATATTGTTCTGCGGTGTTGCATGCTGATGCGCACGACTGCGCGCTGCCGTTCACCATTGTACATCGTCACTCTCTCTCATTAATCGGTCAGCAATGTGGCGATTCGGGAGGATTTGTTTCGGTGGATTTTGCTATGAGCGATGTGGGCCGCCACTCAGGGCTCAATCTGTGAAGGGGCGTGAAAGGAAAAGAGAATCACCCCGTCTCTGGTGCGTCTTGTGGAGGCCGGGTGTTCACCCAACTAGGTATATAAATGGCTCCAGAGTTGCGCAGAGTGGAGATGTGGCAGCAGAGCGAATGCTGTCACGCTGTATAACGCATCCACACATCACAACTAATCCACACGCTCAGTTGCAAACTTCACGTATCGAGGCAAGTCTTGTTTTTCTTGGAAGATTATTTGGCAGCTAAAAAGATGTTGAACGAATATTAGAAGTGTCATGCCCTTATAAGCCCACTTTAGAATCTTATTCAGATGCATTACATCACATAAAGAATGTCAGGAATGTGCCAGGAAAGACAGGAAAATGATATTTAAAACTCATCGAGCCTATGTCTAACTGCACCTTTCAGGTTTGTCGAAATGTTCTTGTGCGAACCGGAGATGTTTTAAATGGTTTCGTCTGCTAATCAAGGACTTCTGTCTTGGCACTCTTCCATGCAGTCCAGCATCATTCAGCCTGCTGTGATCAGGCTGGGCAAACAGCTCAGTATAGGGCTGTGACGGAGCACTCGTGAACGCACCGTCATGCCCGGAGCGGTGCGCCTTTCCTCTCTCCGCTGACCGGAGAGTGTCGGCGCCGGGGGCACGCGCACACGGCGCTGTCAATCTTATGGTGGAGAGCAACTCCAGAAACTGTTTCCCGGGTCCATGGACGTTTTTCCCTGCTGTAGGCAGACGAGGGTGCACACTCGCTGCCTACACGGCACTCCTACATTCACACACACACACCTTCACTCACCTTCCGGAGTAGCGGAGGGCAGCCGGCGGTGACGCGCCGGCAGGGTGACTGACGAACCCGGGCCATACCACCAGTCGGGTTAAATGGTTTGGGCCTGGAAGGTTTCAGTCACGTGAACAATATTATTATTTATTTTCGTTAAAACTTATTGCCGGGTGTACTGAGGGGTTATTGTGGGAGAGCATAATCCTGTCAGTAAGTGATAATATGTATTTAATTATGGAAAACTATTTATTTATGCATTAGGATTTGGGGTTAAGAATAAAATAATGATCTTTGCTAGCGAAAGGTTACGCCCAGTGGGAGGGGCTAAGTGGATAAACCGGGCTGCGCTGGGCCTGATGGGGGGGTTGGACTCTGGTTAGACGTGGTGACCAGTACAGATCTGTGGAGTGTCATTGTGGAATCCTGAGGTTGAGGAAGAACTCAGATGTAAATAACCTGTACAGATTTGTATATAGAGTTTTCTGCTTTGTTTATTTTTACATTTGGGTATTTTTCGGGTTTTGCACTTTGTAAATATTATGATTCACTGTTTTGAAGAGGCCTGAAAAATAAATTGAAAACAACAAACACAGCTGACGACTACGCCATCGTTTTTCCCAGTTTGGGAAGGTTGTTGAGAGGACCCCGCGACAAGGGCATTCTTTTAAATTACTAACTAGTTTACTGACTGAAATCTTCCTCTTTGTCACTGCCATCCATATCAGTCCATCTCTTCTCTCTGTTGTCTTTCTTTTTCCTCTTCGACCACTAAATTCTTCACAGCACCAGCCATTTTGAACTTTTTTACAATCTAAAAGACAGTTTGTTTTACCATATCTAATCTTTTCACTATGTTTCTGATTGAAAAACCTTCCAGATGGGACTTGATAGCCTTCTCTCTTAAAGGGGTCATATTATGAAATATTCATTTTCTAAAGGTTTTCCAGCAGTAATAGTCTGTCCTCTCTCTCCCTGGCTTGTTTCAGGTTTTAAAAAGTGTGTTGCTCCAACCAGCCAATCAGAAATCAAAGCCTTTATAGTGTCATCGGGGGTTTAGCCAATCACAATCAAGGTAGGCCCTCCCTTTGACTCCTCCCACAATTAGACAGCTCTGCTCTGGCACATGGCACCATGAGAGGAAGTACTTCCTCCTCTTCCCAAGATGGGCATGTGTGGGCGTAGCCGGTCCAGCTCACACAGACACAGCAGATTCTGAATGCAGCTCCTATGATCCAATATTCAAATGACTGAAAATCAAGGAAAAGCTGGATTTGGGGCAATAAACTTTGAATACAATGTTTTTGGACCAACGAGACCCTTGTGAAAATGTTGAAAAACTTGATAATATGATCCCTTTAAATTTCTTTAGTCTTGGCGACTAAGATTGTGTGACAAATGGATTAAGTTATATAATTGACCTTAAATATAAGTATGACATTTAAGTTCCCCAGATTAGCAAGTAACATTTAACTTTGTTCAGTCTGAAACACCAGACAGGAGGATTAATGCATAATTAGAAAATACAGCAACAGGGGGCAGTTTGCAATTACATGCACTGAAGTCTTTTGGTCCATAGACTGCAATCTATCTATGCACACACACACACACACACACACACACACACACACACACACACACACACACACACACACACACACACACACACACACACACACACACACACACACACACACACACACACACACACCACACACACACACACACACACACACACACACACACTGTATACACATACTTACACACTGTCTAGATGGCAAGGCAATCTCTATCGAGTATTAGACGTCAAAGCGGCTGCCTTGTTGGGACGGTGCTCCATCGGCACATAGATAAAACAAAAACATTTCTCAGCAAATAGGCCTTAATGTCTTTTAACATTTCAAGACATGTTAATACATGTCAGGGTGTTGTTGAAGTATTTCAACTTGATATTTCTTCCATGTAATCTGCCAGTCACTGTTACAGAAAAAATACAGTAGGTTTGCATTCTGACATGTGTTTTCCATTTTGTTGGTTTCATTGATACTCGGAGACAATAGCCTTTTGCAAGGAAGTGACTGCAGCCTGGGAAACTGGAGCCCGCCTCAGAGGATAGGAGTCCACTTTGATTGGGCTGGAGAAGCCAGGAAATGACCAAATGGTCACTGGAGGCAGTTCCCAGGAAGAATGGAAGCACCCAGAGTTTAGAAATTTGATTGTTTGTTTTTCTCCTACCGTAAGTTGGAGAGCACGGCCGTGACCTGTGCAAGCGGCCATGTGGTGAGAATGTCTTTGTTGAGTAAATAATTGTGTTAATTCGTAACAATCTCAGGTCTGTTGTTTCCAGAGCCAGCCACAGTTTTGGGACATGCAGAATCATGAGAGAATATATCTTACAGTGTCATCATTCCACATTATTATATAATATTTTTTAGATAAATGATCATTTCTCCAAAAATTATAATTTTGATATCCTAATAAGTAATCTCTCTCTCTCTCTCTCACATTTTTTTTACAAATTAATTTCACAATTTCCTGTAATTGCAATTAATTGCATTGTTTTTCTACTGAAGACTGAAGCTTATAATTGATATTTATTCAGGGAAAACCACAGCATATACTCAACTCACAGAGACTATATTTAAATTAAAAGACTATTTTTATAACGTTCTTTTAGTTTTGCATGAAACTGTTTCCCTCCAATAATAGCAAAGTAATAAAAACATAGGTTAATTAATAAATAAACATCTAACATAAGTCTGGGTTTTGTTAGCATGCAGGTCCACCACTTTGAGAATTTTAATATTTCTAGAAACAAAGTTGTGAACTTATTACATGAACAAAGTGGCAATAATATACTGTAATCTATCTACACAACCCACCGTGCATGTTTTTAGTCCGTACGTTTTTTGAGGAGGCCACGGCTGCCACGTTTTTCTGAAAACGTGGGGATGGAGTAGCAAGAGCAGGGAGGGAGTACGTCAAGGCAGGTCACTTGCGCAGTTGCACAGTTGCAAGTACGTGGCCCGCACGCCACGCCTGGTCGTGAGTGATTGCGTGCATTGTATGTTGCACACGTGGTAAGCAAGTTATACGTGCTTACAACATGCTTACAATGTATGATCTCCGTGCGATTGGCACGTTATCCTACAAGTGCTGCTCACGTACGGTGTCCTTACTCACTTGCATGTTGTAAGTGCGTGCAAGTGCGATGAATGTGAGTTTTCTGTCCGATGTTCCAGCTGCTGCTGCCTCCTGAAGCCACCCATTCCTGTCATGATTCCGGGGGGGGGGGGGGGGCAGACCCAAGATGCAGAACACACGAGACAACGTTGGACAGATTTGAAAGTGAAAAAACTCAAAAGTTTTTTGGGGGATCCTTCAGCTCCCAGACTACCACCGCTGAGAAGCTTCTCCACGGTGCAGGATGGCGAGGACCGGGAGTCCGCAGGGAAACAGGAACTGTTGCGAGCTCAGGGATCATCACCAGGGGGAAAAACTCTGAAGGGAGAGCTGGCACAAACAACTACCCTCACAGGAGTACGGACTGGCGACGACCACTGGCAGCTCCAGGCTTTTAAGGGCGGAGCCGCTGATGAGCCACAGGTGAAACGAGTGATCCTCCCCCACGGCTGCGCCTGCTCTGCTGTCAAAATGTGAGGGGGAGGAAGGAACACCACACACAGAACAGAAAGACAACACTCACCAAAACAAACAGAACACATAACATAAAACTGCCAGGACCGGACCCACCGAATCCTGACAATTCCACCGCAGAGACTCCGGGTTCTGATGCTGCAAGAGCAGCTTCAAGTGGCAGCGCATGAGCACGACGTGGCATTACTTGCCTTGATACGGGGGGGGGGGATACGGGAGAGGCAACGGGGATGCCGACACAGGAGATGGTGGTTGTTAGTGGAGTGTCGTCCTTCAATGAACCCAGTTTGATCTGGGTGTATGATGTGGGGTGTAATTTTTTCCAGTCTGCTTGCTAATGTTTTACAAATTATTTTAAGATCTACATTGATTAGTGACATTTGGCGATAGCTAGATGGTAGTGTGGGATCTTTATCCGGTTTTAGAAGAAGACTGATATTTGCACAGTTCATATGTTGGGGGAGAGTTGAAGATTTTTTAATCTCCTCAATCATTCCCAAAACAATTGTTGAGAGTAAAGACCATAATTCTTTGTAAAATTCAGTGGGGTATCCGTCAGGTCCTGGAGCTTTACCATCAGGTCCTGGAGTTTTACCATCAGGCATGTGCTGGAGAGCTTCCTGCAGGTCTTCTACTGAGATGGAAGCTTCAGGGCATTGGATCTGTTCGTCTTTTAATTTTGGGAGGTCAACTGTGCTCAGAAAGTCTATTTCAGATTTTGAAGGGTCAATTTGTGAAGAGTAAAGCTTTTTGTAAAATTCACTGAAAGTATTGTTTATTTCTTGAGGGTCAAAAGTGATTTTATCATTTTGAGTTTGGACTGAGGGGTTTATACATTTTTCTTTATTTCGTTTTAACTGATTTGCTAAAAGTTTGCTGGATTTATTACCATGTTCAAAGTTCTCCCAGCGTAGTCTCTGCAGTTGAAATTGTGTTTTATGTTCAATTATTTTATTCAAATCCATTTTTAATTTCCTTAGTTTCATCAACCCCGGCTGTTGGTAGAGCATGAGACTAATAATCTCAAGGTAGTGGGTTCGTATCCCACACTGGGCACCACCTTCCCGTGGGCTCACCACCTACAGGAAGGTTCTTAATCGGTACTATGTGATCTGGGTGATGGTGCTCAGACTGACACCCCCGCAACCCGGAAATGGATAAGTGGGAGAAGATGGATGGATGGATGGATGGATGGATAGTTCCATCAATAAGTGGTCGTCTTTGCAGGCAGCATGAGCTGTCTCCATGGTTTAGATTTTATCTTCCAATTCTTTTTCCTTTATTTTTTCCCTTTTGGTCTTGTATGAGGAGTAAGAAATGATTTTGCCTCTCATGACAACTTTAGTCGTCTCCCAGAGGACACAGGGAGAGACAACAGGCAGGTCATTTGTTTCTAAAAAGATTGTCCATTGTTTTTTAAAGAATGTGAGGAAGTCTGCATCCTTGAGCAGTGATGTGTTAAATCTCCATTGTCTGATAGGAGGGTGATTGTTCTATTAGTGACTGTCATAGTGACAGGTCAAATGTCAAAGGTCACTGATAGTGATGGGGTGAAGCTGTGTGTCCAAGGTGTCTTTAATCACTGATGGACTATGTCTGTGGATTCCCAGTGTCGGTGTTTGTTGCTTTACTATCTCTGTCTACTTGTGGACTGAGGGCGATGTTGAGGACTCCTCCCACTATCAGTGTTTGGTCAGAGTGTGTTGAGAGGGTGAAGAAGTTGTGATAGAAGGAGGAGACATCAACATTTGGGCCATAGATGTTTGCGATACACATCTCTATGTTCTGAAGAGAGATGTGAATAATTATAAATCTTCCATCTGGGTCTGTGATTGTGTCTTTATAAGATAATTGTATTTTATTGATGATTAATATAGCTACGCCTCTCTGCTTGGAGTTATAACAAGCTGAGTATGTGTGAGGGAATTGTGGTGATATCAATTTGTGATGTCCTGTTGTAGGTGTGTGTGTCTCTTGTAACAAGACAATGTCTGCCTGTAGTTTGTTTAAGTGTTCGAAAACTTTTTGTCTTTTTATTTGTGAGCCCATTCCTCGTACATTCCAGGTGACAAACCTGAACATGTTCCTAGCTACACTCATCTTCTAGGTGGGTTTTGCTACGCTGTGTGTGTGTGTGTGTGTGTGTGTGTGTGTGTGTGTGTGTGTGTGTGTGTGTGTGTGTGTGTGTGTGTGTGTGTGTGCGCATCTCTGTGCGTGTGCTTTTAAGATCCCTAATTCTGACTGGCTCTTCAAACAGGAGTGTGTGTCTGCCAATATATGAGTGTGTGATATTGTGACAGTTGGATTGTGATGTCATGGTTTTAATGTGGTGAAAACAGTGGAAATGTATTGTTATTAAAACAAGGGAGGGGGTGTGGAAATAGAAAAGAAAAGTGAGAAACCAAAAACAGAAAAAGAACCAATTCAAACCCAGAGGGGACATTTAGTGCCTTTTTTTTTTTCTTCCCTTTTTTAGATCCCAGCGCATACAGTGTAGGTCCAAGATAATTATTACTATAACAATATCGCAAACATCGTGTACATTAATGATGTAATATTAATTAGCTTTGCCTTAATATAGGTTGTTGATGATGTTTACTGATGTTACTGTTTAATACTTACCTGGACCTGAGTACACCTGTGATGTGTGTGTGTGTTAGAGTGGTTATACTCAGTTTGTGAGGACCATCAGTAGAGCCAGGGAGTGACGGCGGGGTCCTGGAACAGCTGGCCCTTGACATAGAGCCTGTCCACTGTGAGGACGGCTCGGGATCCCTCAGCGATGAGCTTCCTTCTCACAGGAGAAAGCAGGCGGCGGCGGTGAAGGGTCTCCTTCGGGAACTGGTCATTGTCCCTCGAAGTTCCCTGCTGCGACTCTTCACCTGCTCTTTATGTTTAAAATGTTCAAACTTGGCGACGATGGGCCGCGGGCGCTGGTTGTCCTGTCGTCTTCCTCCCAGGCGGTGGACGTGGGCGAATGTGATCTTACTCACGGTGTCGGCGGGCAGCTTCAGGCTCACCTGCATGAAGTCCCGCAGCGACGTCTCGGCGTCCTCCTCCGCCCGCTCTGGCAGACAAGGTTGTCCCACATGCTCCGACTCTGGAGATCGAGGATGGACTCCTTCATCTTCTTGTTCTCTTCCGTCAGCCCGGTCAGTCCTTTGTTAAGTGACTTAACCTTGTCCCGAAGTCCCTGGTTCTCAGTGGTCAATTCCACCACTTGCTGCTGGCTGAACTCCAGCGAGTCCCGGAGAGCCTGAAACTCGCGGTGAAGCACCTTGACCAGAGCGAGCCGGGCATCGAAGCTGGACAGCTTGGTGTTAATGCTGTCCAGGATGTCCTCCAACCTTTTGGACGGTGAGGAAGCCATGGGTGGAGACGGCTCTGGGCAGCTTCTTTTGGAAGACGGGGTCTGTGGAGTCTTGGGCATTAATTGAAGATCTTCTATTGTTTCTTCTTAATTTCCCTTTCGTTTCTTTGTTTTGTTTTGTTTTTCTTCCCGTCGGGCGGAAAAGTTTGTATTACAAGCTGGGTGCCACCATGTTGGATTGCACTCGCAATCCCTCACTGCGCAAGTCCTTATCAACTTGTGTGAAGTTTACCAAAGTCCTCACACAGATCAGCATGTGTAAGTTCCTCAGATTCAAACATTCACTCTTGCATCTTCAAAGTTGCCTAAAGCTGGTTTAAATCTCTTCTTAAATCAAAATTCAATATTCATAAAGCAACACTGCCCCTGTTCATGTGGTGTGTATGCAGTGTGCGTGCATGGCGTGCTCTCACACGGCTGCAGTGCCGATAGCGAAGCCTTCACTGCTGTTAATTGGTCCACTAATTGGAGCAGTTCATTAGTGCAGAATGCAGGAAGAGAAACCACAGCTGGGCCTGCGAAGACTCATTCACTGAAGGCTCAACACTAAATATATTCTCCAGTCTACCATATTTAATGTGACACTAGCACTTTATTGCAGATATAAACAAATTGGCCCCAGGGAATTATGCTGCAGCTTCTATGCATAGTAGTCTGTAACCGTAGATATGATGTGAGAAAGACTCTGCCAAAGAGAGTGGGATGTTCTCCTTCGTTTTCTTTCTTTCTTTTTTCTTTTAAGTACATAAAGTAGGTCATGAATTTCAAAACTGCAGATTACCATTTCCTTACTCAATTCCATTAATCATCGCTACTACCATGGTCCCACCAGAGAAAGCAACGAATAAGGCTATGTTGCTTTAGAATAAATCTATTAATCAAATGGTGCATGAAGAAGTACCTGCGACACAGCATCGGCCAGGACAGCATTGTGGTGGGAGGGCCAGGATAATGAGCAAAACGCACTCCCACCCACCACAACCCCTGTGAGCCTCCTGAGCAGTGCTGCAAAGAGGCACAGGCTTCACCAGAGTAAGTACTGTGTAAAAATAGGAAGGCATTTTTAAGAAAAATGCTGCAAATGTAGGATTTAGGTGGCCCCCTA
Source organism: Lipophrys pholis (assembly GCF_963383615.2). Classification (NCBI taxonomy): domain Eukaryota; kingdom Metazoa; phylum Chordata; class Actinopteri; order Blenniiformes; family Blenniidae; genus Lipophrys; species Lipophrys pholis. The sequence continues at coordinate 2,782,994 of NC_137639.1, read as the reverse complement.
CTAAAATGAAACCAGCACATATTACTACAACGTGACTCAAATCAGAGCTGAAAAAGAAATCAACGTTAAAATTATAAGCCCAGTATTTCCTATTTAAATGGTGATGATGATGAGAACCAAATCATTTGTGGACCTCCAGATACAAGATCTTCGTCCAGCTCACCGGGACACCGGAGGAGTTGAAGGTCCTGGTGATCTGCGACATCGAGGAGCTGGAGAGATTATCCTGAGCACTGGATAAACGGTAATACATGAACTAACCACATTATGATGCAACACAACTTTAGAAACAACGCTTAACCAGCTGCTGACAGGTCATCAGCTACTATTACTGCAAACAGTGAACAGCCAGACTTAAAAACATACAATTATACTGACGATAAAGAACAGGACATAAGAGAGGATGTTGACCCGGATAATAACTTCTATTAAGACATCACTGAAAACTGCTGCTATTACTCTTAAGATCAATTCCACACGACACTTCTAACAGACAATAAATGTTCTATAATACATTTCAATAGTAGGAGCTTATATTCAAACTTCAGTCAAATCAAACAGTATGCAGGTCAGTTCAAACAACCATTAAGTATTATTGCCATCGCTGAAACATGGATCAGCACCGAGAAGGAAGCTGACTTTGAACCAGAGGGATACAAGTTCAACTACAGTACTTGGGCAGAGAGGGGAACTGGTGGAGGAGTATTTATACACTACTCAAAATATAAAGGGAACACCTAAACAGCACAATGTAAGTCCAAGTATGTCACACTGGTGTGAAATCAACCTGTCCAGGTAGGAAGCAACACTAATTCTGAATCGATTTCTCCTGTTGGGCAAATGAAACAGACAACATGAGGAAATGAGAGGCGATTATCAAGACAACTCCTATAGGAGAGGTTCTGCTGGCGGTGACCACAAACCATGACGGTGTTCTCCTGGTTTCTGGCTGATGTTCTGCTCACTTTTGAATGTTATTAGTGTTCTCAGTCCTCGAGGCAGCATGAGGCGAGTCTACGACCAACGCCAGCTGTTCTTACAGCCCAACACCCTGCAGGACCATTGGCATTAGCCAGAGAACATCAATATTGGCAGATTGGCCAGTGGCGCCCTGTGCTCTTCACAGATGAGAGCAGCTTCACACTGAGCACATGTGACAGACATGACAGAGTCTGGAGAACGTGGAGATCGGTGCAGTGGTTCCTGGGTTCCTTATGATGCAGGACAATGCCAGGCCTCATGTGGCTGAAGTGTGTCAACAGTTCTTCCATCATGAAGGTGTTGATGCTCTGGACTGGCCTGCCCGTTCCCCAGACCTCAATCCAACTGAGGTCATCTGGACATCATGTCTCGCTCCGTCCACCAATCACACATTGACCACAGGCTGTCCAGGAGTTGACTGATGCTTTGATCCAAGTCTGGGAGGCCATCCCTCAGGAGGCCATCCCTCAGGAGAACATCCCTCAGGAGAACATCCCTCAGGAGAACATCCCTCAGGAGAACATCCCTCAGGAGAACATCCCTCAGGAGAACATCCCTCAGGAGGACATCCCTCAGGAGAACATCCCTCAGGAGGCCATCCCTCAGGAGAACATCCCTCAGGAGAACATCCCTCAGGAGGCCATCCCTCAGGAGAACATCCCTCAGGAGAACATCCCTCAGGAGAACATCCCTCAGGAGAACATCCCTCAGGAGGACATCCCTCAGGAGAACATCCGCCGCCTTATCAGAACCATGCCCAGGCGTTGTAGGGAGGTCCTACAGGCACGTGGCGGCCACACACACACTACTGAGCCTCATGTTGACTTGTCTTGAGGAATTTTCACTGACGTTGGATCAGCCTGCAATGTGATTCTCCACTTTCATTTTGAGGAGGATTCCAAATCCAGACCTCCATGGGATAATCATTTTGATTTACATTGATCATTTTTATGTTATTTTGTTGTTAATGCACTCTACTATATATTGAATAAAGACTATCAACTGTAATAGTTCATTAATTGAGATCCAGGATGTGATATTTTAGTGTTCTCTTTATTTTCTGGAGCAGTATACTTCCACACGTCCAATTTGTTGGAATAAACATTTGTCATTCAATCCACCAGAGAGCATAAATCTAAATGACTAGCCAAAAACCAAGAGAAGAAAAGGAAGGAGGTCAACGATAACTGTGAAGATGAAGTCACACCTTGCCAATGTTTCCGCCATGTTATTTGCCTCTAGTCTTAGCACTGCTCCACATGGTCACTGATGGTACTGCACCAGTGGTCCAGCTCCTCAAGGCTTTCTGCATATTCTTGTCCGAGCAATTCTGAGCCTTAACAGAGCTTTTGTAATTTAAACCTAAATGTAGTTTAGGTCCCGTTACATGACAACAGTGGAACTTTTTGACAATGTTACAACTCCATCTCCATGGAAATGGACCAGAATGCAACCTTCTGAAAATGCTCCAACTCTGTTTCCTTTAAATGGCGGAAACACTGCTTCTGGTCGTGTACACCATGTTCATCGTGAATAGTTGTTCTGCACATGCTCAGTAGCTGGATAATCAGAACAATGTTTTCTCCTTAGTGTCATGACTCCCAGTCGATATTCTCCAGGGACTTGGTACTTTTATTATGACAGTCACCGTGATAACAATCCAACTTGGTGTTCTGTTCACTAGAATGTTCGTGTTCTCCCACTGTTAATGTTTAGAGCTCATTGTTCTCTGCTGGATGTGTGTGTGTTGTTTCATTACAAAAACAACCAACAGCACCCACTAGTGGCCCAACATGAAAACGACATCGTTTTCAGCATTTCTGCCATTTCCATGTAAATGGACATTGCTTTCAAAATGTTGCCTTGCAAATGCAAAACCTTTCTGAAACGAAAATGCAAAGACGATGTGTGTTGTTGAAATGTTGTGTAAATTGGGCCTTAGGCTCAGTGGACAATGAAGAGTTTTTTCTCTTGTCTGCTACAGAATCACCTGTCAGTAGAGAGGGTGACATGAGGAAAATGTTCTGCTCATACGTGTCAGAACACCTGATGAGCACTCGCTTGACAGGTCGTCTGCTGCAGTCGGCCCCATTTCTAACACTGTGAAGGTGTGTTCAGTCACTCTGCCAGCACTTTGTGCTGGAAGCTGACAGACTGCTTTACCCTCGCTAACATCAGCATTTGGAGGCGTGTCATATCCTTAGTTTTTATGGACTGCTCGCCTCTTGTCTTTCTGGCAATTTCAACTGCTCCCCAGTTCACCATGAAGAATCCTGATGGCCCCTTTAAGGCTCTCACTGTAAATAAGAGTGATGGTTTTGTCAACTTTCCTCTGCCTCCCCAATCTGCCAGTGAGAAGCCTCTAAAAGCCCAACATAAAGCTGTGGCAGCTGTGCGCTAACAACCATGACCTCTTTGTCCTTTTGCCTCTTTTGTGCTGTTCAGCAAGCCAAAAACACTCAAAATTCAACAGCAATATAAAAGTTAAGGTTCATGCAAATGATACAGCGCAGTGTGAGATTTTTAAGTAAAGGAATAATGTGTTCAAACCCTTCCAGGAAATATGAAGGGCTGAAAAAAATATGGATTATTTTTGTAGTTATAGCAAGGAAGCTTTTAGAAGGTGGAGTGAGATGGAGACATCAGAGGCAGAGTAAATGATGGCCATGTTTAAACTTCTAATTATAGGCTTCTGTATCCTCTGAGCTGCCTGCTGGAGGAGAAAGACGCTGCTCTACTCACCCTAAACCCTCATTAAACCCTCAGAAAAGACAATCTGATTCTGTCACGCAGAGACTCTGAGAGGGAGCGAGCAGGAATGTTATTTCCAAAAGGTCACTAGGTTTGTCTGGGCTCAGTGCTTTATATGCTTTCAATAAGATGGATTTTACACAGCCAGAGCCACAAGGTTTGCACTAAAACTGTTAAAAGTCAGAATTAAGCTGCAGTCATTTTCATATCAAAGGTTTTGTTTTTCTAATAAAGAAAAGTGATATTATGAAAAAAAAAAAATATTCCAGAATGTCTCTCTGCACAGAACTTCCATTATAAAAAATACCTTAATATTGCAGCAGCTTTTCCAGCCCATTAGTTGTCCCAGTGCTTTTTGCTTTGTTTGGTGCCTTCAACAGGTCATATTATCCATCTTTTCAACACTCTCACGTGGTCTTGTTGGTCCAAAAACGTTGTATTATAAGTTTATTGCCCCAAATCCAGCTTTTCCTTGACTTTCCTCCATTTGAATATGGGATCTAAGGAGCTGCATTCAGAATCTGCTGTGTCTGTGTGAGCTGGACTGGCTCCGCCCACACATGTCCATCTTGGGAAGAGGAGGAAGTACTTCCTCTCATGGTGGCATGTGCCAGAGCAAAGCTGCCTAATTGTGGGAGGAGTCAAAGGGAGGGCCTACCTTGATTGGGATTGGCTAAACCCCCAATGACACTATATAGGGTTTGATTTCTGATTGGCTGGTTGGAGCAACACACTTTTTAAAAACTGAAACCAGCCAGGGAGAGAGAGGACAGACTGTCTTCACTTCTGGGGTGCCGTTCCAGGTATGGAGACGATTAGTGCTGTTGGAAAACCTTTAGGAAGTGAATTTTGCACAATGTGACCCTTTAAGTTTTGAAGAATATGTGATGGTCACTGGCAACTGTCACACTTGGAAAAGATGGAGTATATCACTCCCTGTTTTGCATAATTTATTAACTGGCTATTGCTCAGCAGGTTGTGTCTCAATCAGGAGTTTGACCCCCCCCCCCCCTCTGTCCATGTGTTGAAGTGCCCTTGAGCAAGACACTGAACTCCAAACTGCTGGCAGCCACCTCCATTGCTGTGTGAATGGGTGAATGTGATTAACAGTGTATGATGTTTGGGGCTACTTGGTTTGGAAAAAAACACTAGATAAGTGAACTCCATTGACCATAAAGGCCCCTGTAGACTTCCTTTTTTTAACCCATAAGAACAAGAAGAAAATTCAGCAGTGACGTCAGCCAGCTGCCGAAAAAAAAAGCTTTTTCTGCAGGACTGTTCGTACTCCGATAAGAAGCTGCCGAACTTGCAGGCCACGCCCCCTCATAACAGACCACGCCCCCTCGCAGCAGCCACACGTCTGTCAAGCGGCGTTTAAACTTTTGAACTGCACAGTTTATTTCTCGCCTCCTGTGCTTTCAGAAATACATTTCTCTGAACTCTTTCAGTAATAAAAGAGAGAGTTGTTGGTCTGGTATTAACTGCAGGAGCTGACAGCTGTTCGTGATGCGTTTAGGTGCATCACGTAAGCCTGCACTCCGACATTTTAACGAGCTGCGGCGCTCGTACAGTAGCGAGATTACAAGCTAAATATTATTAAAATATGACTGATAGTCATGAGCGAACTAAAACATACATGCGCAGCACACGGCAGTGCAGAAGTTTCGGCAGTGCGGCTCCTACATAGTTTGGCCAGGACGGTTGGCACAGCCAAAACAAATGGGAGCTGGCCGAAGTAAATGACGTCATGTTGTTGGGCAGGACCCCGCACTGCCGAACTTTCGTCTTGTTCTTATAGCGTATGAAGAGGCCTTTAGGAGTCTATAGTGCCTGAGAAGCCACTCTGCTCTCAGCCAACAGATCAGCACACTTTGAAAACTTGATTCCTGAGCAGCGTAATAACCAGATTAACAGCACAAGCTGAGCCACAGCTCAGTTTTCTTTTCTAGCCTTTCACTCCACATACAAAATGTCCCTTTCCAACTCGATGAAATTGCTAATTGAGCATTTTTCGTTAAAGGAAACAGGAGACATATGTGATGTTTGACATTGTTGAGCTGTGACAATCTTTATGTTTTCCATCTGTAGTTTCCCATTCCACTGCTAGATAATATATGATCAGAGGTGTGACTATATATACGTAGTTACACACATTCCCAAGTTGATAAATTCCATACTTTGTGGGTGAACGTCCGCACTCACACATTTGTACATACACATGGATGATAAATGAAGAGGGACGGGGGTGTTAAAGAAGTCATATGTTTTTGTTTGCACATATTTAAGTGGGCAAACAATAAGATGCACATTTTCCAACAACTTCATGTGCAAAACATCAAATATGTAAATATATTATGGTGGAATGAAGAGGCAGTGACTCTGTAACAACTGCTGTGTGAGTGTGTCTTGTGGTGTACTTGTGCTAATTAGTCTTTCAGTCAATTCCCTGTGGGAGAGAAAGTGAAGGAGGAGCTAACTGCTGCAGTGAGACAGACATGACAGGGTGTTTACCGACTCTACATTTATAATCGTAACCGTGAGGTATGCGTGAAGTCTTGTTAGCGAGAGAGTCCTCTTATGATCACGAGCAAAAGGATATTTCATCACAGTGAGCTTGTGAAGCCGAGCGGGTGGGTCAAAGGATCCTATTGACAGCTTCTACCACCCCTTGGTTACTGCAGAGACTTTGAGTCAGTGCTGATGAAGCTGACCTCCCACAGGGAGCGCTAGCTCACATGCTAATAAGAAACTCAGATGTGTATCCATGGGCGAGCACGCCTCAGTTTCATCAGCCAGCAGATAGCATTGATCAGTGTGCGTGTGGTGGCCATCCTTTTAATTGACTCAGAGAAAGAGAAGGAGACAGTAACATGTTCGATGAAGAAAGTAGAAGATAAGTCGAAAAAAAAGGCTTTGGAACACCATGAAAACAGAGCCGGAGTGGAGGAGCCGCTTCAGTTCAAACAAATCAAACGTTATCAATCTTTTAGTGACATCTTCAATCACAGTTCGTGGTTACTTTGTTAAGAATATGCTATTCTTACCTATGTTTCCCTTTTAATGATGTACACACAGCTGTATTGCTAGAAAGAAGATGCTCCAAAATCTAGATATTCATGCACATTCATTTAACATAACTTTGGATGAGGGCTCACATAAGGTCTGTAAACAGGATATAAGTCAGTCAGTCACTGAGCTAAAAGCCAATATCAGCTCAGTAGTTAGATGAGAGTGTGTCTCAATTTAAATCTTATTTCCAAACACTGAGGTTGAACCACGTTGACCGTTGTCTACCACTGATAGATAGATAGATAGATAGATAGATAGATAGATAGATAGATAGATAGATAGATAGATAGATAGATAGATAGATAGATAGATAGATAGATAGATAGATAGATAGATAGATAGATAGATAGATAGATAGATAGATAGATAGATAGATAGATAGATAGATTGTTGCAAGTGGTTCAGATAGCAACTTAGGAAGAAGCACTTTAAAAAAAACGGTCAAAAAACAAAACAATAAATTTTGGTTTTAAAACACAGAAAACAGTAATAGAGTCATAAGGTGCCAAGATGCATAAGAGCACAGTTGTGCTTTTGCACTGATTTTGCCATGCCTGAAAAACAAGACAATATTATACAACAGTAAATGTATAAGGACTGCGAGAATTCTCAATGGGGAAAGGAAAGGAGGCCCGTTGCTTCCTTTAGAGCCTCCTTTAGCTTCGGAACCACTGATGCTTCCTTTAGCAAAGGAGATGAGCTCATGCTGCCCCACAATTCCTTGCGGCGACATTTAAAGGGACCCGCTCATCCAAGCGTTTACGGAAACTCATGATGTCGGAAAAAGGAGCAGATCATGTGAGTTACCAAAGCAATAATCTGCCTTGAACAACTTTAAATCATATAAAACCCAAATGCGCTTTTTGTAGTCAATTTTCGGAGACTTGTAGTTCTTTTCCCACCACGGCAGACGTCACTAACTTGCGCCGTCATCGGGTTATTATGATGTCACGAAGTGAAAGTGCTGTCAGACTACCACACCAACGTGATCACCTTTCACTAACTACTTTAGGAAGTCTCCTAACACCTTTCCTTAACCCCGTAATGTCATCCAGGGGTTCAGTCATGTCTGGCAAACCTGCTGTTGACTGTGGCGTGCCATCCATACTTACGTCTGTCAATAGATAGATAGATAGATAGATAGATAGATAGAACGATAGATAGAATTTTGTTGTCTTACCCAAGGGTGTCAGAAATTTGTCTTTGACAGGGCTCAAAATTGCATAACACGCACACACATAAAAGACATTAAGAACAAAAATACTCATAAAAGACAATAATATAACATTATTACTTAAAATAAGGGAGAAGGGAAGGACCGGCTGCAAGTGGCTTAAGTTCTTGGAATTTTGTTTCCTCTGCTGTTGAGGACTGTGACTTTAGATGGAAGGATTTTTTGTATATTGTTTTTCTGGCCAGTGGGACTTTGTATCTTCTGCCTGATGGGAGGAGGATGAATGAGTGATGGAGGGATGGGAGGGTTCCTCTGTGATCAGGATGGCCCTGATCACAGAAAGAAATCAGATCCCAGCAAAAAATCTGAATTGAGCATCAAGACCTGCAGTGTGAATGAAACATGTTGCAGTGCAGGACTTTGGTTTGTCTCAAGTTGGTCATTATCATGTTGTAAAGAACTTTGTATATAATCAAACAATGCTCGGCATTTATTCTATCAAAACAAAACAAAACAAAAAAAAACAATGCTCGCTGAAGGTTAGAGCAACTACAGCTGATGCATGGATCCGTCTAAAATGGTTTTAAGTTTGGCTGTCGCCGTCACTGAGCTGAACAAGAAACAATGATATTGCACTTTGTCTTATCTTACTTGTTCTATCTCTTAATCTTATTTCTTAGGCCTATTTCTTATTGTAGGCTCTTATCCAATTTTTTAATGTAATTTTAATGTGTTTTATTGCAGTTTCTTTTTTATCCATTTTGATCTAATTAATTTTTTAATTATGCTGTTTGATTAAACATGATAATCTTTACGAATCACACCACCTCTTATGTGTTTGAGCTGACTTATTGCAGAAAGAACAATAGGAAAAAAATGCCAGGAGGTTCCTTTGAGCAAACAGGTGAGATTCTGATGATCAAGTACAAACACTGTTTACAAAGCAATGTGTTGCGTCTCGCTACGTTTTTGTGTTTGATGCAGTTTTTAAGCCGTGTTATTGTACTTTTCTTTATTAAAAACATGAAAACAGCTGCATTGTTTATGTTCTTATTAGAGGAAGGATCTACAGGTTCAAGTATAATTTCAATGATCGGACTCTACTAACGTTGACATTAGCCTGTTTTTCTGCAGTGCTGCAAATATGTGCTCAATGATAATAGTAAAAATGTGATTGTCTATATTTGTGAGTCAAATGCAGGAACTTCATATTGACTGATAACATACACTTCATGTATGGTGGCATACACCTCAGCCACCAACATGTCCCTCGTGGGCCTCGTGGATCCGTCACGTAGAATCCATCTGATTGAATAAACATGCCGTTTGAATTCCCAGTGCATTCATTTATTGCACCCTGGCCAGTCCTTTGATTACAAATATTGCACATGTTGATACCATTATTACGATATGCAGCTCTATGTGAAATGGATAGAATTGTGGAGTGTAAAGATTTGAGTGTGTTTGACAAGGACCAAGTGAGAAGATCTCCAGATCTGCAGCTCCTGTGTTCTCAGTCTGCTGAGGCGAGGATGTTTCTGAAGAGGTCCAAGGAAGAAAAAGTAGTGAATCAGTGACAGAAACATGGATAATGTTGGGAGCTCATTGACGCACATGTTGAGGAAAGGTTGACCTGTGCGGTCCCATCTAACCGAAATGTCAGTGAAGCTCAAGATAATGTTCGTTGATTAGTAAGAATTTCTCCCTTTGAGGTCTTGACTTCACCTCCAAATTCTCCAGATCTCAACCAATTAAGTATCTGTAGGGTGTGCCTGAAATACTGACTGATCCATGGAGGCCCCACCTCTGCTGCTCATATGTTGGTGATGCTACCACAGCTGGAGTTCACGCTTGATGATTCAAGGCTGTTTGGAAGCAGACGGGGGTTCTGCACCGGATCAGACAGGTGGTCATAATGTTATTGCTGATCTATTTATGTCATGTGGTAAATCGAGTGACAGCATATTTTTAAAAAACAAAGAAAAGGGAGATCAAGTCCACAGCCGATCTCTTCAGTGGAGGCGAGCTGATGAGAGCAGGACCCCTGACAGATCCTCTCCTTATCTCCCAGACTGCAGATCTGACAAATCACCACTCATTTGTGATGTGGCCTCAACATCGAATGTGTGATTGATTCATGTGCAGGGGTGACTGCTTCTCTCAATGCAGCAGCCACGCGGCTGAACCTCTGAGTTCCCGCCAGCGGCCCGAAAGAGTGAGACTGTCTTTGAGTCGGCGTTGACGAGTGAGTGGCAGGTGACCGACAGTCTGCCGCCCTGTCATGCTGCACATTCTTATACCCTCTCGCACACCCTCTTTGAGCTGTCTTTTTCTCCTCAGCTGAATTTCATTTTCAGCTGGAGAGAGTGGAATTGGCACGTGTGAGACGCGGTCGTGTCTGACGATTCCCTGGAGGACTGGGCAGGATCGCGACATCAGTCTCTCTCTGGAGTTAGGGGAAGAAGAAGGGTGGTCATCACAGACAAACAGCAGCCCCGGTGTGTTCGCTATAGTGTCGGATGACAGTTGTATAAATAAATCTCTCCACAGGGACTGAAAAAACTTTGCTTATTTCTGTGAGGAATTGTTCTCTGATGCATCATCGGGCATCTATTCTCTGACATCAAATGCGCTTGTGAAAATGTCAAATAAGGCAAAACAGGATATTTCAGGGACATTAGCTTGACATTAACACTAATGATGGTGGACTGTGGACATCCAGCACACTTCCCATAAGCCTCATCTTTCTGCTACTGTTTACCAGAGCGGAAAAAGTTTGATTATTCTTTAAATGTCAGTCCGTGCCATCTTTGTTCGGTTATTTTCCTTAAAGTTTCACACCGTCTTGTCACGTGAGTAAAATGTAAAGTAAGGACAAGCTGCTGAGGTTGTACTCAGTCTTTGTCAATAAGTGGCAGCGTTGAGTAAGTTTACTGTTACAATAGAGTAGAACAGGCCTCCTCTATCATACTATAATGATCCCTCTTTGGGTACATTTCAGAAAATGTCAGAAAATATTTCTGTTTCTTTCCTTTTCTGTGCGTCCACCGCTGTGTGTTTAGCCTGGCTAAACACACAGCGAGGGAGTAAGGGGGTGTAAGGGGGTGTGGGGTCAGGTGGCGTAGGGGGGAGTAAGGGTGTGCAGGGTCAGGTGATGTAGGGGGGAGTAAGGGGGTGTGGGGTCAGGTGGCGTAGGGGGGAGTAAGGGTGTGCAGGGTCAGGTGATGTAGGGGGGAGTAAGGGTGTGCAGGGTCAGGTTATGTAGGGAGGGGTAAAGGTGTGCAGAGTCAGGTGATGTAGGGGGTTAAGTAGGAAGAAGTGGAGTGCACCTGGGTTTGTAGAGAAATAAATTTAAATAACAATTTTAAAAAAGCTGTCAAGGTGCAGGGCTGATTGTGACCTCAGCCGCACTCACTGGCGCCATCTAGAGAAACATTATAAATGATTGGTAGTCTTCACACTTTACATTTATGTTTTTTGTTGTTGCTCATGTTCCCATTTCAAGTTTCCTTTCATGATATTAGCATGAGATTCTGTGTAAAATGTTTTATTGAAATGTGCTCTTCATGGATTTTATCCTGCACTTTTGAACTTCTAAAAAATGATTTCTTCCATAAGTTTTGTTATGAGGTCAGGTCAGTTTCAACATCAGGAAAACATTTCATTCCGATATAATCCAACTCTTAATCTTTTCACACTACATTCTTATTGACTCCACGAAAATTCCAGTGATCGAACATATTCATGGACTCTAAAATCCAGTCCTTACCAAACAGAGTTCCTTTGTCTCTGGGTGCAAATCCTTGCTCACATATGCAAAGCACACAACTTTAAGTCATTCCAGGAACAATGGCACCATAAACTGGATATTTTGAACTCACTTCTCATGTTCTATTGTCTGATCTGAGAGTTCCAACTCACCATGAGAGTCAATGAGCAAGTCAAAACGTTCACGTTAAGGTTAGGTCTATTAACTCCACATACCTCGGGATGGGAATTAATAAAGTCTTTACAATGCTGATTCCATTTTCGATTCTGCTTAACGATTCAGTTTATTTATTTAAACTGTGCAGTGAAATGGAGTTGCTGCTACTTAAACTGGCTTTAGCAGCAAAAATACTGCCTGAGTTCAGTCTGTTCCACCGAGTCCCCCCCCATTTCAGGTTTTTTGCGTCGCTCATCCAAGTGAACCGGGTGTCTGAATCATATAATATATGAATATATATATATATATATATATATGTATATATATTTGCTTTTTTTATGATTTTAACATTTTCCTCCAAAATTCAGATTTTCCTCTTACAAATTTCCAAAACAGTTTTACTAGTATTAATAAATAACTTGACGTTCAAAGGGTGTGACCAAACAAAGGGCACACCACAACACAATACATGCTACAGTCCTATTTTAACATCATCATTATCTATTAATTCATGTATTTATTCATGTATTTATTTCTACAAGCTTTGCAAAACAAACAATGTGTTTTTTACTCTACCGTCACTCAAACTTTCTGAGTGCAGCACCGCTGCAGACTCTTTGGTATGGAGAGGCGGAGCTCCACCACGTCAACGGAGCAGCTCATGAGCGACTCTACGTACTGAATGATTCAGAGGAGGTGAATGACTCTTGAGTTTCAAGCTCACTCTGGCATGCGAACTGAATCACTGAAGCGAGCTGACTCGAGCATGCGCACTGAACACCTCATATGAGCTGAAGGAGCCGGTAGCAGCTATTAGCACTCTGCTTCTCCAAAACGTACCCTAAAAGTGATATTTCTGCTCTTGGTGATCTCGTCTCGTGCTGGTGGCTGCTGACGGACGTGAGTGATGCGTTCAGGTGCATCATGTAAATCCGCCCTGTTGGACTCCGTGGCTGAGAAGTCTTTCTCCTCAGAATCACAATCAGCAAATAAATCAACAAATAACCAAAGAAATACTTTAGCAACAGAGATATAACCCTTGATGATTGTGTATCTCTCTCTCTCTATCGCTCTCTCTCTCTATCGCTCTCTTTCTCTATCACTCGCGCTCTCTGCGGGTATTTTCGCAGCAAGCCGACGACGCCCACACACACAGAGCTGTGTGCAGGAATTTCCAGCACTATGAAAGACAGATGTGTGGGAATTGCTGAAAATATGAGCAATCCCTGTATTCCAGCAGTGAAATTCCTGCCATGTTACAACGTCAAGGGCGGCCTATGTAGGTCCTTTTTTTTCTTTTTAAATTTTGCGGGTGCGTTTTATATCTAGGTGTGCTCAATAGTCCGGAAAATACGGTACTTAAATTTAGCAGATGTGAAAGGCAAACGTGTATTTTGAGCTGTTTTTATTGCACCATTTCAGATGTGTCCTGGGATTTCTTCCACCAGCTTTAATACCCAACTGAATTTCACTTCATGGAGACATTCAGAACATAAAAAAATAACGTAATCACAAATATTCACGTGGGCTCTTCAGTAGATTTTGGATTTGTGGGATGGTAAATGTGTGTTTGTGGATGTGAGACAGCAGATATATTTGCTCCTCTCAGTGTTTCCTGTAGTGGGGTGGGGGTGGGGGGGTTAAAACCAGTGCATGTACGCTGATTTGTCTGCCTCTTTGAGGAGAGTTATCTTGTTATCTGTAGTTTACCTTAGTACTTACAAGCAGGCCAGTTGACAGTTTTGCTGGGGCCCAGGATGGGATATCTGTGACCCCCCCAAATGTCTCCTGTTCCTCTCTTCTCTACTCTTCTTATGTATTGTGATTTTGACATTAGCAGGAAACAAGTTAATATTTGTCATTGTGTTTCAGGCTGCTGCTGGAATGTTTAGATTGTAGAGTTTAGTGCCCTCGTTGACTGTGCACTAGAAGAGCATCATGGTATACAAAATAAGGACTTTTCTGAGCTGTTATATGTTGTCCAGTCCCCCATCATTTTTTCATGTCCACAGCGGTATACGGGAATATGGCGGTGTATTTGCAACAAAAAAAACAACCCAAAAAGGATAGCGAGGGAGAAATTTAAAGGAGCGGCGTTAAGGATTTAGGAATGGCAGCCCGCCAATGCTAGCTCAATGAATGTAGAGGAAACACTGCTCACTGATTGTCTGTAGAAAGAACTCATAACAAATGTTTTCAGCAACAGCATCACAGCTGATCCCAGAAGAAACTGATCGCAATCTAATTTAACACCTCTCCTCACTTTAATGTTGTTTTTTAATACTGTGAATGCTGAGGCTGAACTCACACACACACACCTCAGCTTCACAACAAACATCTCCTGGCTCTTAGTTTGTAATCTGATTGCTATTAAACCCAAATGTGTGGCTGCTTCCCCCTCGAGACCGTCTATCTACCTCGCCACCTGTTTAGTGAGAACTCATCTTTCCAAGTAACAACAGGATGGCGGCTCCACTCTCATTCCTTCTGTCTGCACATATTTACACTTCACATACGCTTCTGTCTGCACAGTTACATAGAGAAAGAAAAAAAAACAAAGCAACACACTGCATGCAATATTTACTGCCAATTATGGGCCAGGAAGCCTCCTCTGTGGTGCCTGCCCTTCTGCATCACGAGCTGCCACTGGAGGTGATTGAGTGCTCTGGGGACTGAGTGATTATGGTAATCATTAGCTGCTTCTCGCTTGGATGGCTGTTTGATCATAGAGAGACAAAGGGAATGAGCTGTTTCGGCCTTCATGTTCCCCTCCACACATCGCAGCACAAGCAGAAAGCTGTCGTCCAGTGAATTCAGCGTTTCTCAAATGGTGGGTCGCAACCTAAAAGTGTGTCGTGGATCAATTTTCAGTGGTTTGTTGGTAAAGAGGGAAATTGATATGATTTTTATGATTTGAATTCCATTTTTGCTCCTGCTCAAGGATTCGCTTCTGTATTGATTCTTGAAGGAGAACAAGCAGGTTAATTAACCAACGTTGTGTAGTTTAGAGGTAATATGACCTTACAACCCCAACAATGGCCTTAAGAGGCCTAAAGCCTTGGGCTTCTCGATGGGGGGCCAGGGGGAGCCGATCAAAATGTGAGATTCATTCAAAGCTAATCACTGCTCTGAGTGCAAATGTTTCTGTATGTTGGTCGTATTTCTTCCCTTTGATGAAATATCCACTTTGCAAGTTGCCCTGTTGCAAAACTTTCTGGTGAAATGGACCCAAACCTACGAGCATTTGTGCTGCTTGGATACAATGGACAATGTCGTCACGAGTGACATTCGCGTCCAGTGGATTCAATAAGAGAATCGCTTGCCAATTTTGCAAACATTTCTACGTAACTGAAACACTGGGAACCGGTTCTCAACAAGAAAAGGTTTTCAACTCGCATCCCTAATCACAGCCCTTTGCCAGGGGATAAAAATGTTCAGGAAAAAAAATCCTGAACATGCTGAGCGGTGTTGTGTTCATCAACAATGACAATGACGAAATGATTTCATGGACGCCCCTTTTATTTATGATGACAACAAGACGGTGACCATCCAAGCATGGCCCTCTGATGACTAAAGCCTGACGAGAAGTGTGTGAGTTTTTGTTGATGAGACAAGACAGGGCGAAACTGTTAGTGGCTGTCAGACATTCAAAGTGCAAGGCATTTCTGCCTATAGTTTGAGTAATCTGTCTGTCAAAACTAAAAAGGATCAGTAATGCCACTGCATTCTATCCTTGTTTGGTCACGCCCACCACCAGGTATGTAGCAGCATTCTTCACAACACATGCGGTCAGTTGCAGATACAGATTAAGTTCATTAATTCATTGCCGGACAATGACGACAACGTCAAGAAAGGGGCTTGGTGGTCAGAAACGACAAGATGATCTATGGGCATACGTTCAATATAATCCATCAGAAAAAAACAAAACAGAATGGTGGAGGGAGACAACGGTAAATGTGGCCACAAACTACGTGGTAAGAACACCACCAATTTCAAGTAGTAGCTGAAGGCTCACCACTCTGATATTTTTTCACAGGTAAGTTACAACAAGGCTGAGGGTGGTCTTCTCTGCGTTCTCTCTCTGGTACTTCCTGGACTGGGGGTGTGGCCCTCTCCGGGGTGGGTCGCTTGGAGCCTTCTCAGGCACCAGGCACCTGAGGGGTTAAGGCAAAGTCGAGAGATAAGGAGATAGGAGGGACTTTTCGGATGTACCCCTGGACTACCCGAATGTGAAAGGCCCTTTATACCCATTGCAAATGCTCTCCTTATATTCTCCTTATATTCATCAACGAAAACTAATCAAGACTAACAACAAATATGAGTGTATCTGCAAAACATTCTTCATGTTTAGGGGGTCTGTTCACATAGCACTGGTGTGCAGATTCACTGTATCCTCAAAGTTTTTATACCGGCTCCCAAGGTGGAAAGCTTCTGTCACAGGCACAAATTCCCTCCTGCTTCAGTGTAAACGCACTCCTTTTTTAAAAAACGGATTAGGTGTTGTCACGTGAAACGTTGTCATTTAAATGAGGTCTCAGAGACGGCTTTTTCCAAATTCATCTGGCAAGGCAGACAACCAAACCAGAGGCTTAAGATATTGCAATTACCTACAGACATGGGCAGTCTTTGTGTGCCTCATATGTTATTTTATAACTAGGCCAGTCATGAATCTGGCTTTGGTTTCAATCATATATTAAGAAAGAAGCATGTATAAATTCTTGGTCAACTCATGTCTCATTTCCCATGAAGCTTATAGTCACATGTGAGGCAAAAAAGATCAATCCAGAAGTAAAATGCGACTGTATCATTTACAGTAGCATAAGGATATGGCGTGATATAGCTAAATACGACGGAAGGAGAGATGTGAAGTCCCTTCTGTCGCCTACAACCCAAAGTCCTGATTTTCCTGCAGGTGTCAGATCACCCACGTTCCTCACTTGGAAGGACAAGGTAATTCATGCAATTGCCGATTTACTGAGAGATAACACTTTACTGTCCTTCCAACAATTGCAGGATACATTCAATATCTCCAAAGATCATTTTTTTCAGGTATTTAAGGATTAGGCAAACGGATCATTTCTTCCTCTGCAGACGTCTCTTAAAACAAGGCTGAGAGATTTCTTCTGAAGTGTAAAAAACAGAAAATGTGTTCATACAATGTATTTTAGGCACATCTTGGCTCTTCTGTTACAAACCATCTACCGGACATCTCTCATAGATGGGGAAAAAGACTTCAATATATTGAGAATGATTGGCAAGCATATATACGCCTGATCAGGTCCATAACTACTTGAAACTGGTCGAGAGAAATTCAATATAAGATACTTCAAAGGTTACATCATACTCCTGTTTTCTTCTACTTCCAGATTGACCACTCCATTTCACCTCTAGTCATTAAATCAAGGGTGTCCAAACGTTTTTCACCAAGGGCCACATATGAAAATATACACAAACAGCCGGGCCACTCACTCGACTTGAGGTACATATTGCCTCACCTGGTTTATTTAAGTAACATAAATCAATCAGCCTACAACACTGCTTTTCATGAATGGGACTTGTATTATTTTAGAACAAAAAAAGGGTAACAGCTGCCTCTGATTGCTTCTGGATGGTGGTCTTCATTGACAGACCTGTATGAGGACAGGGTGTGGATAAAGAAATAAATTATAGATTATATATTTCAAGCTTGTTATGCAAATAAGTTTGGCTTGTTAACAGATCAGCTAATATTTGTTTTAAAAGTGCTATCAGCATAAAATTATTACATTTGTTATGTAATAGGGCTTAATAACACATTGAATGCGTAACATATTTTTAACTCATGGGTGCATTGTTGCTCTCAGTGTGAACAATGAAGTTGTGCTTTGGCCGGCAGGTCTGAAGTTAGTTTGGTGGTTGAGATGCGAAGGACGTCACAGAGATGGTCGTTGCTCATTTTAGTTCTCAGTCTGCTTTTGTTCAGGGTCATCACAGAAAATGTTTCTTCACATATGTATGTTGAGGCGAACAGACTCATCATTCTTTTTGCGTGGCGTATCATCAGAGGAAACTTAACTTCTTCCAAGCTCCGGTAAAATTCAGGTATGGAGAGAAGCTGATGGTGATTCTTAAGAGAATCATCACACTGCATTTCTATAAGTTCTAATTGCAGACTCTCTTCCACTTCGTCTGCATTTATCATGAAGGGAGATGCGAACAGCTTGATTTTGTTCTCAATGGCAGAAAAATCTTGGTAGACAGCAAAACTCTGTCAAAACGCTTCCACCGAGTATCACCCTTTGGTACAGGGAGATCTTTAATGTCCTCCCTCATGAAAGGCTCCAAGCTGCAGTAAAGGGTAAAGACTTATTATCTTTAACAGTTTGGACACCTTACCTAAATTAAATACCTGTAGCTCTGAGAAAACTACTGTTGAGGGGCAGACAGTTTTTTTAATGGGAAAAAGACTCACCTTGCAACTCTAAAACTCAGGGACATAGAGTATAATAGGCTTTTTTATGACTGGTTACCCTTAACCTGCTATTAGGTACATATTGCGGACTGGAGTCAAACTAGAACTGTCTTTCTATTTTACTGAATCTAGTTTAATTAATTATATAGCAGGCTGCACAAACAGCGTGAGTACAGGGCCGTTGCGCTACAGCAGGCCTCGCTTCTTGGTGTGGTGGACTCCAGCAGATGGTTGATCCCTTCCTCTGAGATTCTGCACCATGTTGACATAATTGCATCAAATTACTTGTGGAGATTTGTCAGCTGCACATTCAGTCTGCCAGTCTGCTGCTGTACCACATCCCAAAGGTGCTCTGTTAGGATCCTATCAGAGTGAGAAGTCCACTGAAATAGAGACAGACTGAAGGCAGAAGTGTGACATGTTCTCACTACTAGAAATGCTCTTTCATTTTCGTCAAACCCCACCATCCACCCTACTGCAGAGTTTACATGTAGGCACAGTGTGTTACAAAAATCCTTTTCCTGTCATTCATGGCACATTATAACATTTTCTGTGATGTAATGCATCTGAATAGGGTTTTGTGGCAGAGAGGGATTAAGCACCTGATGTGAATCAGGTGTGCTGCCTCACCTCTCCGCCCGGACACAGGTGTGACAGGATGGAGACACACCACAGCCTGCTTAGAGGAGCTATATATATATATATACAGTATATGTATGTATGTATGTATGTATGTATGTATGTGTGTGTGTGTGTGTGTGTGTGTGTGTGTGTGTGTGTGTGTGTGTGTGTGTGTGTGTGTGTGTGTGTGTGTGTGTGTGTGTGTGTGTGTGTGTGTGTGTGGTGATTCAGTTTGGTTTTGACGGTACAAACGAGCAGGTGGGTGGAGGCCGCGGCCAAGTCCACACGGGCGGAAACAACAGCATAAGAGGTGTGGAGAGGAGGAGCAAGCTCACGGTCCACAGCTTGCCCCATTCCGTCCCCCCTGTGGCCGGCCTTCTGAGTGGTGCTGCCTAGCCCTAACTCCCAATGCTGACTTCTGGACCCATCCATTTTCTCCCTCTTATCCGTTTCTGGGTCACGGGGGTGGCAGTCTGAGCACCGTCACCCAGATCACGTTGCATCGATTAAGAACCTTTCCTGCAGGCGGTGAGCCCACAGGAAGGTGACGCCCGGCGTGGGACAGGAATCTGCAACCTTCCGATTGGGAAACGACCAACTACCAACTGAGCCTCGCCACCCACTTCTGCACCCAAATATGTAAAAACATTTATTCAATGGCTAAAAATCCCAATTTAAAGCTAATTCAATCTAAAGCTCTCCACAGATATCCCTACACAGGTCAACAAATGTTTTAAATGTGTTTTGCACAAAATTGTCCACACTGCATACAACACACTCCAGACACCTACATTCACGCCACTTGGAGCTGCACACCCGTTAATCAGTTTTGGGATAAAGTCACACAATCGTTCTCCAACATTACGGGCTGTCACATCCCTCATCCCCATCTCTGTTTATTAGGTGACATATCAAACTTAAACCCAAACGGAATAAAATACTACTCACAACCCTAGCTATTGCCAAGAACACTATCTTCATGAACTAGAAATCCAAAAAGTCCATAAACATCACACACTGGATGAATGCTTCTGTCAGACTACATAGCCATAGAAATTAAAATATCCACCCCTTCTAAACCCTCAAAACCGGGCGTGCCCAAGTTCGGTCCAGGAGGGCTGGTGTCCTGCATGTTTTAGCTCTCTCCCTGTTTCAGCTTACCTGAATCTAATGATGACGTCATCACCAAGGTTGTGAAAAGGCTCAATAACGAGCCTTTCATTGCAATCAGATGTGCTGCAACTGGGAGGAGCTAAATCCTGCGGGACTCTGGCCTTCCAGGACCGAACTTGGGCACCCCTGCTAAACTCTCTAAACTCCAACATTGCTCAACCTCCCTCCACCTGGTCCATACTTCCAGACTTTATTCACACTGAGTTCCCTCTCTTTTTCTCTCTTTGTCTAAGTACCAAGACTCCCCCCGATTCCCCCAAGAATCAAACCAACACAAACATCAATTACAATTTTCTTAGGTCTATGGAACCTAGGTTACCAAAAACATGTTATCTTTTATGGATAACTAGCTCTTTGCATAACACACACACACACACACACACACACACACACACACACACACACACACACACACACACACACACACACACACACACACACACACACACACACACACACACACACACACACACACAGGATTCGTAAATATCGTTTTGACTGTCTTTTTGCCATCTTACACTGACTGTCTTTGTCATTGTCTCGTCTTGGATGTATGTTGCATACAAGAACGTATGATAACAGATAGTGACTGTCCAAGACAACGCGCTACGCCTCTGCTCTGAATCATATAGTTTAGGACAAAATCAGGATCCTCAGTCACAAATTGAGATTTGTGCTATTCGTGACTTACTGTCGCTATCTGTAAACCCAGCATTACCTCCCGTGGGTACATCTGTGAGGGCATGTTTCCATTATTTTGCTTGAACAAACTCAAGAGTATGACAAACTGTGGTTATGAAAAGAAGTATGAAGTCTGTAACAACATTGATAGGGATGGCTGATAGAATTAGGACAATCAAAATGAACCCAGAGATGATACTCAGACTATTACACAACCAGCAGCAGCCTGGACTGGTCACACAAGCCAGGTTGAGTCCACAGATCTGGGCTGCAGATGCCAAATTGTGACCCACCACCTGCAGCCTCAGCAGAAATCAGGCTTTATAGACCTGGCTCAATTTTTCCAGCAGCCTCTGCAGCCTCAGATTTCAGTTCTTGGCTGAAAAGAGTCGAACCACGACATGACTCTCTTATCTGCTGCCTCAAGGTTAGACATGCCGTACATTCTGAGCTGCTTCCCTGCTCGCCACATTCATAAGGACTGCTTATCAGAGAGATTGTCCCGTTTCTGTCAACGAGGCTGGCTCTGCATCCTCTGACGCCCATCATCAACATGGTGCCTTCTGAAAAACAAGAGGAAGAAAATCAAAGAACTCACCATGTAAACAGAAAGTAGCCAATCTGACAACAGGAGTCACCATCGTCAATGTCACAAAACAACAACAGCTTTTCAGGCTGCTGAAACCTGCAACATGTATTATAGTGGATGCATGTTACAGTGGTTACTCACCAATTTAACTATAAAACCAACAAAAAAGCTATAATTGTTTTGGTTGTCTTGATCTAATTTGCTTTAAAAAAATAAAAAATAAAAAAGGGCTTTGAGCCATTAAGGAAAAGTTTTGGAAGCAGTTCTCCTGAAGAATTTGATGAAAGTGAGAACAGAAATTTTACATGTTTGAAATTGTAGCAGTGTCGATGTTTGGTTCGGGCCGACAGAGCCACTTTATGCACTGAGGGCAGCTGAACACAGCATGTTCATCGGAACACTCATTAATCTGTGCTATAGGACTGAGCACAGCAGAAAGTCCTTCAAACACTAAAATGCTCATTATCATTTACAATCTTGGCATATTTGCACATTTTTACACAGCAATGCACTTCAAGCAAGCTGCTGTTTTAGTTCGGCATTTTTTATTTTTTGGGGAATATTTTGTGTATTTGGCTGCAGAATCAGTGAAGCTCGCGCCTCATATCTAGCATATTATCAGTTATCGCTCAAATCCCACCATACCTAACTATTTGACCCTGACCCACTAATTTCACAAAGGACTAAAAACACAGTATAGTCAGCAGCTGCTGTCAGTGACACAACTGAAAGTAAACCATTTACATAATTTTATGTACTTTTTTACAGGATAACTGCCAGTGGACCAGTTTCCCACTCCGTCTCTCTGTGTCCATTATTTCACTAATCTACCTCACCCCAATGATTCAAGCCAATAAAGGGACTAGAAAAGCCGACCTTATGGGGAACGATAAAACCCCGAAACAAGAAATAAACATAATTGGGAAGGAAAATAATGTGTAACTTACCGCTCAGTCTGTCACTCAGTCACTTGACCAGTACAACAGAACAGACCACTACTTCGGCTCACAGACATTTATACTGGCTAACCACACATAAGGCGTGTTTCCACAAAAAGTACAGGAATGCACTGCTATAGTCCATCACGGTTCGGGTTTCCACTGCAAGAATTTGGGATTTTCCAGAAAATACCACTCCAAAGGTGGACGCGTTGCCACTACCCCTCCGTCAGGGGACTCAGGACCATGGAACGGGTCCGGTTTTGAGGAGCCGTTTACTGATTGGTCAGTGATTTACTACACGCCCTCAATATTTCAATATGTCGGCTGTATGAATCCTCTGTTAACATATTCCGCAGTGGCTCCGGTGTCACTTCACTGGGTCGATGTTCGCTCTCTCAGAACCAACACCGAAGTTACAGCTGCAGCTCTGTGGCTGCAAAAAACAAAAATAAAATAACTAAACAACGAGTGCAAAGCGGAGGATGTAAACAACAACAGAGGATTCATAAGGTCCAGATCTGTCGCCACGGCTGAGATTACTGTTACATCGTCACATATCTGCGGAGCTCTAAACTCCGCCTACATTTTAACCCTCCCCTCTGCAGTGGAAACGCCACCCAAATTTCGGTCAGGGTCTGCTTTGCCGTACTGCTCCGAACCGCTCCGTTCCTTCCCTGCACTTTTTGTGCGGTGGAAACGTGGCTATTGATACCAGCTGTAATATATTTGGAATGCTTCTTCTAGTTCTGGTATTTTAGTCACATTAAGTGTCTTAGTTACAAGCAAAACTGCAATGTTAAGATCAAAGTTCACAGTTATATTGAGTGTTGTTTAGGAATAATTCATGAAAATGGCATTCATATTATTTTAAAACTCTGCAGTACTCTTGAAGTAGTGGTGGCCATTGCTGATAAACACCAACATGTATTTGTACATTGTTTGCTTTTTGAATGCAGACAAGAACATTCATCCCCTAAAGAGGCACTGTGATGGAAAAACCCTAAAAGTGCAGGTCCCACACGGCTGTTTGAAATATGTTGCGTTCTTTAATTTCAATATTTTTGCAAACCAAATATATTGCAAGCAGAGCCAGAACATTTGGGCAGGCGGAGAGGGTGAACAGTTGTCGCAGGAACGCCGTTTGAATGCTAAACATGGCTGCATGTGACAATAAGCCTTCTGTCTCCGTGGCGTCTGTCTCTGCTCCTCTCTAATTCACAGGGGTTAATGCTGGAGCACAGTTTTGCTGTTATTGCTTTCTCCGAGCACCTTTAATCAAGGACTCTGTAGGACAGGCATGAAACCCTGTCACGGCGTCACTTAGACTGCAAGGCGTCATCAAAATAATAAGTCATTCCAAACAACCTTGACTTTACTCGCCTTGGAGAAAATCCTCTTTGATTTGAAGATTTTTTTAGCCCCATTCAGAGCAGATGGAATTGTGCTGGAGTGTAAAACAGGCCGGGAGATTGGAGCAATTGTAGGATATATCACTTGATGACAAATGGAAGAAGTTTTGGGGAGAAACTGTTCAAAAAACTCTGCTCTCTGAATGTCAGCAATCTGCAGCTGAATGTATTTCTCCTATTTCTGTCTGAAATGCATTTTCTTTTTGTTTTATGTGCTGAGCAAAGCGCAGGCTTTTAGGATTCGTCTGCAGGTCCACAGAAGCCCTGTGGTGAGAGAGTGGCAGGTATTCAAGCTGATCACTGGAGGTGAATGACTTTCAGATTGTGATCCTGAAAGCAAAACAACAAAGGAAGCACTGTGTGTGTGTTTGCGTGTGTGTGTGTTTGTGTGTGTTTATGTGTGTGTGTGTGTGTGTGGGGGGGGGGGGGGGGGGGGGGGCATATGTGGATCTTGGGGGAAAATTCTTTGGCAGATTCAAGGTTAGATTTCAGAGAGAACCCTCCTCGGTGAACAGAAGTGGCTCTGGAGTTTGTCCAAAGTAGCATCTCTGCCATCTGGTCACAGCCGTCTGACAGTGATTATCAACATACACCAAATGGATGCTTCTCCTTTATGGGCCGCTGTTTCAGAGCAGCTCTGCCTTTTATTCAAAGAGGAAAACAACCTTGTCTGCAGTATTTCTCATCTGAAAGTGAAAAGTGACATGAAGCATTTTCCTGTGGGAAAGAACGAAAAACCCAACGATTTTAGGCTTTTTACAGTCGAGTGAAACTCAGTTCAGATGTCATTCAAACTGGCCTTGTTTCTTCTGAAACACTGGAAATATCCTGCCTGCATTCAGTTGGTCAAATATTAATGATTGTTAAAAATAACTTTGGCCTTTCTTTTATCCTCAAATTTCTACTCACACATTTTGCCCTCGGGGTCAATTTGACCCAAAGAACGTTTGCCTCCAGAAAATTGTTGACCAAGTTTTGGTGTCAGGCACTTTGTTTCTTTGTTGAATACATAAATAACCCCCTGGAAATGGATGAGTTGACCTGTCCTCTGGCGCCACAATCAGCTCAAACCCTTTCATTAGATTTAATGTATCTTGAAAAGTTCTCATCCAAATCTTCTCAAATTTTTAGAGTATGAACTCTGTTGGTTTTAGTATGATGTGACCTTTCCTGTACCTCCATCATCAGGTCAAACTTTTGGTTTTAGAGTTGGTGTATGTTGAAAACATATCAAATTTTTTTCTAATTTAGGATGCACATTCATGACTCTCACACAATAAACCTTAAGGATTGTAAAGCAGAGGCAACCGTTGCACCCAGCTCGACCGAGAAATCCCTTTTTGCGGCACGTTTGTCACGTTCCGGTCGAACGGGCCTTGTTTGTTTGTCATCAAAACGTACAACCAGGGACAAAACTTGGAATGTCAGAGACATGATGGCTGGAAATACTGTCCCTGTCTCAGTGTTCCAAAGGATTGCTGTTACTTCACCTTTTGATTTGTAAACTCCTGCCAAAATGAGCAAGCCACTGTGGGCTTCCAACTCAACTACATCCAATTCGTTCCAACTGTCACCATATACACCCTCTCACTTTGTTTTACTTCTACTGCAATATTTTCAATCAGTGGTATTCTGAAGAGCTCTGATGACTTGATGTCTTCAACATGGCTGATTGTAGATCTGGTGGGGTCTGAGGCCAAGACTACGACCTGTAATAAACATACCGGGATATCGCTCCGTTACCTGGGTTGACTACCCCAGACAGGATCATCAGCGATCCTGATCAGCACTAACATGAAGCAGGTTATCAACTCGGTGGTTTAATACAGCGTATTCCCTTCAGGATCAGTGCACATGAAAGGGCGAAGAATGGAAGTGGACCTTCTTTCTGATCTCCGATTTTCCAAAACGATGCAGTGAAGCCGATGGACTTCCACCAACACGGACAAGTTTCCAAATAAAGGAAACAGGCAGTTTCCCATTGATGCTCAAGACTCTGGGTGTTGGACCTGTGTGTCGAATATGAAAAAAAAGTCAAGTAGATCTGATATGAAGGTGAAGGCACAAACCTGCCTGAACTCTGAAGTTCAACCCTCCTAAAATCCTTGGGATCAATTTGACCTTAATCAATGTTTATCTTTCAAAAAACAGTAGTTGACTTCATGTTGTTCTTCATATTTCATGACTTTTTGTAATTTGATGTGGACAACTGATCAACCATTTTCATGAAATGAATTGATCAACAATCAGACATGACATGAACGTCATGTGAACGTGAGAGAAACACCTGCAGAGCCTCGATCACCTGCCGAGCCTCGATCACCTGCAGAGAATCGACCACAAACCTCGATCGTAACTGCAACCCCATTAAACAGACAAACCCAACCATCCCAAAGTGTTGTCAACAGATATTTCAACTTGTTATTGAAGAGGAAAAAACTCATTCATAAACTCGTGGTTTTATATTTTCCTTTATCAAAATTCAAACTCACAATGCCTGATTTATGAATACTCTGTGTTTCTGTTCAAGTCAGATGTTTTTGGAGAGAAATACACTGAGCAAGTGACAAATCTCCTTTACTTTCCTGTTTTTTTATGTCTGTAATTGAAGTAATCCGAAAGTAACTAAAAGTAACCAGGTACTGTACTGTAATTTTGTGATAGTTAAGTTATTGATTACGTTATTTAACAGGTAACTTGTAATTGTAATCAAGTAACCCTTCCAAACCTGCAAACATTATATCACTAAATCCTACAATGTGATGAGTTATTTACAGTAACGGCTGATAAACTTGCACCAAATGCGTCTGGTATTACTGTGATAAATATGGTTTCATAGTTCTTTATCTGCATGATTACATTTTCTAAAAACATCAGGTGCACTAACTGGGAGGGGAGAAAACATTAGCGTTAATGTGAATTAAAGAAAGAAATGCTGCCACATGTTGTCATTATTAACACACATTCTGAAAATCCTCCACAAGCAGGTCCAATTCTAATTAGTCCCAGAACTTATTGGAGATTGCCACGGTTGGAGTTTTGTTTTGTTTGCAGAGTGAATTCATCTGCACAAGAGGCTCGTTTACAGACTGTTGTTTTAGAACACTGTTCTTCGGTGGTTGTTGAAATTCCTTCTTTTTAAATGTTTTCTTTCCTAAATGCTTTTTCTTCAGTGGAATAGAAGAACACCGACATGCACACAGAGGAGCAGAAGTCGGGGTGAAACGCTCACATGTAAAATCTGTCACGCTCTTGGAAGAACACATGGTGCTGTGAACATGTTTTCACTGAGAACAGCCAGAAGGGTGATGCACTGCAGATGAAACCTCTCCTCCACTAGAATGTTCCTTTGAGGCAGTAAACAGGATAATAGTGTGTTTACTGTGTGTGTTTCACTGCCTCTCTCTCAAAGGTTCATTATTCTTTGGGTACATTGCCTTATCAAGTTGCTATGTTGCAGTATTGATTTTGTTCCTACGTGTACATGGAAACACAGGTTATCTTACTAGGACTTTGCTATTGTGTGTGAAATACTGAAGTCCTGTGAACATCGGCGTGGACCATTTGGCATTTCCACAGCAGATCATCATTTCCCAATACTCTCTGTGTCCTGCTTGTTCCTCGCTCACACTCAGGGCCCGTCCACACGAGAACGCCATTTCATCTGAAGTGTTTTTGGCCAATTGTCCACACGGCGCGGCATTTTAGGAGCCTGAAAACAGATTTACTTTAAATGAATGTTCCAGTTTGGAGAAATTTTAAAACGCCGGCTCGGCTTTGGCGCTCTCCACGATGTCACTTAATACCCACTACAATGGCGAACTACATGATCTTGCTGCAGAAGCTACAGATGGTTTTATAAGGTGATATGATGGATTTCTTGAGTACGAGGAGTGTTGTCCTTCATCTACATTTCTATGTTCTCTGTGTCTTCTTCTGCATTATTGGTGTATTTGGTGAATCACAGCACCCCCTAAAGGCCTGGCATTAGAACTACATCATGTTGAGCCGTGTTCATAGTGACGTGTGGACAGAATTTTTTTCAAGAACTCCGGGGAGAAAAAGATTGTTTTGGCTGATGTGGACAGGGACTAAGTGCAGACGTGTGTCTCTGGTTTCATGTCCTTTTGAATAGAATTGTCATAATTTTGGTGGAAGTTGAGCTACAGACTGTGGCTTTGCCTGCAATGAAAATATATATGCTGGAGCAGCAGCCAGTGGACAGTATGCTGCATGAAGGTCTTAGGAACTTTTCTTTGACATGCATGCTGAGCCAGCAAGAGAAGTAACCCAGCAGATGTTGTAGAGCATCGGTGTCATACTCACCTCTGTCTCTCTCTCAAATTGAGCGACGTGGTGACAAAATTCTTGTAAGAATCACAATCGTCATTGGTACATTGATAGGTTAGTAGTTAGTGTCCTCCACTCTGATACAGGTAATCAGGGGTTCAAGTCCCTGTTGAGACCCTTTGGATGTGTCAAAATAAAAGCTTCTGCCCTAAACCGTTGGCATAAAAGGAAGTGCATATTCTCAGGCGATGGTCTTCCAGAGTGCAATTCTCTTCATTTTTTGATTAAATTTGTATTCATTCATCTCCTTTCATCCGACTAAATTTACTAAAGTAATAATAACACAAATACATATCTCAAAAAGCCTTGCTGCCTCTCTGTGACATGGTAGCCGATCCGTTTCCATAGGGACGAGTCATGTTTTACCCAGTGATGTAGCTACCTGATCTATTGAGTTAGCAACGATATGAGCTAACCGCAAACAAAATGTGGCATTGGCAAAGATATGCACTCCACCGAGTGCCCATTCTAGTTGGAATATTTGATTGATGTTAAGTTAGGGTGGCTCAAACACCCCTTGCTCTTTTGGTTCAGCCCAGCCTGTCCTGGTTGGACCAATGTAGGGTGGAACTGGGCTTATTTAAGGAGGGCTTCCTTCTGTCTAAGGAGAGAGGAACTGAGAGACTGCTGGAATGGGTCTGAGTCTGCCAGCTTGCTGTCAGGCTGGAGGTAAATGTTTTCTTGAACTTTTGTAAAGAGAACATCCTCAATAAAACGAAGTACGATGACATGCCACCTCATCCTTTCTCATCCGTTGAACAACATCCAGGCCGGACACATCCCAAGTCGGGGTGACCACTCTGTCTCTCACACTCACACTATGTGTGTGTGTGTGTGTGTTGAGTGGGGAACCCACAGAAGGTGGACATTGGACAACATGAATAACAATATGCTTTTATACCTTTAATTAGAATGGACACATATGAGAAACCGTTTATTCGGGCCCCTGCTTGATTTCACTTCATAATGGATCCAAATTTTTTTATTTTCCGTGTAGAAAATACACCCAAACATTAGAAAATACAATGTAAGATGTAGTAACCTGAGAGCTCATTGACTCAGAAAGAATCACGTCCAGGCAGAGGTAGTTTGAAACTCGGTGTCCATACCCGTCATTTGTCATTTGTGGTGTGTGTGTGTGTGTGTGTGTGTGCTCGTGTCTGTCGAGTCAGCATTTTGCAAGCCCATCACTCACCATCTGAGGTAGCAGAAGCATCTCTCTCTCTCACTGTGTCCTCACTCTGTGTGACAGGAATTTACTCAATTTGCCAGAAGCCATCATCAGCAAAACCAAAAGGACAGGCCCCGTATGGACGGAGACACTTCCTGTGACATTGTGTGTTGTGAGAAGGGTTATATATGTGTGTCTGTGTTGGGATAGAAACATTGGGCCCTTGTGTTCTCCTTGTCAACCGGCCCCCTCGAGGCTGAATGCATGAGTTCTTCCTCCATTGTGCGCTTCTTTTAAAGCCTCTGCTGTGATCTTTTATTTTTTATTGGCTCAATGATGAATAGGGTGGAAATGGGCGGTTGAGAGAAACATCCATTCATCATAATCACTACGGAGAAAAAGAAGAAAATACACTGTACCCATAACAATGCTGACTGCATCTGCAAATTCAAACCCAGGAATTGAAGGAAAGTGTCACACTGAGCCGAGGATGGTGTGTGTATGCGTGCATGCGTGATAAATTTCGCCAAAACAAAGGGAAAAAAAAGCAGTTGTCTTTCAGAGATGGGGATGAGTAATTTCATTGTTCAGTATCTAAACAGCTTAAAAGCAAATGCTGTGTGATCTCTCATCGACCTGTTGCAAAGTCAATTTGTCGCTTTCGATCAGTGTTTTTTCTACAACTTCACTGTGAGCATCATATTTTGTTCGCTGAGATACCAGCGGAAATTATCACTATGCATCTCATGTACTGGGTGCTACATTTCAGTCTTATTCACATAGTCTCTGAATTGTACTCGTTGAATAGATACAACGGCTGTCAGTGGCTGGTGACAGACTGGGACTCCGTCAGTGGTCCAGTCATTATGCTACATCACCCTCTGCTGAATGTATACTCAGCTCCAATAAACTACATTTCACCTATTTAGAATGCCTAATCATATTTCTGTGCTTTATTATTATTTATTATGGTGAAAGTAATCCAAAAGTAGTGTAATGTATTATAATTCAGTACAAGACAGTAATTGGAATGTAACTAATTACTTTTCAAATGACTGTCACTAACCCGAACTACATATATATATATATATATATATATATTATGGCATGCCGTTTAGGAAATAAGTCTTTGAATAAATTGAATGAACTTTGAATATATTGAATGAAATCTTGAGTATATTGAATAAACTTTAAGTCCTTACTGATGTCAACAAAGCACTATGGCTTTCATTTTAAGTAATGAGGACATGATAAACTCAATAGCAAATGCTTGTTATTATTTCTGATGAGGAACTTTGGTTACTTTTTAATCGTGGCAGACCGCCAACACACCAGACTATTTGTAACATTAGGACAGAGCTCTACCAGGCAGGTAGAGGAGTAATAAACTCACTATGCATGCGCACGTTATGGCCAACCTGAAGCCTTTATTTATACTTTGAACGCACTCTACAACAAAACTTGTGTATTGTGTATCGCGTGCTTCATGGCACAGGCTGTGATAACCACGCATTTATTTTACACAATTTATTCATATATTTGTAGTTGAGAGACAACAGGAATGTCTTATATACAATTACACTATGTACAGTGTTTATTAAAGCAGTAAAACACATTTTTAGTCTTATGGTAATTATCTCCGAAATGCATCAATGACATTTGTCTGCCTGCAGTCCGCTGTGTCCAAGGCTGACAACAACGTGTCGCCATTGCGCCGATCATCAAATACGCTCAATTCGAAATACTTCGGGCTGTATTGGGCTGTGAATGTGGGTTATTCTTTCTGTATTTAAACAATATATGAAGAGCTTCTGAAGCGCAGACAAATCCACAGTCCTGGAGAAGTGCTGTGTCAGAGCGCAGTGCCATTACGCACGGCGATTCATTGTATTTTACCTCCAATAAGTCACCTGAACATGATACTGAACTGGTACTGTATAAACATACAGACCTGTACACACAACAGTGTTCCATTAATCGCTCTGCTCTTTTATTAAGAAGACGCGCTGTTACCAGGATCATAGCTTCTTTTCACACACGCTGCTCCGCCTGTTGTAAAATGTGTATATGTAATATAATTTGCTTAACACGTATTTTTATTGGACATCAATACACGAGTATTGCCGGATAAATAAATGCTGTAGTTAATCCATGACGTGCACACCGAACCACCCCATCCCCCAACCCAAAGTTTTTCGAAGTTCGGTGGGGTAATGGTTTTTGTAAGCATTTGATATTGACTTTATCATGACCTCGTTGCTTAAAATTGCAGCAACGACATCCCGTGTTGACTGAGTTATTGCCACGTCCTGTTGCAGCTGCATCCACACATTGCAAATGACAAGATGGCGACAGTTGGGTTTCATTCAATATATTCAAACTTTGATCAATATATTCAAAGTTCATTCAATAAGAAAGTGAAACGTAAACTACTTTAGGAAAGGTTGAGAATTCCAGCCGCAGCAGAAGCGGAGATATTCTCGGGATCATTACATTAAGTTATAGAATGCGCACGGAGGAGAACCAGGAGTGTAGTATGGACGCAATCATCTATCACCCGTGACCCACGCACAGTCTGCGGACACGCAATGCGTAAAGCAGCGCAGCACCGTTCTGTGGGGAAGCAGCGAATATCCAGATCACAAAACTAATCTCCTGACACCACAACGTCTGAATATTCCAATAATCTGGTCCAGCCCAAGTATTTTGGCCATTTCAGTCTCGCTCAGCTTGAAATTTGGTAAGAAAACCTGTCCATTGTCCGCGTTCGGCAGGTTGTTGCTCATTAAGGTGTGTTAACAGTTAAAAATGTGTCTGTGCACAGTGACGTGTCCGCCCAGTACAGGGTGTCAGCTCTTACCGGGTCTGCTTCTCACAGGTTCTACTGTATATATATATATATATATATCTATATGTGTGCGCAAAAGTCAGGGCACCCCTTTAAAAGCAGCATATTTTATATATAAAAAAAATAATATTGAACAAAATTACAAAAATAAAAACCATCACTTTGGCATGTGCAAAAGTCGGGCCACTGTAGCATGTACTTTAGCTAGTATAGTAGTGTTCTATAAGTTGTTATTATTGGGGTAATCAGAAGTCTAGGTTACGACTCTTGGAGAGATAGGACGGACACCGAACATTACTTTTAAATGGTACCAGTGTTATTGATTATTTACAGTGGACACAAAACAATTAGACATGAGGATAAACATGGACAGGAATGGCCATTCAAATAGACAGAAATACATGAATACCAACAACAACAATGCGGGTTGAGTTCATTACTGGGATAGTGCAATTCATGGAGTTCAGTTCACGGATCCTGCAAACTGTTCAAAAGTTCATACGCGACAGTTCATACGGCCACACGGGTTGGGGATTTGTATAATAGTTCGTAGTGGGAATAATTTGGGTTATGGAGACGATGTGTATGGCATAGTGCAAGGGGGCCGCAGAGTAATGAGGTGCGAGGCAAGGGGGTTTGGCCAAAGCCGCCTACCGGCCCGACCACAGCAGGTGGAGTTTGGGAGTCGAGAAGCGGAGATCCTTGGGCTCAGACTCGAGGCCTATCTATAGCTCGCCATCCGAGACTTGGGGACCTGGCCTGCATAAAACACAGGACCCTCAGTTTAATCATTGTGCGCACATCAAAGTAATCTATCTATATATCAAATCTTAATAAACTTAACACTGCTCGTATTAACAATACCAACTACAATCAATAATGCAATAATGTCATACGTGTAATATACATACTAATAATGGTACACACGTACAAGAAACCAAATGAAACCGTACACAGTGTTGTCACTATGACCAGTGTAACTGCACACCAGCGGCAGCGTTCATTCATTGTCTTTACCATAGCATAAAACGTTCAGATGACCTTAAAACGGCACAACACTTAGTCACCATATATACATACATACAATGAAGACTTGACATAAATATGACTTGAATTCATTCAGAGACATGGAGGAAAACAGGGTTAAAACCCAATGCTAACCGCCCATAAGAAATACATGGATACGGCTAATAGCTACCGTTAGCAACCAGATTGACTTACCAACTCCGCTTTATATCTTAGCATCGGCACACTCGCCCGTAACAACTCGGCCCTGATGGTCGGCACCTATAAGTTAACAATTAGTTGCAAGCTGTTGGACGGTTGTTTTCGTGATAGGAAGGTAAATCAGAACTTTACACATACCGGCTTCGAACTTCCCCCCGACGCTTAGCCACCGCACCTGTCAGCCATATTGGAACACTGGATAATATAGAGCGCGATAGGCTGCAGCGGGTCACGTGGGCGGGTGACATTACTCTCGCAAGATTAAACATGGGAAAGACTTCTAGTTCTGCAATATTCTTGGGTCCTCTTGCATGCACAGCTCTTTTAAGATCCACCCACAGATTTCCGATGATGTTTAAGTCTGGAGACTGTGAAGGCCATTCCCAAACCTTCAGTTTGTGTTTCTTGAGGTAGTCGATGGTGGATTTTGAGATATGTTTAGGATCATTATCCAGTTGTAGAAGCCATCCTCTTTTCAGCTTCAGCTTTTTTACAGATGCTGGGATATTTCTTCCCTCCACCTGAGCAATGCTTCCTGTCCCACTGGCTGCAACACAACCCCAAAGCATGATGGATCCACCCCCATATTTAACAGTTTATCAGGCTTATGTAGATGTTCTGTTGCATATTTTTGACGTTGTCTTTTATGATGGGTGCACCACCACTCCTGAGTCTGCTAAATCTTCCTGCATTGTCTTTTGAAGTCAAATGTGAGTGTTGCTTTACCTTTCTGACCAGCCTACGAGCTGCTCTCTCAGAGAGTTTCCTTGGTCTTCCAGATCTCATCTTGACCTCCACAGTTCCCCTCACGTGCCATCTCTTAATTATACCCCGCACTGTGGAAACTGCAAGCTGAAAACACTTTGCCATCTTCTTGTAGCCCTCCCTGGCATTGTGGGCATCAATAACTTTCATTCTTCCTGTCTTTTTCACAGCTTCTTAGAGAACCCATGGTTGCTGAGTGTTTGCACAAGGTTTGTGGAGTCGCTGTATTTAAGAAACCCTGAAATTGGCACCAGCTGGCACTCCCTAATGACAATTGTTGACACATGCTTCAGGACTAATGACCTGGTGAAGGTCTGAACTTGTAAATAGAATCTGACACTTTATGAATCTCAGGGTGCCCCGACTTTTGCACATGCCAAAGTGATGATTTTTATTTCTGTAATTTTGTTCAATTTATAAAAAAAAATGTAACTATACATTAATGTTTTCTGATAATATTGTCTTTTTTTCCCATATACCAGAGAGACTTGGAAGAGTCCTCATCAGAACCTGCTCCAATCCTGCTGAAGACCTGCGCGGTACCAGTCATGTCCTGGGAAATCGGACACCTGCTCCAACAGGCACTCCTTCAACAACCTGACCCAGGTAATGGACCTGCTAACACTACATTTGTGCCTGACTCCGTCCCTTCCCAGGTTGTCCAGTAGGTCCACTCATCCTGGATCTTCTGCCAGGTCAACCGAACTTTGGCAGTCCTCCGGCACAAGTTTTGGTGGCCTACTGTAGATAAGGACACTCAGGAGTTTGGACCCGCATGCCCTGTCTGTGCTCGCAACAAGAGCTCGAATCAGCCCAGTTCAGGACTCCTCCAGCCTCTGCCTGTCCCCAGCCGCCCATGGTCCCACATCGCTGTGGATTTCGTAACTGGTCTATCCCTGTCCAATGGTAAGACCACTATCCTGACCATTGTTGACCGGTTCTCAAAGGCTGCACATTTTGTTGCCCTCCCCAAACTTCCCACAGCGAAGGAGACGGCAGACCTGCTCTGCAGTAGCCTCATAGGGGCGCTATTGCGCCGCAGTGCTTCTCCCTCTTCACTATCTCTCAGGTGGGCGTGCTAGGCGGCTG
The DNA here is from genome assembly GCF_963383615.2 of Lipophrys pholis. Taxonomy (NCBI): domain Eukaryota; kingdom Metazoa; phylum Chordata; class Actinopteri; order Blenniiformes; family Blenniidae; genus Lipophrys; species Lipophrys pholis. The sequence continues at coordinate 2,747,779 of NC_137639.1, read as the reverse complement.
TTGACAGACATGAGAGTACCAGCTGGAGTGATATTCAGATTCCGTTCAGCTGCAGTTATTGGGTGGAGGTCATTACCCGATGAGGTCACGGGCTATTTAACCAGACTTGAAATTCCACTCGACGCGGGACCGTAGTATCACAACAGCCAGTTGTCAGACCTGACGACAGTTCGTGTAAGAAATACCTAAGAAATAGAAATATGTAAGAAATAGATGTTGTCTCTGGGATGTCCACTGGCACACGAATTTCCCAAAACTCCAACTCCTCCCTTCGATCCAGTAACTCGGCTCTACATGTCTTGGCCGCCTGCCCACCGGACCGCTTCGCATTCCGCTCTGCTCGGTTTTGAGCTGCTCCATCGCAGTCTGCATCCAGGTCCAAACCCACTCGGCTCTGGACCACCCGACCCAGCGAATCATCTGTCCCGGGACCTCCTCAGGTTTTTCCCTTCTATTCCAGCTCAAGATCCGCTTGGCTTTACAGAAGCCTCTGCTCCGCCTCTCTGCCTGGCACAGACTCCGGGAAGTGGAGTCAGGTTTCCTCTCCTGGAGTGAAGATTTAAAGAATTTTTTTTTTTATATAATAAAGATCCTTATTTAACTTTAATCTTTTTCCTGTTTGCTTCCAGCACTTGAGCCTCCATCTCCGCACCAGACAGACCTTAATGTTGTGTCCAGGTGACTTCAAACTACCAAAATCAAGAGTGGAAGATGACCTGTACTACCAACTGAGCCACAGCCACCTTATTTTACTTATTATCTTTTCTTAGTCCGAACAGTGTTTTTCCATGAACTTTACAGGCTTTACATATCTGTTTCCTGTGTATTGACTGTTTGCGCTTCGCTATATTCTCTCATTCATAATTGGGACTTTTATTGCCTTGTTCTGTCACTCACCTGCCTCTGCTGTCCCGTTCTCTGTAGCGCATGTTTTAAAAGTGCCGTATAGATTCCTCTGTATGCAGTCCTGCCATATGTGAAGCTCTATGTGGCGATATATGGAAAGCCTGCCAGTAAAGAAATGGTAAATATACAGTATGCAGGCTGAGCCTCAGGGGAAGTGTCAGCAGCAGCAGCAGACAGCAGCTGGGAAGAAGGTTTAGAAAATGCAACAAAGCCCCTGTGAGAGAAATTGTGTAACTCTATGGTTCTGAAGTAAATCAAGGGAGAGCAATGAGTGGAATAGGAGGCTCAGAATGCTCTGCTCTAATATTTATGAATCGTTCTTTTGTTGTGGCAGAGCTGCTAGACAGACAGGAACGCAACATCCGTCCCCCGAGCCGCAAGGTATTTGAATGTTGAAAAATGCATGAGGGTTTTTATTGATAGAAACACAGATCAGGCTTTGATGGATGGCGTCTGATTTTTCCTCACAAATGGGAGGGGGCCATTTCTGGAATAAAGCGCAGCTCCTCACTCTGCGCTGGCTGTCATTTGGCTTTATTTATAATGCTGCGATTGAGCGCATGGTGGAGTGCGTGTGTGAATTTGTGAAACCCTCCGACATGTAAACAAAAACCTGCCCTGCAGCCACAGCGGCAGAATGAGCGACTTGTCTTGAACCATCTTCACACTGTTAACTTGCATCAGAATTCAACACCTTCCAGGGGTTTTTCTTTGTGAAAATGCAGGTTTTTAATGGAATGCTCTCTAGGAAGTTCCTCAAGATGCCTTAAAAGAACAATGGGAAATGAAACAACTCAGCAAGACTATGAAAGGCATCCTTAATCACATCTGTAACAAAGAAAACACAAATCTTGTTCTTTCAGTGGAAACATGATGCATTCGTTTGAATAGTTTTCTTATTGTACATGTAAATCAGTAATAATATTGATGCTTGTTTCTCTTACAAATATCAAATTTGATGTTTTACACTCACCATGTACACGTCATCCCTGCATGTCCAATCAAAACAAAACACTGCAACACAGCTATTCTCTGCACCATGTTTATAGATTTCTTATATACCTCCAGCATGTCAGGCCAAAAATGACTATATAGCAGATCCATCCATCCATCCATTCATCCATCCATTCATCCATCCATCCATCCATCCATCCTCTATACCGCTTTATCCTAAAGTTATCTGAAATGAACTGAACTGAGGGTCACAGAGTGTGAGAGCTTGAATTCTGTTCATACAACAATAATAATAGTCTAGTATTATTTATGTGCACGCCCTAAAATGACCTTGCTGGATTTGAGGCACCTGCGCAATCAAACGCTTTCTAAAACCTCGTAGAAATTGTAAGACCTGGGATTCAAACAACTCTGAGTGTATGTATGATATAAAATAGCTGTTTCTTAATATTGTGATTCTAATTAACATTGTGATATTTGCATCCTCAAAGTTGATTTGTTCGAAGCAGAAAAATAGAGAAGTGTGAGAATTCGTATGAAAGTTCCATTTTGTACAATGCAATCAGTGCTGTATGGCTGTATGGCCATTTGAGGTATTTTTTAACAGTTCCAATGAGTGTACAGGAAGTCATCTTTATCTGGAGTCTCAATAAATAATAACTCAATATTACTCAACAGTTCACAATATTCTTTCCTCACATGACAACAGTATCAAGAACGTTGTGGACCCAAGAGCAGATGGACAGAGTACTGTAGTAAAGTTCAGAAGTTTTATTAACAAACCGTTTATACACAGGAGAAGGGAGGAGATGCAGGTGAATCACATGAGGGAAATCAGACACACGGAGGAGAGACAACCGGGTAAATGATGCACAGAGGGGAAACGAACAGGAGGCATGAATGCAGAAGTAGACACATCAGCAGGAAGCCACCTCCTCTGAGCCTGATTCTGCAAAGCCTTCTTTCTATACAAACGGGAGCGTTTCCTTTCCACAGTCGTTTATGCTTGCTTATGTGGAATTTTTGGGTTTTCTCTGTAAAAGTGCCCTGAAATGACTTTGTTGTATTTGGCACAACATAAATAAAGTTCAATTAACTTGAATTGAATAGAAAAACACACACGGGCATCCATGCACAAAGACAAAGAGGTGAGAGTCACAGACTTCAAGGGTACCAGAAGGGACCGACAGAGACTTGACACACATTCAGTATGATTACCAGAAAAAGCAAAAACTGCACATTTCGCCATATTTACTCACATATTTGGGGCTATTGCTGTTATAGAAAAAAATAATTATATAAAAGACATGAAAATATTTAACTATGACCTCAGAACTGAAATGTAACCTCCAGACTGGCAAGTTACGACATGGTCAGAGAAATCATCCTAAAAGAGTCAGACTGACTCCTCAGGGATCTTGTTCATCATACACCCCTGCAGTTTCAGTTTTTAAGAACTGGATAAAACCTTCATCCTCTCCCAGTTGTGTAGTTGGGACAAACAACAAACCTACAGGGAGGTGAAATGTCTCTTCCCCCACAGGCGAACACACAGTTTCATCCTCGCAGTATTCCAATAACAATTATCCCGAGACAAACCAACAGAGAAAATAGAAGAGAGGGGGTAATATTCCATCCTCTTTTCTGCTGTTGCTAAGCAGCAGTCATCAGACCATGGCAAACCTGACAGGCCGGCCACTTCTTGAATACCATCAGCGGCTAAAGATGGAGCGTGAGAGGAAGGGTGGGACTGACCCCAGACCAAAATATCATGTGCTTCCATGTGCTGTTCGCTCAGGTCAAAATCCAGAGTTTGTGCATTAAACTGAATTGAATGCTTTCATTGTCATCACAGGTTCTTATTTGAAATTTGTTGAAAGGAAGATATGAACACATGTGTACGGTAATTTTATATGAGTTTTGGTTTTGTGTGGATGTGTCTAGTGAGAGTCTAATGACGAAAAAGCCTAAAAATATTATTACTTTTCTTTGTCTTATTTGATAAGTTCACTTGTGTAAATGTTCATGAGCAATACTCGCAGACTTTTGGGCTTCTGTGTTTAGCAAAAGATTAACCAACATAAACACCAAATATCAGAATACACAACTTGCTGGTCTTACTTTATTCTATCTTACCTATAAAGGGTATTCTTCACAATGAGACTATGAAAAACACAAGTCATATTCATGAAATGTTACTTCCTGTGATTTCACAACTGTCAACATGAAGCTTGAAGCTGAAAAGAGCAGTATCACAGTAACAGAGAAATGAGTGGATTAAATAGCACTTCTGACCCCGCTGCCAAAACACAAGTGCCAGTATTAATCAACTTCCACCACAACCACTTAAATAATTGGTGAAACATAAATTAAAGATCTGCTCTAATTATAAAAGACAAATCTGAGTCAGTCACAACACACAAAAAATGCAGGTAAACAAAGAGATTCAAGACAATACTGTCAATACTGAGCGAGGCTTTCAGATGAGAAGTAAATAGTTTTCAAAACTCCAAGCATGTTCACTAATTAGAAGTAGCAGTAATTGGCCGACTGTGAAGAGATTGACAGGTTCAATGTAGAAAATATGAGAACATGTGTAGCATTAAACCTTGGTTCCCCTGGGTTCTCAGGGCACAGAGACAAGAATGCAGCTTCCCTTCTCACCATTTGATTAAAGAAACAAAACACCAACACACACAGATTTGACTCCCTGATTGGTCGGGGTCCGCCCAATCTGGCAACACTGGTCAGCATGTGTAGATCTATTTTCAAGTGCTTGTGCAAGAGGAGCCGACTCGGAGGATCGAGACAAAGGGACAAAGATGAAAGAAAATGAAAAAAAAAAAGACAGAATGCAGCTTTTAACATTTTGGCCGAGCCATTTCCTCCAGCGCAGATTTGTCACGTCAGTTACAAATCAATGACGAAGAAGTCGCATATTTGCCACTGGATCATTCAGACGGTGGTCGAGTTGAAGGACATCAGATACATATCTGAATTGGTACCGTACAGTGTATGAGCGAGGCCTGGGTGTAGCGTGAAAGAAATGTGTCACCAAACAGGTTGGATATGCGTCACTTGTGAGCAGAAAATCTGAATAGTGTAGGATTTGTCAACGTGCTCTTAAATTTTGAATTTCATAAAATGTTTTATCCGCAATTGACATTGACTATCAAGCTGTTCATGTAGCTTACCTGTGCCTCACCTGTTACAGCTATGGCATATGTAATGTCATGTTATCAGAACATGATAGAGACGCTACTTGCTACCGGAAGATTTTCAGGACGCGTCGTATGTTGTTTGTCGGCAGTAAAAGAAAACGTTTCCGGCCATCGATAAGAGTAAAAAAGTGCTTGCAGCTTTATTTATCTCAAAAATCTTCCGTCGGCAAATTCAGTGAATAACATGTTTTGAAATACTTTAAAATGCCAACAAAACAAACCTCTCCGCACAACGGTCAAAAGATGTATGCTTCCTTCCGGTAGCGTCACCGGAAAGGAATTCTAAGGTGTATTTAAAGCTCTCCAGCTGAAAGACACCGCCCCCCTCTGGTGGACAAAAAAAGGGTGTTACACAAACCATACCAACTTAAACCCAAACTGGCTCCAGCAGCATTTGCATTATGACATATTCCACAATATGAATTTGTCATATTTTTTCACAAAACAGCAAAGGCTGTTAAACATGTACATATTCATATATATTAGTTTTATGTTCCATTGCTTCCTGTTTATTCTATTTTCTTGAATCATTTCCGTTGGTGTTTATGTGTATTTCTTGATCCCTTGTTACAAAAACACAAAGACACTAAGCAATTTAATATCTTGTCCTGAAAAACAATATTGGGGCAAAAAGCGAAACACGTCTACAATATTGCGACTTGCTTACTTAGCGGTAAATATACATAAGTAGATCGTAAACATAGTGTATTGACTGCCTATTTAACAGTTGTTACAGGAAACTGACGAGTGATAACTTCATAAAAAACACAACCTGCTTATCTTCTATCACACTGTTTATATCCTCAGGCAAACTGTTTGGGAGATCAACACTGACAAAATCTGCATCGTTGAATTATTCATCCCCCGAGCCAGCGATGTCAGTTTAAATCATTATTTGTTGTGTTCATTAACTGTAAACTGAAATCAAAGCATGTACATTTGTATTATTCATACCATCATCAGTAACATTGTTAAAGTGTAACAGCTGAGATGGCTGACAGCGTAAAGTCACTGTGGTTTGTTTCTGGTCATAAATAACAGCAGTCAGATCCTTTTGGAGGCTTTATTTAATTCAGTGTTGTTAAGGGACTCGAGAATCAGGGACAATGAATCTGTATAATGTGGCAAGTTTTGTTTGTGGGGTTTTTTTTTAACCATGGAAAAAGACGTGTTGATTTTATTAAAATTTTGTTACTTTTATTTTAATACTTTTTATTTCTGGTTTTACCAAGATGGATTCTGGTTGATGGTGACATCCTGGACCTGCTCTGCTCCACACCCTCTCTCACCACCCATAACTCGTCATTAACATACCCCACCATCTCTGGCCATCGAGCCATTACCCCGATGCTATTACCCCCACTCCCACCACCAAATACACATGTGCAATAACCTTTCGTAACTTAAAATCACTCTCTCCCAACTCTCTCCTCCTCTTTACCCAATGCCATCACCTGCTTCCCACTTCCCATAGATCCAACCACTTCTGATCTTGTCAACTTTTACAACCACACCCTCTCCTCCTGCCTCAACCAGACTGCCCCTCTCAGAACAGCCACAGTCTCCTTCTCCACCTCTGACCCATGGTACACTCCAGAACTCCACAATCTCCAAAAACAACGGAGACAACTTGAACGACTCCATAGAAAGACCGGTCTCACTGTCCATGCCCCAGCCTACTAACAATCTGTCACTACGTACAACCACACCCTCAATACTGCCCGCTCCGATTTCTATTCTCAAATCATCCACTCCAACTCCTCAACACACCGCTCTCTATTCTCTACTTTTTGCTAAACTGACCAAACCCAAGGACAATATCCCTTCAACATTCACAACAGACAAATGCAACAACTTCCTGTCATCCTTTCACACAAAAATCCAAACAATCCAACCATACACCTACATCTATAATCTACAGTGCTACATGCTTCCCCTCGGTGAAATCCATCGCCAATATGGACTCCACCAAATCCATCACCCCAGTCATCCTCTCCACCATCAATAACTGCCTTTCAGACATCAAAACATGGATGGACAATAAGTTCCTCAAACTCAAAAGCAATAAAAACAGAACTCCTCCTCACTGGACCCAAATCTCTCCTCCCCTCTGTTCAGAACATCATCCTCCTTATTGGCGGGCAAAAAACTCCCCCCTTCCCCCTCCGTATGCAACCTCTTCCTACCTCACCCTTCTGCAACAACACTGCCCTACCCACCGCCTCTGCTCTGCCGACACGAACCTCCTCACAACCATCCCCTGCACTAAGCATTGGACCTTGGGGGACCGAGTCTTTGCCGCCGCCACCCTCTGGAAGTCACTCCTGCAACCCATCAGGAAGAGGGACTCATTGCAAAACTTTGATACACCTGTTCAAACTTGATTTCCTTAATCTCTTCATTTTATTTTTCTTTGTGTTTCTTTACGTAAAGCCTCTTTGAGTGCCCCAAAAAACGCTATAAAAGTTGGGTGTGTTATGCGCCTCCTCGTGTCTAAAGTTTGCGTCTGACTGCTTCGACACCCACAGACTGAAAGACAACAAACTTTCCTCTTAAGAAATGATAATCCATCCATTTTCTCTCACTTATCTGTTTGCGGGTCTCGGGGGTGTCAGACTGAGCACCGTCACCCAGATCACATCGCACCGATGAAGAACCTTCCTGCGGGTGGTGACCCCACGGGAAGGTGGCGCCCAGCGTGGGACATGAACCCTCTACCTTGAGATTGCGAGTCTCGTGCGCTACCAACTGAGCGAGCCGGAGTAGAAATAGATAATTTTATGAAAAAATTTGCTTGAAAACTGTGGATTCTGAGGAGTTGTTTCTAAAATATGTGAATAAAATCCATGGTCTCTCCCACCCTGATGACATCACTAACTGCAGCTGCGTCCATCAGTGTTGCATGATTCTCACTAAGAATTCCGTAATACCATGTCAATCAATGGTGACCTGCATATCCTGACTTTCCAAATAAAAGCCCCAAACTTCTTCAAAATAAAATTCCTTGACTTCATCTGATGTTGACTTCAAAATGGATATTAAGTGTTTAGCTAGGCTTTCAAAATAAAAGCCCCCTTTTTTTCAAAATAGAAGTCCTTGTTTATTAAAATGACATTAAAATCTTAGAAATTAATGTTACATTGTTAGCTAGGCGAGGGGGGAGCTGGCATTCAAGATAAAAGTCCAAAACTCCTTTAAAATAAAAGTCCTTGTTTAATAAAAAATTACACCAAAAACATCAAAAAATTATATTTCGGGATTAGCTATTTTAGAGTTTAGTTGGCTTTCATAATAAAAGCCCCCCACATTTTTTTTAAACAGTGCTTTTTTGTTAAAACCTTCAAAATACATAATATATCAATATTTAATGGGCCAGACACAATGATTGGCCATGACCCCGATGGGCCAGAGGCCAGGGTGCAAGGTCCCGATCAAGGCTGCTTTCAGCTTTAATTATTATTATTATTAATTGACTCCCTAAATGTGCTGGTGTTTTAAAATGACAATTTGTGATCTGATCTGCATCCATGTGACAGTATTGGACAACAGATTAACCTGATGCCACACAATACATTCCTGTTTTCTTGTCTGCATTGAAGTCAGCAATAACACAACCATTAAATATGCCTTGGACCACTTGGGAAACTCTAATTCATAAAAATAAGCAAGCTGATCTGTGGAAATATGAAATGTTTGTGTTTTATAGATTCATCAACAACAATATTCAATAAAAAATAATTTAAAAAAATAATGTAGCTCTGCTTCAATGGCAATTTATGTCCTGTGCTCAGCTTCATACTTGCTTTTGACCACTCATGTCTTCCCTGCGTGTTCTGTTTAGTGGGAAATGGGTCCAAATGGCTCTTCGAGTGTTGAAGGTTGCCGACCCCTGGTCTAGTAGTGTAGTCTTTGACGCTGATGCAGGAGGTTGAGGTTTTCGTCTCCCGGGTAAAACACTTTTTTTTTTTTTCAATCAGCTTCATCCCAGTTCATGGATCGAAGACACTAAAACACACTAAAGAGCCACATGCAGCTTGTGAGCTGCGGGTTGGCCGCCCCTGCCCCAAGGGATCAATAAAGGTATTTGACTTGACTTGACACCCTTCCAAGGCCTCGAACCTTCACCCTTGCTATGGGACAGAGAAACCTCAGCAATTCTATGACCACCAGAGACACACACTTTCTCACAACACATTCTCTCTTTGCCATTGATGTCAACAATCAACAAAAAGGCCTTTTCAACATCAGCGCAGTAAATGAATATAAAGAGAGTGAAGCAATGAGCAGCTCTATAAGTTATCATCCCTTCTGGTAGCAGGGTTCTGAGCTTGACGGTGTAAAAGATCAGACCAGACAATGTGCTCTGGTTCATCACAAACAACCATCACAGCTGAGTTGACTGTGCCATGGAAGCTTCGTCTTTCATGTAGGTGTCAATCGTGCAATATCCCAACCAGAAGATAACTGAAGGATGAGGGTGACCCCACAGCAGGTCTACTGGCACTGTAAGGCCCTGTCCACATGAGAACATGTTTCATGGAATATGGAGCTCCACATCGAGCTGCAGAAACTACTGATGCTTGTTGGATTATTAAGACGATATGCTGGATTTCTTGAATATGAGGATGAGCAGCAGTATTCTCCGCGTTTTCTCCACTTTTGGTGTATTTCTGTTACAGCGCCACCTAAATGTCTGGTTTAGTTACTACATTGTTTTGAGCGTGATCATAGTGTCATGAGGATGGAGACGTTTTTAAGAACGACGAGGAGGAAAAAGATTGTTTTGGCTCGTGTGACAGCGAGAAATGCTTTGTCTAGTGAAATGGACTTCACTGTGCAGTCTTCATGTTCTACCTGAAGGTATTCACTGTGTCTTGTGTGTGTGTGTGTGTGTGTGTGTGTGTGTGTGTGTGTGTGTGTGTGTGTGTGTGTGTGTGTGTGTGTGTGTGTGTGTGTGTGTGTGTGTGTGTGTGTGTGTGTGTGTGTGTGTGTGTGTGTGTGTGTGTTATATGTGGATGTATGGACATGTGTTTTTATATACCGTTGTCATTGTCATAAATGTTGTTAGAACTTTGTAAATAAAAGTAGCACTGCAAGTCAACTGAGCAGCTCTCTGTGTTCATCTGCAGTGGAGTCGGTGGGTTTAGTTGGTGGGTTTATACTATACTAGTATATACTATCATTACATAGTTTTGAACCATGAGGGAGTGGTGTGGCATTCAATGTCATTCAGTTATTGTGTATTTCTGCATTATTTAGCGGCCGTCTCTGTGGCAGTGATCATGAAGTGTTGTTCCTCGACGATCGTCGCTCTCAACAAGTCCACAATATTAAACTATCTCCTCTGCCGTAAACACTCCTGTTTATGTTCACATACGCCGCTTTGCACACACTGGTGGTTTTGTTGACTGGGCTTATTGAAACGTCGTTGCTCCACAGCACCGCGGCCTTTTGACGAGGTTCAGACACTCCTCTCAGTAACAGGAGAGGAGATCCAGCAGGAAATGGACGCTGCTGTTCAGATTGAGAAAGTTTTCCGCTGTGTCACAGATACAGGAAGCTCACAGCTTCTGATGGCCGTGGATCTGCCGCAACTTCCACGTTCTTGGCACTACTATTGTTGCGGAATGACGTTACATCCCTGCGTCGTTCACAACCTACATTTTACCGTACTCTCTGTAGTGGGACCGTGTAACACAGTTGGGTCTGGGTACGGTTTGCCGTACCGTACCACCCGGCCCGCCCCCGCCCCGCTCAGGGATGTACTGCAGTGGGACTGAGGCTCAAGGAGCCGCAGCAGAGGGACCAAAGAGCCGCATGCAGCTCCGGAGCCGCGCGTTGCCGACCCCTGGTTCTAATCCATGGGTTTTGTCGGTTGGTTTAGTCGGTTGGTTTAGGTAGGAGCCAGCAGCAAAGTTTTGGTGTGATATTTGTTTAAGAAACTGAAAGATGAGTTCTGCACAGGCAGTTCACCAAGTATCGACCAGCCTGTTTGATAGCAGTCTACATAAGTTTTAATTAATCATGGGGGTAATCAGAAATGGCAGCGATGTTCCAGACTCACAGCAGACTTTTGGGACCAATCTCAGGCGCTATTGATTAACAACCTTTGGCTTTTTCCTCTAAAGAGACACTCTTGCCGATGGAGGCTGAGAGATTGACCTTTCAGTCCAACATACACCCAAACAAATCATCTTTTCTCCCTTCTTCTGTTTTTATCTGAAACTCCGGGACGCCTCGCACACACACACTGCACAGATCCACTCTGACCTCACTCTCTTCTGCCCAACAGCCACACACATAAATCCTCCTCAGTCCCCATCTGTGGAGTAATAAGTCTCCAAAAGAGTGACACCAAATGCCTTGAAAAGCACTTTTGTTATTTTACACTCTGTATTGCACTCAGGGCCACAGAATGGTGTCGTAGTTGTAGAGGGAAGACCTCAGTTGAACTGTCAGGGTCTGTTGGTGTGTGGAGATTGCATGTTCTGCCTGTGCCTGTGTGGGTTTTCTTTTGACTCCTCAAACAATCCAAAGATATAAGTTTACTATTTTCTTTTGTTCGGGTGAGTAGGCTTTTTTCAACATACCTTTTTGACATGTTTGGACAGTGTTCTCAGTCTTCGTGAGAAATGGTGATGGTGGATGGTTTGTATTTTATCAGCTGGTGTTACTGGGATGGGCTCGACTTTTGACATTCTGGAAATGAACACATTGTTCAGGCTTTAGTTTGGTTTAGTTTACACTTAAACATGACAAATTTGTCAGTGCACGTCAGAGGCTTCATTTTAATAATACTGTCTTCAGTCTCATTCTGTTTTAGTTTGTGCCAAAAAATGAGATTCGATGAATTAATTACAAGGCCCCTATTTAGTTTAACAAAGCAACTAGATTTTTAGTCCTTTATCTGAAGTTGGTTCTATCACTCTACTGTTTTCCCCAAAAGAACAACAGACTGAAATCTAGAGGCATTCACATACCAAAGTATTTCACAGCGTGTTGTATCTTTATACCTGTGTTCAGAATATGAGGTAGATGTCATTATGAGGTAAAATGAGGTAAACATTAGATTGGTCATCATAGTTTTCCTAGGCCTAAGTTAAATTGCACAAACAAATAAATTCATCATCTCTCTTAGATCTATTTCATTATTTGTGCCGTTTTTTTAATTGCAGCCAGAAAGCATTGCTATTAATATTTCAAGTAGGTCAAACTGAATATTTTTGGGGGAGCGTTGAGAACAAATTGGCAGATGTATACTGACACAGGGTGCAGTGCTAATTTTTCTTTGCTTTAGGAAGATACATCAAACCTGCCAAGTGCAGTCTGGATGTGTGGAGTGTTAGTGTGGAACCACATGGCAGCTAAATAAATACAAACACCACAGGCAAACTGGCACAGCACATATCTGCCATCAAATATTCACATGAACTAAATGAATGAAGTACCTGTGCTGGAACACATTTCCTGTGATATCAGTTTGCACCTCTGCTGTGTTTATCAAGAGGTGAGATAAAGTGAGGTAGGGTGCGCGTGTGTGTGTGTGTGTGTGTGTGTGTGTGTGTGTGTGTGTGTGTGTGTGTGTGTGTGTGTGTGTGTGTGTGTGTGTGTGTGTGTGTGTGTGTGTGTGTGTGTGGGTGGGTGGGGGGGATCGGTAATGATAACAGAAGATAACAAACATATTCCTGAGCTCTACTGACTACCAGCCTCTGATTGCGAGTTCTGTAGGACCTAATAATTCAGCATTTAATGAAATGCTCAGGTACTCATTTAATTATGGAACCAGTATCATCATTATCATCACTGCCACCATTAAACGGAGATCATTGTATCAGAGTATGATTTTTAGCTTTAGAGCCACCTTGGTGTATTTCCACTGTGGTTACTGTGACACTACAGGTCTTTCTCTCTTTACTGCAGGAGCCTCCTACAATTATTCAAATTGAGTGGCTGTTTATTTAGCAGTTCAACTGCATTATGTCCATTTGCAGGTTCTCGCTCCATTATGAGGGCAGCAAGTAAAATACGGTCGAGAAACAAGTCTGGACTCTTTTTCAAAAGATCAGCCATCAAAATCAACTAAGCGGAAGATCTGCTGGAGAGAATATGTAACTCAGATGACCTGAGACTTGCTCAGTGTCTCCCTGCGAGTGAAAGTTAGGGAGGTTACCCTGCATATTACAAATATAAACCTTTTCTGTGGCCAACTATTTATCTATTTAGGACAATTGTCATACTAGAGTCTTTCTCAAACCAACACCTGGTGAATAAGTCATCAACAACTTGAATGGATTAGGTGCACCTAAACTCAAATTTAGGGTATAAGTCCAGACAAACACTGATCTTAACTTAATCATATAACTTTATGACAAGTTGAGAAGATTGCCCGGTTGCTTGCGAACCTCTCACTGCCCGAAGTCGACTAAACTATGAGACATGTCCTGTGCTATCAGGCTCTGTAGTGACAGCCACCGGTCCATAAAATGTGATGATTTGTGTGCTTTGACATCTTTCTATCATGCAGACTGCCTTCATTCTCAAATATGTAATCAGAAGCTTTGCCCACAGTGACCCTACCATAAATCCTTCAGTTCCATTTCCTTGGAGGAGTTTCTGTTGGTACTGAGCAGTACACATTGGGAATACTTCACTATGGAGATGGACTTACTGGCATACTGGGACCTACTTTTTTGGATTTCTTAGTGTTCACTCGTGTTCTCAATTGATACTGAGTTAGTGGGGCTATACAGTGGTGAAGTTAATCAGGAGAGCTATGTAGAGTTGGGAACTTCTCTCTGTGCATACATGGGTTTTCTCCAGCTACTCCAGTTCCCTTGAACTATTAAAAAAAAGGGTATTGGTGCAGACGAGCTTGAATTACCTTTGGCGTGAGTGGCTGTCTGCCTGTTTGCCTTCTCGGGCTAGAAATCTGTTCAGGGTGAGAGGCTGGAATCAGCTCAGCTCCACCCTAAGATGGACGGAGCAGTATATTTGTAAAAGATGGATACTAAGTCAATTACAGTGTTAACCAATCACATGAAAGAATGGACTCTTGTTGAGGGACAAACCATAAGTGTACTTCATTTCCGCTCAGTCTGAAACTATCTAATAGAAAGCTGTTTGGTTTTGAAGAGCTCGTGTTTCTACTCTGCATCTATAGAATCACAGCAGTGCCAAAATTAAAAGGAAATAAATGTGGAAATAAGATAGAAAAAGAACATGACTACCTTTGGATATTTTTTGTAGTATTGATTCTCTTTATATTTTCCACATTTGTTTCCTTTTAGTTTTGGCACTCCTGAGATTCTATATGCATCAGTCAGTATGTTTGTCAGTAATGTCATTATTAATACAAATTCTGTAAAACAGTGATCTGTTTTCAGAAACTGAGCACTCAGTTTCACCTTTGACTTCAGTACTTACATGTCAATGTTCAGGTATAATTTGTAAACTAATGGTTATTGGATTGACCAATGATTCCTTGTTTGGGAGTTCATGTTAAACTGAATTACATGTCATTCTAACAAGATTATCACTTAACGGTTCTTGGAATTGACTTGATGGAGGACTTTGCTGTCTGGATGGTCATTGTTTTTGACCTCTCCTGTACAATGTTCATGGCATAATTACTGCTGTCATGTATTCATAAATGTAGATCTGCTTTTAATTTAATAGTCCATCAATAAGACCCACACAGATTTTATATTTCTTTTTTACCTCGCCGTCCTTTTATCTCAGCTCTCCTGCAGGAGACTTCAATGCAGACTCCCTTTCCCTCTTTCCTACCCCCCCAACACACACCGACACACACAGACACAACACACACACACACACACACACACACACACACACACACACACACACACACACACACACACACACACACACACACACACACACACACACACACACACTTCCACTCCTCATCAGTGAGATGTGTTGCTGATGTTGCTTGTTTTCCACCATCATTCGTTCAACTATTAAAATCATGTTCTTCTGTTGTTGTTGCTTCTTTGTTAATTTATGTTCCTGCTTGGAAATCATGTTACTGTCTGGATAGAGCTGTATCAAGACTAGAGAATAGAGTATGTACAGGAGAAACAGAGTATATACAGACATATAGCTACTAAATAAAGTTTACAAACAAATTTATTAAATTAAATATTACATTCAGTCTGTAGTTAAAGTGACTGCTTGTTATCATGAAATCTATTGTGATAGAATAAATGTATCTGCATTTATTTGTCATATTTTAAAGAACATCCTTCCATAATTGTGATTATAGTTTATTATATTGATTATATTTTATACTTCATTATATTATTTGAAATATAAATGTGTAATTTATTCATACCTTTTCAACAGATAGTTTTAATATAATCGTGCTATATTACAGTGGAGAAAGGGGAATTTAATAAGTTAAACTTATTCCCACTGCTTTTCGGACATGCAACCTCATTATACAGTTCTGCTGCTACTTATTCAGTTTGATTGGTGAAATAACTTTGGTTGATTGATGTGCACTGGGGATTTTAATATCTGAATCTAAACATGTTCAAAATAAAAATATAATGAAATGAAACAAATCACCCCACAGATCCTAGACGAGCGACAAACACATCAGATCTGTTCTGAAAACTGCCACAACTAAACTAACACCAGACTTTGATGTCCTGGAAAGAAAAAGGTGATCAACAACACTGTTCCCACTCAAAATGAACTGAAGTATTAACACTGCATGCATCTGGTGCTGACCCGGACCGTCCGTCAAATTTTAAGTCAGTGAAGAACCTGAGCCAAAATGTTTGCCCACCCCTGCACTAGTGGGTGTTGTTGTTCGTTCTTGTAATGAAACCACACACATGTGAGCCGAGAACAATAAGTCCTAAGCGTTAACAATGGTAGAACACAGACATTTGTATGGACAGACTACGAATTTGGAAGTTTTTATTACGGAGAGCATCAACTATAAAACTATCAAGCCCTGGAGGATATGTACTGGGAGTCATGACACCACGGAGGAAACATTGTTCTGATTGTCCAGCTACTGAGTATGTGCAGAACAATTACTACAGCTGTGGTGTGCATGACCGGTGTCACCATTTTTGCAGGCTACAGTAAGATGGAGCCCAAGCACTTTCAGAAAGTGTCGTTTGATGGACACCCAAAGATGGACACCCAAAGATGGACACCCAAAACAGAACAAAACTTGTACGTTGTCGTGTAAATGGGGCCCGAAACACAAAGTACGGCACTTGTGCACTGCAAACGCAGTGCACAAGTGCCGTACTTGTGCACTTGTGCACTGCGTTTGCAGTGAACGGTTTTTTTTTTCTGTGCATCTTCAAGTAGATCAACAACAGCAGCATCTTCTTTACTATTAAAACACCAGGCGCAGCTTTGAATTGTGAATGCTAATTTTCACAGCAAACAAAAGCACCACGATCAACAAAAAATGATTAAAAAAAATGCGATATCAACTGTCATTAAAGCAATGCTCAACAACACCTGATATGACATATGTATTGGTTTTGTTTTGTGGAACACTGATCACACATAAGATATGGTAAGTGTCACCTGCACAGCAGCAGACTCACAAACACTGAACAAACTTACAGTCAAGCAAGTCGAGGAACTGAGTATTTGAATCTGCCACTGTTTACCTTTCCCATATTGGAAATGAAAAAGACTTTGCTTGCCAGCAGAGAGCTGAACAACATTCAGGCAATCAACTCTTCACAGGAGGAAGACAGACTCCATAGCAACAGCAGAAAGTTTGAGAAGTGGAGCTGGGAGCAGCGGCAGCAGAGCTTGTGTTGAGTCGTTGGACTGGAACAGATATACGTTAATTGGAAGTAAATCTGACAGCTCTGAGGGGGAATTGAAGTACGGCAAAAATGGGAGGGGGAGGCAACACCATCAGCAGACACCTAGACCCAGGAATGTATTAAGCAGAAAGATGCCAGATCTGAAGAGGGTACTTCAAACATCTTGTCCTCATTATGTATTTATTGTTTGTATTATAGCCGGTATTTCTCTCTATTTTGTACATTGAGTCTGAGGAAGAAGTGGGGAGTGCACCCGAGGTCTGAATGCATAATTATCTCAAGACAGGGTTCTGTTTCACACACACACACACACACACACACACACACACACACACACACACACACACACACACACACACACACACACACACACACACACACACACACACACACACACACACACACACACACACACACAAAACGAAAAGCAATGAAGTTTGTCTGCCTTAACTTTGAACTTCACAGACGGCTGGTGATTCTAATCAGGCACAAACAGAATACATGAGTGATGCTATGAGACAAAGAAGGACAGGAGTGGGCTGGTGGTGAAAGGTGGGTTGGTGGAGCCTGGTGGGGGCTGGTGGAGGCTGGAACTGGGAGGGGAGGGCAGGGTGGAGGGTTGTTGCTGAATGAAAGAAATGCTTTAGTTTTCAGGTCGTGCTGGGCGTTTTTGAAGTTGACAGCTTCCCCTGCCATCTGAGAGAAGCATGGTGGGAAGTGTGTGTGTGTGTGTGTGTGTGTGTGTGTGTGTGTGTGTGTGTGTGTGTGTGTGTGTGTGTGTGTGTGTGTGTGTGTGTGTGTGTGTGTGTGTGGGTGTGTGTGTTGGGGGGGTAGGAAAGAGGGAAAGGGAGTCTGCATTGAAGTCTCCTGCAGGAGAGCTGAGATAAAAGGACGGCGAGGTAAAAAAGAAATATAAAAGGTGTGTGGGTCTTATTGATGGACTATTAAATTAAAAGCAGATCTACATTTATAAATACATGACAGCAGTAATTATGCCATGAACATTGTACAGGAGAGGTCAAAAACAATGACCATCTAGACAGCAAAATCCTCCATCAAGTCAATTCCAAGAACCGTTAAGTGATAATCTTGTTAGAATGACATGTAATTCAGTTTAACATGAACTCCCAAACAAGGAATCATTGGTCAATCCAATAACCATTAGTTTAAAAATTATACCTGAACATTGACATGTAAGTACTGAAGTCAAAGGTGAAACTGAGTGCTCAGTTTCTGAAAACAGATCGCTGTTTTACATAATTTGTATTAATAATGACATTACTGACAAACACACTGACTGATGCATATAGAATCTCAGGAGTGCCAAAATTAAAAGGAAATAAATGTGGGAATATAAAGAGAATCAATACTACAAAAATATACAAAGGTAGTCATGTTCTTTTTCTATCTTATTTTGACATTTATTTCTTTTTAATTTTGGCACTCCTGTGATTCTATAGATGCAGAGTAGAAACACGAGCTCTTCAAAACCAAACAGCTTTCTATTAGATAGTTTCAGACTGAGCGGAAATGAAGTACACTTATGGTTTGTCCCTCAACAAGAGTCCATTCTTTCATGTGATTGGTTAACACTGTAATTGACTTAGTATCCATCTTTTACAAATATACTGCTCCGTCCATCTTAGGGTGGAGCTGAGCTGATTCCAGCCTCTCACCCTGAACAGATTTCTAGCCCGAGAAGGCAAACAGGCAGACAGCCACTCACGCCAAAGGTAATTCAAGCTCGTCTGCACCAATACCCTTTTTTTTAATAGTTCAAGGGAACTGGAGTAGCTGGAGAAAACCCATGTATGCACAGAGAGAAGTTCCCAACTCTACATAGCTCTCCTGATTAACTTCACCACTGTATAGCCCCACTAACTCAGTATCAATTGAGAACACGAGTGAACACTAAGAAATCCAAAAAAGTAGGTCCCAGTATGCCAGTAAGTCCATCTCCATAGTGAAGTATTCCCAATGTGTACTGCTCAGTACCAACAGAAACTCCTCCAAGGAAATGGAACTGAAGGATTTATGGTAGGGTCACTGTGGGCAAAGCTTCTGATTACATATTTGAGAATGAAGGCAGTCTGCATGATAGAAAGATGTCAAAGCACACAAATCATCACATTTTATGGACCGGTGGCTGTCACTACAGAGCCTGATAGCACAGGACATGTCTCATAGTTTAGTCGACTTCGGGCAGTGAGAGGTTCGCAAGCAACCGGGCAATCTTCTCAACTTGTCATAAAGTTATATGATTAAGTTAAGATCAGTGTTTGTCTGGATTTATCCCCTAAATTTGAGTTTAGGTGCACCTAATCCATTCAAGTTGTTGATGACTTATTCACCAGGTGTTGGTTTGAGAAAGACTCTAGTATGACAATTGTCCTAAATAGATAAATAGTTGGCCACAGAAAAGGTTTATATTTGTAATATGCAGGGTAACCTCCCTAACTTTCACTCGCAGGGAGACACTGAGCAAGTCTCAGGTCATCTGAGTTACATATTCTCTCCAGCAGATCTTCCGCTTAGTTGATTTTGATGGCTGATCTTTTGAAAAAGAGTCCAGACTTGTTTCTCGACCGTATTTTACTTGCTGCCCTCATAATGGAGCGAGAACCTGCAAATGGACATAATGCAGTTTAACTGCTAAATAAACAGCCACTCAATTTGAATAATTGTAGGAGGCTCCTGCAGTAAAGAGAGAAAGACCTGTAGTGTCACAGTAACCACAGTGGAAATACACCAAGGTGGCTCTAAAGCTAAAAATCATACTCTGATACAATGATCTCCGTTTAATGGTGGCAGTGATGATAATGATGATACTGGTTCCATAATTAAATGAGTACCTGAGCATTTCATTAAATGCTGAATTATTAGGTCCTACAGAACTCGCAATCAGAGGCTGGTAGTCAGAAGAGATCAGGAATATGTTTGTTATCTTCTGTTATCATTTTTCTGTTGTTGGCTAATATGTGCCCCCTGGTGGTGTGCATTCGCCGGTGGACATCATTTGTAAAATGTCGCTGTGTAAACGCAAAACTTTTCTGACACGAAAATGCAAATATTATGTGTTATCACATGAAACATTTTTGTGTAAACAGGGCTTGAAATAGAACATAGAACGTTTCATTGTTCCACACTGGGAGCTGATTTTTAAATCCAGGTACAGTTAAATGCTGCTTTTGTCTGAACAAACAGCAAAAACTCAGAAACTTTTCTGTTTTCATTTGAAAACATCTTAGATTAGCTATGAGTTCCTGCTTGCCCAAGTTTTTTGCGTCTTTAAATATTTTACCATCACAATACAGAAGGTAACTAAGCTCTCTATACTCTATAGAGTGTCTATAGGCACTTTATAACTTCATACACAAACATCGACTTTGAGGGCTGGACTCCAGAGCAGCGGGGCGATGCATAGAAAATGGTGTCATACATTAATGCAAAGTGCATAGAAACATAATTTGTGCTCGTTCAGTCAGCCCTTTTCGATATTTATGTTGTTCATGTTGCTATCTCCACAAATTTATGATATATTGTGCAGCCCTCATATATATTACCCATAGCCCCATTTGCAGTGAGACAGTTTGGCAGAATAAACATATTGTTAGAATACTGCCTCTGTAATGGAGAGTCTGACAATACAATACATATAAAAGTACAGTTGTTATGATTCAATATACTGTGCTTTGTCCCAATTTCCCAATATTCATAACCTCAAATAGAATAAGGGGGAAATAATGTGCCGGGAAAGCAGCATTTATTAATATGTGTATCATCGAAATCTACATTTAAATCTCAATAAAACAGCATATCTAAATCAGTTTTTAACTACCGTATTTAAATGATGCAATACATCTTAAAATGTTGGGATGAGGCTGTTTTCACTATTGAGTAGAAGGAAGTATTAAAAAAGCATACACGATTCCAAATATCATTTCACCAGAGAAGAGCAGCAACAGCTGATATTATCAAAATGTTACTTTGTTTGAAACAGCTGCTTACTTACATTGTATGTGGTCACTGATCAGTGTCAACATCATTGTTTATCTGAGTTTAAGATTCATGTGTCTGTTTTAGAACCACACAAAGTACTTCTTCATTACCATAGAGCAAAATTATGACTTAGGACAAATTACAAAGACTTTTAAGAGAAATATGGCAGAAAATGTATTAAAGCGTACTATTTCCTTATTTATCAATATTTATTTATCTGAAAAAACACCCAGAAATAATGTATTTATAATTTTTGTAGGGCGAAAACATTCTTAAAACAGCCATAATCAAACAATACCCTCGGAAGTAAAAACTGTATGTATTTTTGGGGAAATTGGCTTGAGGCCAGTGGATGGTTACGGGGGCCTCAAATGGCCCCTGGGCGACCAGTTGGTGTAAAGGTATAATCCTTTTCATCACCCTTTTCTGATACTGTAATACACCACCATGAGAAGTCACCATGGGAGGATGCACTGGTTGTTACGGTAACTCCCAAAATAATCTGAATGGATAACTCGGCTATGAGGACAGTTTAATTCTATGGTTCCCAATCTGTTGATGGGAGCCAGACACCGCAGGGGGTCGTAGGCAATGCTTGCTCTGAGATTGCCAAATTCGAATTACACAAGTAACAGAGAAAACTTTAAAGTTAATTCTTTGATCCTGGACCTGCTCTGGGAAATGAGCCATTGTGCTTATTTTAAACGTTACATATCGGCCACCCTGCAAGGTGTTTGGCTTCACTGGAACAAAGAGAGGCTCTACTGCCTACGCTGGAGACAAAACGAGCACACTCCAGAGGAACAAGGTTAATAGCTAAACAACCAGGGAAATCACATGGAAGCTGCTGTCCTGTGGTTTTCTCTGCTTCTTTGGAGTTAATGTCATTTGGCTGACATACTGTATGTGAATCCTGAGAAACCTCTGCAGAACGCTGAGCTCTGAAGCGTACCGGCAGATGTTGTGAGCCTTTCCTCCAAAGGAAACAAAGTAAATCAGCTTTAAGACTGTGGCTATTAACACTTAGTGCTCCTGAACACACTCTTTTATGGCTTTGAGAACCAACACAGCCATGTAAGAGCCACAGCTTTGTGTTTGCTCTGTAGAGCAACACAACATAAAAACATCACAGCCAAGCAAGACAGATGGCACATTTACTGCCTCAGACACAGAGCAAGAAGCAGATTCCACTGAAAATGAATTTGAATTATACAATATGTATCTGGCCAACGGCCTGCTACGTTAAAAAGATGAGGAACGCACATAACGTATGTATCTCACTCTCTCTTTTCAATGATCTGGAATGAGTCCAACTGGCAATAATTACAATTCTTTTTAGTTTTTTTCTTTCTCATTTAGGTTTCACAGAAGTTTTAGTGCACCCAATTACGGTGCCAACATGCTGGATTTGGACGACTGGTGAGAAAGATAATTTTATTAGGAGTCTGGGCAGAGTTTCTTTCAGAAGCTTCCCCGTCAGATTTCCTTTTAATGTCATAACAAATCATACTTATCATTCGATGGTGTGTCTAAGACATCTTCTAGTTTGAGATAATTCAGTATTCTTGTTTGTTTAGTTTGGCTCGGGGTCCACCATGCTCTTTATCCGATGTCAGCTGAGATTGACTTTCTTTCTTGAATCTAATCAATCATTCAATCATTCAATCAACAATCATTTCAATGCACATTTTAAGACACTGCAGTGGACAAAAGCGCAATTAAATTAGATACAAACGTACACAATTCACATGGTTACATAGAATAGATAAGAGATATAGTCAATACAATAAAACAAACATAGATGAGACAAGTTATAAGGGGATGAAAACAATGGTACTATAAAGGATAATAAAAGCTAATAAAAGCTATATAGTTTAAAAAGTCAACAGCACAAAAAAGTATCAAAGGCCAAAGAGAAGAGGGGAGTTTTTAGCCATGTTTTAAAAATAAATAGGCAAGGGGCCGGTCTGACGAACAGGGGAAGTCATTCCACAGTTTTGGGACAATAACTTTACAGGCTCTGTCGCCTCTGAGACTCTCAGGAGCAGCTGATCAGGCCGCCCTTCCAAGTTATTTCCTAGAAAGCAGAGGCTCAATTTTGCCAGCTCACGAAGGTTTAAATCAGCTGGACTTTACAATGGCCCTGATCTGGGTGTCCAGTTTTAGGTCTGCATCTATTCTAACCCCAAGATTTGTGATGACAGGTTTTGAGAACTGTGCAAAATTATCCAGATCTATGGGGTGGGTCCCAGTGATGTAACCAAAAACCATCACCAAAAACCATGTTGAATGAAGTTCTTTGAAGTGTTTAAATACATTGTGAAGAAAACCAAAGTCATGGTATCTACTAAAACCACTAAGCTGATCAACTAGCTTCTGTCTTCATTGATTCTAATATCACTTTGGACAATCAGATGATGTATTGTTTTTGTTTACCTGTCTTCAGCCAAAATAGAGAAGATTCTTGTAGACTTGGTAACTAGTAACTGAAAGGACGCTATCAAAATGTTAGAGCAGGGTGATCAAGCATACATAAGTAAATGAACTCAACACCCCTGCTTTAGAGATTGAGTTTTATAGACATGTATTTATTGGGTTTTAAAAGAACATTTTGATACATTCAACAACACATATAACAGTCAAACTATAAAATATTCTACTCCCCTGACCCCAAAGGGAACTTAAAAAAAAAAAAAAACCTGGGTAACGACATTACATAATCTTACACAGCTTAGTATCACAATGATTTCCTTCAACTCGCTGGAACAGCTCAGCAAAAACTGGAAGTACCTTTGTTTTTTTATTTTTCTTCACCTGGATCCTGAACGTGCGCTGCATCCGCACACTCAACACACATGCTGACCTGAACCTCGCTTCTTCTCCCCCACTTTGCAAGAAGCGCCTGATCACACCCCGGATCACACTAC
>NC_137639.1:2026444-2118944 GCF_963383615.2 Lipophrys pholis | reverse complement strand
CAATAAACTCACCTCAAGTCTGAGAGATTAAGAAATATATTTTGGCAAATATGTAGGTGAATATAGGCTATTATTGTGTCCCACACATTAATGACCTAAGGCAACATTTCATGGTCTTTGTAAATCAACCACTTTAAAAATATAAAACATATTTACAACCAAACAATTTCAGTCAACAAATTAAAAAAACAGGATAATTACAACTGTAGTTTGGATTCAGCGCAGTGAACAGCACAGTTTCCTAGTCCACATCGTTTTCAAATGAAATAAGATTCAAAAGTATGTTGTTTGTCCCCATTTTTAAAACATATTTAAATAACATATTAATATATATCATCGAGTTATGAATCATAACACGTATGTGATTACTATTTGTTCATACACATGCTTTAAATATGTATTTAGTATATAAATGTAAATAAATTACAATATATGTAGTATTAATTTCCATTTACACCTACACTTATATCTTATATACACACACAAACATACTGTAGTTGTGGGTGCATGGGTGCGTGCATAATGATAGTTGCATTAAAGTGTTGCTCATACTTCACATTGTCATCCACTCATTATAGGGTAACTAACTTGTACCTTTTAAACCATTAACTTTTAGTTCAAGAAAAGATCCTTGTTTGATTTTAGCAGTGGCGACCCGTCAGGGCCTGTAAGAAAAATATCAGAATCACAGACTGATGTAGATTATATTTTGTCCATGAATACTTATTGAATACTTCCAAAGGGTCTGTCTGCTTCCTCTCATATCTTCTTCCCTGTCTGCGCTGCTTCCAGATGTGAACTTCCATATTAAAGCTTTTAACCAATCACATTTAAAGATCACCTGTTGCCGGGTAAAGAAATCTGCCTGAGGCCTTCACTTTCCATTCTGCAGGCGTCTGCGGTGGAAAACAAGCGTTGATCACAATAAGTGAGTTGGCGACCCGGGGCCTGCGAGCAGGACTCGTGTAACGTCAACATTTTCAAGCCCTCTGATTGGCTCGTCAGAGAGTTCACTCTCCAGCAGGAGCTGGCTACATCTGTAGCGAGCAGTACGAACAAAAATATAGTTGTCTTGATTTGATAGCAGTTTTGTCAACCTACAAAGGTTGAAGGAGAAGATAAAGAGCTTCGGTCGCAGATTTATTGTCAAACTATTTTTGAGACGAACTTTTCAAGAGGTCTTTGAACGCACCGCAGCACTCCAAGTGCCTGGAGGACTGATGCAACTTACTTGCACCACTACAACTAACGCCGCGCCAGAATTTTGGACTATGTAATTCACCGGATACAGACCAGGTACTACGAACCCTGATCAACATATCCAGGATCTCTCTGTTTCCTGGGTTGACGTATCCAGACGTGTGCGATCCTGATAACGTTACTATAAAGCAGGTTCTCAACTCGCTGGTTCAAACCCAGACCAAGGTGTGCACGTTCACATGAAAGGGGCGGAGTTTGCAGCGTCTGACCAATCACATACAGAGAAATCCTGCAGAGCAGTTTATAGATCACTGAAGGAGCAGTTATTCTCTGAGATTATGAAGAATTAAAACTCATCCAGCAGCTAAAAGCAACACTGCTGCTGCAGCCAAAACCAGAACATTCCTGACTTGTTAATGCTGATTTAGTGAGATTACACCATATTAATTTATGGGCGATATAAACGGACAGCACGTCCGCTGATCAATCAATTTCACTTTATTACAGCAGAAACGTGTCGGGCTGAACTTCCTCACTGAGCTTCTTTTAGTTTAGATTTTCCATCCAGTTGTTTTGAGGCTGAGTTTCTCTTGTGTGAGTTTTTTTTTGTGTTTGAATATTAATTTATCACTGCGACGACACAAGTACTTCTGCGATCAATAATTTCATGTTTCTGCACCTGGAACAAGTCAAGAACAAGAACATCCTTCAAAGCCTCAGTGACCAGGATTTATTTTATTATATGAAAAAGATCGCTCTGAATTAATTTCTCATCTCCTCTCTGCTGCAGCTCAGTGCTGAACCTGCCCACCAATCACCATCATTTAAGAATGGGCGGTGCGTTTTCCAAGAGATCTGATTGGTCAGGAGGCGGAGCTCTGACCTCTTATCCAGAACATATCCTGCTCCGGAGCAGGTTAGACTTTCAGAGTCAGTTGCCATGGTGATTTATCCTGGTGAGAAGTGAGCGAGCGTCGAAGTACAGAAAACCAGAGTTAATCCTTGAAGTTATCTGGATAAGAGAAAATCCAGCGTCGTAGTACAGGACACAGATTTCAAGACCACAAAAAGCTGAGGTTGTCTCCCTTCTCGACCCCCAGGATTTTCAGATCAGCAGCTGCAGCAGGAGATGTTCACTCCAGGTTTGTTTTTTCAGTGTTTATTCTGGTCACACGAATGTCTGTGATGCAACAGCTCGTTATACTGCATTTCTACATAATAGCATGGTTTTGTAGCCACAAAAAACTTATTTTAACAGGTACATTTAATGGTTTTATCGATCCAAAAATGTCATTATTCTCTCCACAATACATCGGCCTCATTCTGCTTTCAAACTGAGGATTTGTGTGTGTGGCAGAGGTGATGAAGCCTCTGATATGACGGAGGAGCCGGGACAGGCGGGAGCACAGAGACCCATGGACGAGCCTGGGAGAGGCTGTGGCTCTGAGTGTGTTTTCAGTTTTGGTTTGTTTTTTCATTTAATAAATTATGGCTAACTGGAACGCTGACACTGCATCTCTGTGAGGGAACCCAACGGTGGCATGCTCCACTGCCACACAGAGCGCGGAGGAGCGCCACAGGAGCAGCGGCCCCAGAGAGGACGGTGGAGGCGGCGTGTGCTCTGCTGCAGGACTTCACCCGGCTGCAGCAGACCTCCTCCCACCCAAGCAAGCCGACCCCCTCAGTGCGCTGCTGTCCTGGTGGAGGATGGTTCCGCCCCCACTGGCCAAGCTGGCATCGCCATTCTGCTCCCCGGAAGAGGAGGAGGTGCCGATCCCGGCTCAGCGGAGGAGGACGGCGCTCTTGAGCTCAAGAGCAGCACACGGCGTCGACGACCGAAATGGCGGCGGCGGTGTGCCAGAAGACTTTCTCCAGGCAGAGGACAGCTGGGCAGGTCCGACTCCGGCTCCGCGGAGGAAGGTGGGACCTCGGTGGGACAGCACAGAGGCGGTCCCCTCTTACACCAGCAGGAGCAACAGCGGGGGCGGCAGCGACCAGCCATGGGCCTGTGAGGTGCCAGACGGAGTCCAGCCGGTGGGCGGAGGCGAAGGCCGAGTCCAAGAGGACAGATTCCAGCCAGAGGGCGGAGGCGACGGCGGCCCAGACGACCACGAGGCGGTGGCCCAGACGGGGCGGGTGGTGGCCCAGACCAGGGGGGCGAAGACTACAGCGTGCTGCATCCCCTCCCCCGGGGGACTCCGTGGCGGGGACACGCGGGAGACAGGCGGGAGTAGACACAGACACACAGAAAAGCCTGAAGGAGGAAATACTGTCTGAGAGTGTGTGTTTTGAGTTTTGTTCTTGTTTTAATTTAATAAAAGAATGATTTTGGAACGCCCTGACTCCGGGTCTCTGTGGGGGAACCCTGCGTTGGCATGCTCAACTGCTACAGTGTGATTTGGTTTATTTTAAGAGATGTGTAGTTTAGTTTGTCTTTGAGAAAAGTCCAACATTACAGCTAATTCAAGAACTTCTTTCATCATGATGGAGGCGTGAACACCGAGAGCCTGACTGCATTTCAGACACTGTGGATGCCTTCTGTACCAATCATTACACTCAGGCTTCATTCAAAGGAATCAAATTTTCCAGCTTTTCAACTCTTCCACATGATGTCGTTGGTCTAGTTTCACGCTTCTCCTTGATTTTCCTCCATTTGAATATTGGATCATAGGAGCTGCATTCAGAATCTGCTGTGTCTGTGTGAGCTGGACTGGCTCCGCCCACACATGCCCATCTTGGGAAGAGGAGGAAGTACTTCCTCTGGTGGTGCCATGTGCCAGAGCAGAGCTGCCTAATTGCAGGAGGAGTCAAAGAGAGGGCCTACCTTGATTGGGATTGGCTAAACCCCCAATGACACTATATAGGGTTTGATTTCTGATTGGCTGCTTGGAGCAACACACTTTTTAAAACCTGAAACAAGCCAGGGAGAGAGAGGACAGACTGTCTTCACTTCTGGGACGTCAGTCCAGGTATGGGGACGATTAGTACTGCTGGAGAACCAGTAGAAAGATCATTTAGAATGATATTACCCTTTTTAAATATACTTTTCTGTACGTTAAAATATTCTCCAGCTGAAAGTAATTCTCCGACAGGAATTCCATCTGAACACCAAAACCCAGGAGTGGCTGAAAATTCCTCCAGAGAGAGTAAAGTAAATAATGCAGAGCCCATTCTTCTGAACAAGCTGCCAGCAAATCACACACACACACACACACACACACACACACACACACACACACACACACGCACACGCACACGCACACGCACACGCACACGCACACTAAAGTTGCATCAAGACAAATGGAAAACTCATTTTAAGCACATTTAAACCTAGTTTCCATTCTTCATGCTCTATAGTTACAATGACAAAACCACATTTAATTGAAAGTATTAATGAATTGAATAAATTTACTGAATGGAATTTGATCAGAGGTGCTCATCCTTTTTAAACCTGCTAATCAGTGTTTAGGACATTATTAGAATAAAAATGAACTATACTAATAGAAGTTTAAAATATTGGTACAAGTGGCGCTAATTGAGTCATTGCTTCAGTATTGATGAGACGGGATTCTTTCAGGAAAAGTCAAAAGTTTAGGAGTGTTGGTGTAAGAAAACTGAATAAACCAGATGAGCTAAAAATCCTGGGTTCCCGTTCTGTCCCGAGGAACCTCGACCACCTGATGCTCTCGGCCTCCTCACACTGCTCTGCCTCCTGATGCTGCACAGAACACCAGAACGAGAGGCAAGTCCAACATGCAGTACTAAGCAGAAACATGGAGCCCGATGAGGTGTGGTCACAAAGAGAAGACAGCAGTGGAGGAGAAAACAGCAGGAAACAGGATGAAGGATCAACTTGAAAGAGAAGGAATGGAAAGGCTGAGTACGATGGAGAGAAAGGTCAGAGAAAAGGAGGGTAAATACTGTATATCAAGAAATGAATACAAGATGGCACAATGAAAGGAAAGACCCTGAACTGGATAAGCGACGTAGAAGATGGATGGATGAAAAAGACGTTTCACTTTTCTACCAGAAAGACTCCTCTTAATAGAGAAATCTTTTGAATGACCTGAAAAAGTCATTGTTTCACCTTTCTACCAATTATAGAGCAGAAAGAGGCGTTTTAATAGAGACGTCTTCTCACCAACTGTTGAGGTAGTTTAGATGGAAGGCAAAGGGACTTTTCAACATCTATTAAACCATTGTTTGCTGGATGAGCTTTGGCTGAAATTCTGAGCTTTTTCTTTTTTTCTAGCATTTTATAAGATCAGAAGTCAACTGAAAGGCCATCGTTGTCATAATGAAATGACTTTAAACTGTTTGAGTCTTTCTGGTCTTTATGTTGGAGATAACCCTCTCACACAATGGATTTTAAGGAGGATGACATGATCACAATGTGCTCTTTATCAGTTTGTTTTCAAGCCTTGAAGGTCTACTTGCAGTTTTAAATGGACATCAAGAGCAGAAAATTACATTTTCATGCATGTAGTGTGTGACTGCATTGAGGGATTGGTTAGGAGTTTGTTCAAGGAGACCCCAAAGCAGAGACTGAAACAAATTAAAATGCAGAAATTAGAGTTTAATGTTCCCACAAAAAGGTAAACAGGGAGCAGGTCGGACAAAATCAGGAATCCACAAGATCAACTCCGAGAGGCGGCGAGGAATCCCAACGACCACGACACAGTGGAATCATCTGGCAGAGTAGTGGAGTGAAGACCAGGCTTTATAGGGAGGAAGACGAGCTGGGTGGAGTCTGCTCGTCTGGGGGCACGCCTCATCAGGCGTGCCTCGTCTGCTGCTGGAGAAACCAACCACGCCCCCCAGCCACTCCTCCCTGCAGGAGAGGAGAGCAGAGAGGAGAGGGGGAGGAGGAAAAAGGAAGAAAACAGCAAAAGAAAAACTCCGACAACAAAATGAAACAGAATCATCAGAGGATCGCTTCTTGTCTGAACTCACTCCTCTCCTCCGTTTCTTTAACAGCTGGATGTCACCACCATCCTCAGCCTGTGGAAGAGGAACAGCAACTCTCCAGAACATGTGGCCAGCCAGGGAGAGACAAAGCAGAAGACACAGACATTGGAGGACGTGATGGACGTGGCACAGGATGAGAGTTTCCACGGCTTCAGGACGCTGCCCCGTCCACCTTTAGCCACATAGAGAAAGAGAGGGCTTCTTTCTTGGCAGATGTTCATCTTGTTTGTTTGTTTGTTTGGTGTAAGAGAAGAGAAAGTACAAGGCACACAAACAGGTGGAAGGTTCATAGAAGTCAGTCGGTGCAAAGCAAGCTGTTGGTGTTTCGCTGATAAATGAGACTTGTGCCTACAACAGATAAATCAGAACGACGGCCGTTTGTGGGAAAACTTCCACCTGCTGCCTGTTTCAAGGTTTTATATCGAAAAGGTATCTGAACAAATCAAACCCTATACAATCACACAATTCTAAAAACAACTGATAACTGTTTTCAAATTAATAAATGTGTCATTGGAGGAAACCAAAGACATTTCACATAAATGATATTTGCACACAAAAACCTTTCAAAAAGACTCATATCGGTTTAGAAATGTAAAATTGTTACAAGTGCAATGTTTATTTAATTTATTAAATAAAACTACTTTTTGATGGGGTAAATTGTGGCCTTAAGCCTTGTAGTGTTTTGGTTTTGCTAATGTGTTGATGTAATGATACAAAATCTAAATCCTGCACGGACCTTCGCTCTGGTTTGAGTTGAACTAAATAGATCAAATTACAGTTTGGGTTCCCACATTTCTGCAATTGGAGCAGAAGTCAGGTTGTATTGAACAGAATCTATTGACAAGTGTTGAACCACTGACAGGTTCATGTTCTACCAAGGCTCATTGTTTCATGTAGTTCCTTAGATGCTCCACCTCACCTCTTCCAGGACTTCAAGGCTGTTTTTTACTTCTTGGTGCCAAAACACGCCGCCCACCTTCAGAGGTGCAGTGGAGGTTGTGACAGAGAACAGGACAACGACACGACAATGACGCGACAACAACGACGACAACACAACAATGACACGACACGACAACGACAACGACACGACAACAACACGACACTACAACGACAATGACACGACACAAAAACAACACGACAACGACTCGACAACAACACGACAACGACACAACAATGACACAACAACGACACAACAACGACACGACAACAAAACAACAACACGACACGACAACGACACGACACAACAACGACACGACAACAACAAGACACAACAACGACACAACAACAACACAACAACAACACGGCACGACAACAAGACGGCACGACAACGACACGACACAACAACAACACGACAACAACACGACACAACAACGACACAACAACACGGCACGACAACAACACGGCACGACAACGACACGACACAACAACAACACGACAACAACATGGCACGACAACGACACGACACAACAACAACATGACAACAACACGACACGACAACAACACGACACGACAACGACACGACAACAACACGGCACGACAACGACACGACAACACGACACGACAACAACACGACAACAACACGACAACAAAACAACACGACATGACAACGACACGACACAACAACGATACAACAACAACACAACAACGACACGACAACAACAAGACAACAACACGACACGACAACAACATGACACAACAACAACACAACAATGACACGATACAACAACGACATGACACAACAACGACACGACAACGACACGACGACACCACATTAGCTCATAACATTCCGAGTGACTCATTTCACTGTGTAGTTCTTTAAGGTTTAGACTTGAGTGCGTTGTGATTCCCCGAGGAAAAATATTGTGCAGCAGCAGTTTGCATGATATAACGAAAACAACACAGATCATGAAAAATCCCATAGTGACATCGTATTAATGTGAATAATAGGAGTGTGCACATTGAAACAACATAAAACTGTATGGACAAGTGCTATGGCACCCAATTTGAACCTTTAATGTAATTGTTTTGTAAAATGCCATTAAGCTTGATGTCTTCTTTCAATTCTTCCATTACTTTGACAGAAAACACCACAAGTTTGATGTCATAAACTTCACTATGAATCAAAGCAACGAGTCAAAACAACAACATCAAATGAAATGGCTAAAATGGGGGGGAAACAGCTGAAATGATCATTATATCTCAAACATACTGCATAAGATCCTGTTTTAACCAACTAAGTAAAGTCACATAACTGACTTCACGAGCTGTATTATCCTCATTTTGAAAGTTAATCATGTTTGGTGATTCCACATACATTTTTTCTGAAGGAAAACAAAAGTGAAAATGGCTGTTTTGGAAATAAAGCTCAATCGTTTCAGTTTGAACAAAGAAGAAAGTCACTGTGAAGTTGTTTCAAACATATTTCAATGTCACACAAGCATTAAAATGTCAATGAGGGTTTTTTATGAAGATTCAAGAAAGATTTTCTAGTTTTCAAGATGACTCTGGAAAAGAAAATGTAATTGCAGTCTGTGGTTCATTTGTTCTGTTTTCTCTTGTTTCTTTCTGTCTTCCTTCATTGTTCCTTCTATTTTCTGTATCCTGTGTTCCTGTCAGATTTTTTCAGGTTTGTTGAATTCCTGGTGTCTTGTCATGTTTAGGGAGACTTCACCTTTCCTCTCGTTACCTTTCTGGCTCTTGGTCTCGCAAACTGAAACCGAGCTGTCTTGTTATCTGCATAAGCACAAGTAGCATTAGCATCCGACTCACACTGTGAGGGAACATTCATAAATCCTTGCAAACTAAAGGCTGCAATCATCTGCATCTGGAGGGCTTGTCTTTCTTATGCTTCATTGTATTTTGCTCCAGGCTTTTGTGAAAACGCTTCGACTCCATCTCCATGGAAACGGGTGAAAACTGAACTTTTCTGCACATGCATGAGAAGGATTCATTCATTACAAACAATGAATGCAGTGTGTGCTGTTCACTCTTGAATTCAACCCCTTCTCCAATAAAGTGAACATTTACTGCACCAGCACATGTAGAGACACGGTTTATTTCTTCAAAACAGCTCCTGAGTGGAGCAAAATAAAGAAAAACTGCTTAAAAGAGCTTCAATGTTTACAGCATATTGTTTTCTGCGTGCATTCATGGGTGGTTTTATTCAGAAAAACAGCACCCACTAGTGGCCCTACCAGATAACTGCGCTGTTTTCAGGGGTTTTGCTGTTTCTGTGTAAACAGACATCATTTTCAAACTGTTGCCTTGCAAACGCAAAACTTTTCTTTAAAGGTAAAAACAATCGATTTTCACCTGAAACGTGTAAACAGAGCCTGAAGTTACTGACGTGGCTCTGGATCCGTTTCAGTGTTTGTCTGGTTATAGTGAATCATTTTTTAATTTGAACGCAGTGACCCATTCTGACTCGTCATGTAACGACGTAGATGTCCAGAAAACTCTTCGATCTTTATTCGAACCCTAAACTTTGCTTCCAAAAATACAATTTCTACTATCTGGGGACTTTCTGAATTAAAGCAAATCAGTTCAATCACATGCGTTTATTGGATTGATTATTTGTTCTTGACCTCCTGCAGGCTCGACTAGACTAAACTAGAGGGCCACACATGGACCCACAGGCCGAGACTTCACCCACGTTTCATCTAGCAGCGCAACCACACTGCAAAGTTTGTCTTAATCAGTCTAGATGTCATGGTTTATCTTTGCTCTAGTGCTCTGTCTCTAGTTTCAGGCTCCTTGGTTTCCCCTCCTCAGGTCTGATTGCTGTTCCCTGCCCTGATGTCTCTCACCTGTGCGATCAGCTGCACCTAGTGCTTTTAGTATTTAAGGGACTTGTTGTTAGTTGGTCAGGGTTTCTGTGTGGGCAGCCTCTAAGGCCACGTTTACACGTACCCGGGTATTTGAAAAAAGTATGATATTTCTCTGCGTTTCTAGCATTTCACATAAACCAGCTCCGACTCACCACAAACGATGATTCCTGAAAACTCCAGCCACCGTGGAGATCTTGTTAGGTTTTAGCAGAGCGGACCCCAAAGCAGAGACAGAGGCGTGTGGCAAGTTCAAACTAAGACTTTAATTCACAAGAAATCTTGAACAGGCAGGAAAGGCAGGGGGGCTGGCCAACTGGAGCAGGGACAACGAACACGAGCCGGACCGAACAGGACCGAGTTATCTGGCAGCGTGGTGCTGAGAAGACCAAGCTTTCATCCTGGAGTCAGGACAGGTGGTCCTCTTCGGCAGCACCAGGAGCTGAAAAACACACCGAAGAGGAGGTGGAAACACAGACAGACACTGGCATAACAGATCTGGATCAGTTCTGTGTCGTCGGTTGCATCTAAAAGGGGGTAGGAGGATATTTATATTACAATTCGTGACGTGGTGTTTATTTCCAGGATACTAATGGGCTATTATGGCTTTATATGCTACACTGCCCCCTACAGGTCTGGCTGCTCATAGCAGCTCTGAACCAGGTGGAAATTAAGATTTATTTATTTTTTATAGGGAGAGGGGGGAAATATCAGTTTTTGTAAAAACTCATGTACGTGTAAACGTGGCCTCAGGCTGTGTTTCTGTGCTTGTGCCTCAATGTTTCTGCTCTCTGTGTCCCGGCAGCCCTGAGCTGCAGCTTACCTGTGTTTTTGTGACTTTTGCTCATCTGACTGCAGGATTTATTTATTTTTTGGGACGTTTAGTTTCCGTTCTGTTTAAATAAAGGTGTTTTTTGTTCCACGGCGGTGTCTGGCATCCCTTGAGTCCACCTTACCCCACCTGTACCTTAACACCAGAGGCCTGTTCTACGAACCCTGATCAACATATCCAGGTTCTCTCTCTGTTTGCTGGGTTGACTTATCCAGATGTGCCCGATCCTGATCACCGTTACGACCAAGCAGGTTATCAACTCACTGGTTCAACCCAGACCTCGGTGTGAATGTTCACATGAAAGGGGCGGAGTTTGCAGCGTCTGACCAATCACACACGTAGAAATCCTGCAGAGCAGTTTACAGATTACTGAAGGAGCAGTTATTCTCTGAGATTATGAAGAATTCAAACACATCCAGCAGCTCAAAGCAACACTGCTGCTGCAGCCAAAACCAGAACCTTCCTGACTTGTTAATGCTGACTTGGTGAGATTAGAGCAGATTAATTCATCAGCGATATAAAGGAACAGCACGGTGATCACTCAGTTTCACTTTATTCCAGCAGAAAGGTTTCAGGCTGAACTTCCTCACTGATCTTCCTAACCCATAAATTCATGTTTCTGCAGTTCTGTCAGGTGTGATCATGAACCTCATTATTCCAGCCCAACCCTCGTGGAGATAAACAGACCTGGAACAGTCAAGAACCAGAACCTCCTTCAAAGTCTCAGAGACCAGGATTTATTTTATTATATCAAAAAGATCGCTCTCAATTACTTTCTCATCTCCTCTCAGCTGCAGCTCAGCGCTGAACCCGCCCACCAATCACCATCATTTAAGAATGGGCGGGGCATTACCCAAGAGATCTGATTGGTCAGGAGGCGGAGCTCTGACCTCTTATCCAGAACATATCCTGCTCCAGAGCAGGTTAGACTTTCAGAGTCAGTTGCCATGGTGATTTATCCTGGTGAGAAGTGAGCGAGTGTCGTAGTACAGAAAACCACAGTTAATCCTTGAAGTTATCTGGATGAAAGAAAATCCAGCGTGGTAGTACACAGAGCTGGCAACTTTGAACTGAACAATGATCAACAACTGAACTGTGCGTCGTCTTTGTCAGAATGGGGGCGAACAATATCCAAGTCCTTCACGCAGTTTATCAGACGATCTAGAGGAGCGGTTCAAAAGCCACACATTTCAACATTAATTTTTTTTTCTGTTTCACAGAGTTAAAATCTTTTAAAGTTTTAAATGAGGTACAGTTCCTCATTGGGCTGCTTGAGTGGAATGAGGTGAACCTCCCCTTGTATTGGCTGGGTGGTTTTGATGTGACAGATTGCCACATTGTAAAGGAAAAATCTACTGACTGGTGGTTATTGTCCAAAAACATGTGTACGTATGAGTAGAAGTATTAATGATGTCTTACTGGTCCGACTCGGGTGTCATATCCAGATTTAACATGCGTCGCCTGGCATAAACAGACACACTGCGTATACGCCGCAGAGAGTTGTTGAGAGCGTGGAGAGCAGATTGGCTGCAGCTTTCAGGAGGTGAGGAGCTCTATGTGATGTCGGATGTGCTGTGGGAGAAGGTCCTCGCCGTGGAGCTCACTTCAAAATGTGAATAGTTAGGACGGATTCCTGCCTTGAGGGAGGCGGCAGCCGCAGCATCCTGGAAGCACAGTAGCAGGGTATTGAGAACCCTTCTGATAAAAACAAAGGGCTCCCGTATGCCACAGGAGATACCGAGGAGCGCTTTCATTGTTTCTGTTGAGAGCTGGAAGAGTCTCTCTGTTAAACTCTGTTGAATCCAGTCTTCTTTAATGTGCCCTCATAGCTCGCCGGCCCGCCGTATGCTGGGCTCTGGGTACAGGAATAGGGAGAAACAACAAGGCTGTTCACTTGAGAACACACACACCCTGGTGCAACACGCTTTGTCTTATCCAAGTAGGAATTTTTCCCACACTTATCAGTGTTTCTCATATTTTAAGACATTTATTCCCAAACACCAGAATACCACAGCTCCCTTTAAAAAGGTGAATTCTTCCATCATTTATATCCTAAATCTGATCCCAATATTACAAGATCTGATCAAGATCAATAAAACATTTGTTCCGGAAGCAGAGCACTCCAATATAGACATCAGCTTATGGCAATAAAATGCATATTAAACAGATTATTATTCTGTTTTTCCAGTTTATATGTTGAGATCTGAGATTTCTTTTTTAGATTTGACTATTTGAAAAGTCTGAAGTCATAAAACGCCTCAGGTACAAAGTCTCTGTTCAGGTGTTTTGATGATTGAGTGAAAAGGAAACCGCCGACTAGTCAAAAAGTTGTTCACAAGTTTTGAGCTGGAGCGTCTCCTCCGTCACTTAGTCATGTTTTGAAGCCGATACTATTGTCCAAGTGATTTTTTTTTCATGTCAAAGAACAATTTATAGACAGTTTATGAACTCTTCAAGATTTTTCTTCAGTTCACGACAATCCCCATGGTGACTAATGACACATTTAATTCAAGCTCTGATTAGATACGAATATGCATCATTACAGAGCAAACTATGATTTACTGAGAAGAAGTGTTAGCATAATGACATGCAAATATAATGTACCAAAACCCGATTGCAGAATAAATCTCATCAAGTTTTCCCCAAACAGAATTACAACTATTTGTTTCACATTTAAAAGCAAATTGCAGAGCCGATTAGCTTTTGTATTGGTTTGCTCAGCAGTGGCGTTCACATGAGGAGCGTGCTCCGTGTTAGGATCTGCTGGTTTTCATTGTGTTTATCTTGTTTTTGCTTTGTCTTTGCCCGTGGTAATGTCATCCGCAAGAATATTCACTTGGGATGCGGTCGGTGGTGAAACAACGGAATCAGAGATGACAAGTCAAACATGAGAAATTCATATAAATAAAACTCAAACTGATGCATTGTGTTCTACAAGCCCTGCCCCTTGGTGTGGTCCCAGGGAGTGTGTGTGTGTGTGTGTGTGTGTGTGTGTGTGTGTGTGTGTGTGTGTGTGTGTGTGTGTGTGTGTGTGTGTGTGTGTGTGTGTGTGTGTGTGTGTGTGTGTGTGTGTGTGTGTGTGTGTGTGTGTGTGTGTGTGTGAGAATCATCCTCTCACTCACTGTTCTCCGCGAGCAGCCACATTTCATTGGACACCACTCATGCATACAGTAGAAGCGGGTGGATGGAGGATTTGGCCCGAGCGTGAGGACAAACCATATTGAGATTAACAAGCAAATGGAGCGAGAGAACAGGTGAGACGTCTCCTACATTAGTAGAAGTTATGAACCCGATCGTCTGGTTAAAAGCACACAGCGGTAGGCCTTTCAGGCCACCATGTGGATCTCAACTCTTCTCTCATTTATGCAACATTCAGGCTCGTTTACACAACAACCTTTTAAATGAATAATTTTCATTTTAGCATTTGTGTTTCAGAAAATTTCATGTTTACACAACAACTTTTTGAAAACAACGTCCGTCTATATGGAAACGGCAGAAACCCTGAAAACAATGTAGTACTCCTTATGTAGTTATAATGTTATTTGTTGTCTGTAATGAAACCACGTGTACACAAAAACAATGAGCTCTAAACCTGAACCCTGGGAGAACACGGACATTCTGGTGGACAGACCACCAAGTTGGATTGTTATTATAGTGCCTGTCAAAATAAAATGACCAAGTTGGACTGTTATTATTACGGTGACTGTCAAAATAAAACCACGAAGTTGGACTGTTATTACGGTGACTGTCAAAATAAAAGTACCAAGTTGGACTGTTATTACAGTGACGGTCAAAATAAAAACAAGTTGGATTGTTATTATGGAAACTGTCAAAATAAAACTACCAAATCCCAGGAGAATCTGGACTGGGGGTCGTGACTGGGAGATTGTTTCTACTGAGCATGTGCAGAATAAATATTTACTCCGGCCATAGTGCTCATGCGTTCACTTGAACACGTTGTGGTGTAAAAAAGCCCTTATATTGGTGATCTAATGCTGCTTTCAAACTGAAGTCATTGTAGGTCATTGTAGGTTGACAAAACTGCTATTAAATCAACACAACTATATTTTTGTTCATGCAGCTGCTACAGATGTAGTCAGCTAGCGCTGGAGAGTGAACTCTCTGACCATCCAATCAGAGGGCTTGAATATGCTGACGTCACGCTAGGCCTGCTAGAACATAGACATACACACTAGACGCCTCGCCGACTGGCAGGAACATACTTCAGTGCGTCTGCCATCTTGTGAGTGGCATTTGTCAGGACTTCAGCAACGATACCGCATCACTGTTCTGCTTTTGATTGTACAAACAGACAAAATGACAATCGACTGCGTGGGATTACCTTCCACAGGTAGGAAAAACACAGTTTTTGTTGTTGTCGTTGTGTTTAGCTCATATAACATTAACTTGGGACATAGATGAGGTGGAGCCGTGGAAAATGCTCTCTATTCCCTGGTTTAAGCTCGTCCTCATATATATGTCTATGTTCCAGAAGGTCCTGAGTCGCCAATATCAAAATGTGATTGGTTGAAGCAGCAGCGTGACCAACGCTTGTTTTACACTGCAGACGCCTACAGAACTGAATCTGAAGGCCTCAGGCAGATTTCTTTACCCGGCAACAGGTGATGGCTGGACTGTGATTGGTTAAAAGCTTTAATATGGAAGTTCAGTCTGGAAGCAGCTCAGTCGGGGGAGAAGCTCTGAGAGGAAGAAGACAGACAGTTTGGAATTATTTCATAAGTATTCATGGACAAAATATAATCAACATCAGCCTGATTCAGATATTTTTCTTCGGCCTGCAGAGAAGCCTTGCAGGCCCTGACGGCTCGCCACTGCATTATTATATTGTCACATGCTATTCTCTTTATTTGTGGTCTACATTTTAAATTCTTTATTTTTATATCCTATAAAAAACTGTTGTTTCGGTGCGGGACATGTACTCAATGCATTTTACTGCACATTAAACTATGTATAAATGTTCTCACTAGAAAATTGCAGTACTGCATATCAGTACTCAGTGAATACAGGAAAGTAGTAGAGTATTGCATGTGGACTGCTCTTTAGGATTGTAAAAATAAAGTATAATAAGTATTTGAGAAACGTATTCCTATTTTGTATTCCGACACAGTATTTATAGTATTTTACTCTTTGTTTTGCAGTTCCAAAAGATTGCCAACATGAGGTGGTTGGAAGGTCTTCTGTCTCCTGAACAGGAAATTAAAATAATGCCATAACAAGGCGCCAAATACAAAGAAAACATATTGATTTGGTGAGCTTATCAACACTGGACCGTGTCTTCACAGAAATAATCTGAGGATGAAGCAGGTCTACAGGGTATCATTTCAATTTAAAAAGAATTGTGATATATAACTGTGCGAGTAAGTCTTACACGATCCCTCAAGTGATACCTTCTACCAGCACTGTATGAATTATACACATTGGAGTTCTGCACTCATAATGATTGTGCTTCATGATAGTGACCACTCTGTCTCGTCCTGAGAGTCGTTGAGCTGGAGGCGACTGCGGTGGAGCTCCAGTTCATCTTCATTGACGAACGAGGCTCAATCAACCTCACCAAATGACGAAGGAGGGGAAAGAACATCATGAGCCGGCGTGGCGTTAAGGAAGTCCCTGGCCAGCGGGAGTGTGTGCAGTGATTCCACGCCACGGCGCCGTTCATCACCGTGCCCTCGGCCCCGACAACACCGAACATCTGATCACATTCCTGGACGCCCGAGAGAAGGACACACTCATTTCACCGACGGCCAGCCGCTCAGGGACGTTGTCATTTGGGACAACGCAAGTTTCCACAGCTGCTGTGGTTCATAGCCGGTCCACTGCCGGTTCACTGCCGGTCCACTGCCGGTTCACTGCCGGTTCACTGCCGGTCCACTGCCGGTCCACTGCCGGTTCACTGCCGGTCCACTGCCGGTCCACTGCCGGTTCACTGCCGGTTCACTGCCGGTCCACTGCCGGTCCACTGCCGGTTCACTGCCGGTCCACTGCCGGTTCACTGCCGGTTCACTGCCGGTCCACTGCCGGTCCACTGCCGGTCCACTGCCGGTTCACTGCCGCCCACACTTCCTCTTCTTCATCTCCCTCCTGTTCCTCCGTTCCTCTATCCTATTGAGGACTTTTGTTCTGCCTGGAGATGGAAAGTGTTTGACGGAAATCCACAGATGCCTATACTCCTCCTAACTATTGTAATTGTGTGTTCTGAGTATAAAAACAATATTGAAAAATATTTCCCGACACACTCATGTATGTACTGTCTGTAGTAACACTAAACAAAACAAAGGCCTAAGTCACGACGCTAAATGGAGAAGAAGTGTTCTACATCAGTGTTCAACTGGTTCTTATAAACGTCGATTCATATGATGGTTTGTTTGTCATTTCAAAACAAAATACCATTTTGAGAAAAAAAACAGTGTTTTGAATGTAAAGTGTCATTTTACTATAGAATTGAGCAGTTTTACTCAGTGTGTGTTTTTTTAATTGTGTGTAGAGTTCTGACAGTATGAGGCATGTTTTCTGGAAATGTGTGTAAACAATGGAGAAACACTAATAAAGCGGCCTCCTCTCATCCCTCCCCTTCTCATCCCCCCTTCTCTCATCCCCCCTCATACTTCCTCCTCTCTCCCCTCCCCTTCTCATCCCTCCCCCTCTCATCCATCCCACTCTCTCATCTTTCTTTCAAATCCCCCTTCTCCTTCCACTCCCCTCTCCTCTCCCCCCACCCCCCCCCATCCTTCCTCCTCTCTCCCCTCCCCTTCTCATCCATCCTCCTCTCATCCCTCCCCATCTATTTCCTCCCCCTCCCCCACACCCTCCCCACTTTCTCATCTCCTCCAATTCCCATCCATCCTCCTTTCATCCCTCCTCCTTTCATCCCTCCTCCTCTCATTCCTCCTCCTCTCTCATCTTTCTTTCAAACCCCCCTCTCTCCCCTCCCCTCTCTCCTATCCTTCCTCACACCTCCCCCTCTCCCCCATCCCTCCCCCTCTCTCCCCTCTACCCCCCTCTCTCCCCTCCCCTCTCTCCTATCCTTCCTCACACCTCCACCTCTCCCCCATCCCTCCCCCTCTCTCCCCTCCCCCCTCTACCCCCCCTCTCTCCCCTCCCCTCTCTCCTATCCTTCCTCACACCTCCCCCTCTCCCCCATCCCTCCCCCTCTCTCCCCTCCCCCCTCTACCCCCCCTCTCTTCCCTCCCCTCTCTCCTCTCCCCCCTCAACCCTCCCCCTATCTTCTCTCCCCTCTCTCCTCTCCCCTTCTCAACCCCCCCTCATCCATCCCCCTCTCATCCCCCCGCTCTCTCATCTCCTCCAATTCCCATCCCTTCTCCTTTCATCCCTCCTC
The DNA here is from genome assembly GCF_963383615.2 of Lipophrys pholis. Lineage (NCBI taxonomy): Eukaryota > Metazoa > Chordata > Actinopteri > Blenniiformes > Blenniidae > Lipophrys > Lipophrys pholis. The sequence goes on along the minus strand of NC_137639.1, from coordinate 2,100,763 downwards.
CTCTCATTCCTCCTCCTCTCTCATCTTTCTTTCAAACCCCCCTTCTCCCCTCCTCTCTCTCCTCTCCCCCCCTCATCCCTCCCCTTCTCATCCCTCCTCCTCTCACCCTCCCCCAATCCCTCCCACTCTCTCATCTCCTCCAATTCTCATCCCCCCTACTTTCATCCCTCCTCCTCTCATTCCTCCTCCTCTCTCATCTTTCTTTCAAACCCCCCTTCTCCCCTCCTCTCTCTCCTCTCCCCCCCTCATCCCTCCCCTTCTCATCCCTCCTCCTCTCATCCTTCCCCCTCTCATCCCTCCCCCTCTAGTCCCTCCTCCTCTCCCCAGTACCTGAGTGCTGACCACACACCGGTGCACTGTGGTTCCCAGCCAGGAGGCTGAGGAGGAGTCACGGCTTTGTTATTATTGTTTCTCAGTAGATGCTGACTTGTAGAAGAAATAATGCTGCTAACATCAACGTAGTGAAGTGGAGGAAAAGCTCTGACTTGTTGGAGAAAGATTCCTGAAGTTACCAAATGACACATGATCAGGAATAGGCACATTATTAATGACAACGGATGTGAACGAGGGTAAAGTCAATTAGCTCTAAATTTATTCCATAAATGCTGTGTGTGTGTGTGTGTGTGTGTGTGTGTGTGTGTGTGTGTGTGTGTGTGTGTGTGTGTGTGTGTGTGTGTGTGTGTGTGTGTGTGTGTCCATCTTGTGTTTGTTAGTATAAAAATATATAAATAAATATAAAACTAATCAAGGATTGTGATTTTCTCTTAATAGATCGAATAAAATTGCGATACATATTTATATCTCTGATGTGGCATTTGAACATGGAGTGTGGAGGCCGAGAAGGACGCGAGGGACAGAGGAGTCCAGTCGGCGTTTCTTTATTGCCTCCAACAACATGATAGTTCACCTGTCAAACATTTCCACCCCGTGTGTCACCGCCCTTCCTCTTTTAACACCAACACACACCCCCACACGTCACCCACACACCCACTCCATTCTGGTTGAGAGAACCTCCCTCCAGGTGCACACCACAGGAGGATTAAATGTACCAAAATTAAATAAATAAATACATAATTGAATAATTAATTGAATATGTAATTCATTAATTACAATTGGGAATAAATATACAAATTGGTCATTAAATCATTAAATAATTAATATTGGAATTAAATTCAATTCAATTCAATTCAATTTTATTTGTAAAGCGCTAAATCACATCAACAAACATCTCAAAGCGCTCTTACAATGATAGAGTACAACAGGACCCAACTAAACCCTTCCAAAGCAAGCAGGTGAACAAGCAACAGTGGCCAGGAAAAACTCCCTCGCATGGAGAGAAGTTCAAGAAGTCCCTCTTCAGGAAGAAACCGTGGGGCGGAGCCTAGACTCTGGAAGGACGGCCATCCGCCTTGACCGGTTGGGGGGAGAAGTACATGGGATAGGACAGGGAGAGAGAGGAAAGAAGAGGGAGAGAGAGAGTGGCAGACAGGCCAGATAAGTACAAATACTAAGAAAAGTCTATGATGAGCGTTGGTCTGATGATGAACCAATCTCAGTCTGGAGTTTAAGGGCCGTGCCGTTGCGGTGGGGTCCCGGTGCTGTGGGGGGGTCCCGGTGCTGTGGGGGGGTCCCGGTGCTGTGGGGGGGTCCCGGTGCTGTGGTGGGGTCGGGTAGTAGGACCGTCGTAACTCCACTCTGGGAGTCTTGGGTCTGATCCCCTGGATCCTGCTCTCCTCCTGTCAGGGATAAAAAAGACGGCGGCAGTTTCTGGTGGCTCCAGTAATGTTGTTACACAGAGAGAAAGAAAGAAAGACAAGAAACAGAACCTCCAAATGTAGAGTTCCTCCCTTTAACGGGAGAGAAAAAATCCCCTCAGCAGTCTAGGCCTATAGCAGCTCAACTTAGTGGTCCTATTTTATTCCTATTTTATTCCTAAGGATAAGCTTTATCAAATAGGAATGTTTTTAGTCTACTCTTAAATAAACTAATGGTGTCGGCCTTTCGGACCGAGGCTGGTAGTTGATTCCAGAGTAAAGGAGCCATATGGCTGAAACTCCTGCCTCCTGTTTTACTTTTATGGACTTTAGGGATTACCAACAGTCCTGCATCCTCAGAGCGAAGGGCTCGTGGAGGGTGATAAACTTCTAGAAGTTTCTCGATATAGGACGGAGCCTTCTGATGAAGAGTTTTATATGTGATCAGAAGGATCTTGAATTCTATTCTAGATTTAATTGGAAGCCAGTGTAAGGATGCTAAGACTGGGGAGATGTGCTCTCTTCTTCCAGTTCTGGTTAGTAAACCTGCAGCAGCGTTCTGCACTAGCTGTAAGGTCCTAACAGAGGAGTTTGGACATCCTGACATTAGGGAGTTACAATAATCTAATCTTGAAGTCACAAAGGCATGAATAATTTTTTCTGCATCTTTGAAGGACAAGAAGTTTCTAATTTTTGCAATATTCCTTAGATGGAAGAAGGCTGTCCTGGAGACATGTTTAACATGGGAAATAAAGGACAGATCCTGATCAGAAATAACACCCAGGTTCCTAATATCACTGTTAGAGGTTAAGGTAATATTATCTAACCTAATCAGACTGTCTGAAAAGTAATCCCTGAGCTTTTTAGGACCTACGATTAGAACCTCAGTCTTGGATGTGTTGAGCATTAAGAAGTTGATAGACATCCAGGACTTAACGTCCCTGAGGCAGGACTCTAGTTTAACAAGTTGGTCGGCCTGATTGGCTTTAATTGATAAATATAGCTGAGTATCATCTGCATAACAATGAAAGTTAATGCTGTGTTTCCTAATTATATTTCCGAGTGGCAACATATAGAGATTAAACAATATCGGTCCGAGGACGGAGCCTTGTGGTACTCCACACCGGACCCGTTCATGTATTGAAGATTTGTTATTTACATGAACAAATTGAAACCGGTCAGATAAATATGATTTAAACCAGTTTAAGGCTAAGTTTTTAATGCAGACGGCATCTTCTAATCTCCTTAAAAGTATATTATGATCGACAGTATCAAATGCGGCACTAAGGTCCAGAAGAACTAAAACCGATAGAAGACCTCTATCTGAGGCCATTAGAAGGTCATTAGTAACTTTTAGCAGAGCAGTCTCTGTACTGTGGTTCATTCTGAAGCTGGACTGAAGGTCCTCTAACAGATTATTCTCCTGCAGATAATCCTGGAGTTGTTTAGCCACTACTTTCTCCAGAACCTTTGACAGGAAAGGAAGGTTGGAGATGGGCCTGTAGTTTGAGAGAAGGCTTGTGTCTAAGTTTGGCTTCTTAATGAGAGGTTTAATAACTGCTAGTTTAAAGGATTGGGGCACATAGCCTATTGTTAGAGACTGGTTAATAATTGCGGGTATAGAATTATTAATTAGTGGCAGTGCCTCTTTCAGAATTCTAGTAGGAATTGGGTCCAACAGGCTAGTAGTTGGTTTAGCAGAAGAAATAAGGGAATTTAGTTCGACTAGTTGTATTTGCTGAAAGCATTCCAGATGACTGTTAGGTTTAACCAGTTCCTCTGTTATGGGGCTAACGGACGGTAGGGTTTGATGGATGTTATCCCTAAGCGTTGTAATTTTATTTTGAAAGAACTTCATGAAGTCCTCACTACATATATTGTTAGGAATGGTGGGCTCGACGCTATTTTGGTTCTTGGTCAGTTTGGCTACAGTACTGAAAAGAAACCGAGGGTTGTTTTTGTTTTCCTCTATTAAGGATGAGTAGTAATTAGTTCTACTTCTACTCAGAGCTTTCTTATAAGTTTTGAAGCTATCCTTCCAGGCTATATAATCTAGGTCTGTTTTTGTTGAACGCCAAGTTCTTTCTAATCTACGGGAGCGTTGTTTAAGCTGGCGGGTTGATGAGTTAAACCATGGGGATGACTTTTCCTGTTTTTTCATTTTCATTTTTTGAGGAGGTATGTCGTCTAGCGTTGTTTTTAGCATATCTGTCAGACTGTTTGTTAGGTATTCAATGTCTGAGCTAGCAACAGTATACGGGTCAGGAAGATTCACTACTGATTCTATAGCAGAGGGAATTCTTTCCTTGAATTTAGTTACTATGTTATCAGAGAGAGACCTGGTTAACACGGCTTTAACCGGAGGTTTAGAACTATTTAGAACAAAGTCAAAGGTTATTAAGACGTGATCTGACAGGAAATCATAGTGAGGAGAGATGGTCAGATGCTCTATATTCAAACCATAAGTTAGAATAAGGTCTAAGGTGTGTAGATGTTTATGGGTAGGCCCGTCTACTACCTGAGAGAAACCTAGAGAGTCAAGTGTAGATCTAAAGCTGCACTGAAACTATCATTTTCTAGGTCAACATGAACATTGAAGTCTCCTACCATGATAACCTTATCTTTAGTCAGGGCTACATCTGACAAAAATTCAGAGAATTCAGTTAGAAAAGTTGAATAAGGTCCAGGAGGACGATAAATGATTACAAATTCTACAGAATTTACTATTTTATTTGACGGGTGTCGCATGGTCATGCTCAGACTCTCAAAAGAACTAAAGTTGGGTTTTGGGTTCATGTTAATTAGTAACTGAGAGTTAAAGATGGCTGCCACGCCCCCTCCTCGACCACTTTCACGAGCTATTTGAGTGTTAATATGACTTGGAGGGGAGGCTTCATTTAGACTAACATACTCATCTTTACGTAGCAGGTTTCTGTTCATCCAAAGAGATCAATGTTGTGTTCGGTTATCAGATCATTGACTAGAAGAGCTTTGGATGATAAAGATCTAATGTTTAGGAAACCACATTTAATTTTTTTGTCTTGATTTTGTCTAGTTTCACACTTGATACGGATTAAGTTTTTGTAGTCATTAGAAGTTATTTTCCTAGGTTTAGATAGTTTTATACTTGTGGTGGTCCGAGGGATAGACACAGTCTCTATGGGATGTTTAACTAAGTTAGCTATGGTTGGTGACTATATATATAAATGTGTCATTAAATGTGTCATCAATCCATTAAAACATCAATTCATTTTATGTAGAAAAATGATTTCATGGTCGGGCGTTGCACTGCTTCATGAATTTATTTTATCTGTCAAACTCACCCATCAAACTCAGTCATCAGTCGTCTGCTGGTCGAGTAAAATCCATTACTTTGGTCTGAAGACTTTTAAAACATGACGGTTACATTAAAGGAGGATCTGCATGACAAACGTCACCAAGTCAACCACCAGAATGGACTCTACAGTTTCAAAACAAGGCAGTTACATTACCGCATTACTTTCTATGGACTTGGCAGTGGCAACTGGTCATTAGGGACGGGGCTGAGCGCCACCTGGTGTCATCAGAACGGACTGCATGCATAGTATGCTAATAATCCTTCAAGATTATAAATGATATTTTCTTGAGTGAATAAAACTTCCTCTTATATAGCACATAATAACTGTGTGAGGACTGTACTTCCTATTTATTGGTCTTCTCTTTCTGTTTCAGGTTGTTTTCTCCTGATCTACACCGATGGTGCATTAGTATAGCTCGCCCCTCTCTCACCATGCAGTGTGTATTGCATTAGTGTAGCTCGCCCCTCTCTCACCGTGCAGTGTGTATTGCATTAGTGTAGCTCGCCCCTCCCTCACCATGCAGTGTGTATTGCATTAGTGTCGCTCGCCCCTCACACCATGCAGTGTGTATTGCATTAGTGTAGCTCGCCCCTCTCTCACCATGCAGTGTGTATTGCATTAGTGTAGCTCGCCCCTCTCTCACCATGCAGTGTGTATTGCATTAGTGGAGCTCGCCCCTCTCTCACCATGCAGTGTGTATTACATTAGTGGAGCTCGCCCCTCTCTCACCATGCAGTGTGTATTACATTAGTGGAGCTCGCCCCTCTCTCACCATGCAGTGTGTATTGCGTTAGTGTAGCTCGCCCCTCTCTGACCATGCAGTATGTATTGCATTAGTGTCGCTCGCCCCTCTCTGACCATGCAGTATGTATTGCATTAGTGTAGCTCGCCCCTCTCTGACCATGCAGTGTGTATTGCATTAGTGTAGCTCGCCCCTCTCTCACCATGCAGTGTGTATTACATTTGTGTAGCTCGCCCCTCTCTGACCATGCAGTGTGTATTGCATTAGTGTCGCTCGCCCCTCTCTGACCATGCAGTATGTATTGCATTAGTGTAGCTCGCCCCTCTCTGACCATGCAGTGTGTATTGCATTAGTGTAGCTCGCCCCTCTCTCACCATGCAGTGTGTATTACATTTGTGTAGCTCGCCCCTCTCTGACCATGCAGTGTGTATTGCGTTAGTGTTGCTCGCCCCTCTCTCACCATGCAATGTGTATTGCATTAGTGTAGCTCGCCCCTCTGTCACCATGCAGTGTGTATTACATGGAGTAAAGTGTTCATGCTCAGGCTGTGGCTCCATTTATTCATTCAGTTCATGTGATTTTGATGCCTCATGGAGCTTGAAGCCTGAAGCCCCACTAACAACGTCATTTAGATGCTCAAAGCTGATTGGCTGACGCCACACTAATGCACCATCTTGTGGATCAGGAGAAAACAACCTGAAACAACCGTCCACCGACTTTGACGGGTGAGTTCGACAGATAGAATAAATACATGAAGCAGCAACACCAGACCATGAAATAATGAATTAAATAGTGAAATAATTAAATACGTTTTTTTTATTACATAAAATGAATTGGTATTTTGATAAATTAATGACAAATTTAATGACACATTTATACAATTAATTCCAATTAAAATGACTTAATGACACATTTAATTAATTATTTAATAGTGTATTTATTTATTTATTTCATTTTTGCACATTTAGACCTTGAAATAATTAATTAAATGGTGAAATAATTAGATATGTTTTTACTTATAATGAATCGATGTATTAATGAATTAAAAACACATTTAATGACACAGTTATATATTTAATTCCAATATCAATTAATTAATAACACATTCAATTAATTAGCTAATGATGTAATGACACATTTATATATTTAATTCCAATTTGTATTTATTAATTACAAATTTTATTAATTATCTAATGGTGTATGTATTTATTAGATTTCGGTACATTTAGTCCTCCATAGATATTACGCCTTCAATATTCAAAGTAAGTTTCATTTAGTCAGAAACCCCCCAGTCTTCGCTTTTCAGATTTGCTCGTTTTGCTATGATACAGCACACGGTTGGGTGGGCGGAGTTAACCGTCTCATCACTCTGATAAACGTAGATGCCGATAAAACGTGATCCCATATCAGGTAAACTCGCTCCCACACAAAGAAGCAGTTGTGTTTACGGAAAATTAATACCAACAAATTGAAGCTTGACCCCAATTTAAGTCTTTTTTTAATCAGTTCCGTGCATTCTGGTGTACGCCGGTGTTTTTCACAAGCAAGCTTCCATATTCTCCTATGGATTTGGGAAATGTAGTTCTATTTCCGTTCTCCCTACTACAGATAGCCGCCAGTAAAACTACAATACCCAGTTCTCCTCTCAGACACGCCGCTACTGTTGATACCGGTTTACCACTCACACAGTGTGACTGTGGACTCCACAGGAGACTTAAAAAAGGTATATAATTGGAAATGTGAATGATGTGCTACAATATCTCCTTATAAGATAGTCATAGTCATAGTTAGTCCCGCATCGTTCAATACGATACGGTGACAAAGCTAACGCGGCTCGGGAAACAGTAATCAGACAAGCTAACTCAGCTAGCATCATAACTTACACAACATGCTTATTTCCGCATGCTTTAAAGTTTTAATGCCCGTGAGACTGTGTGGTTAATACGGTTGAGCAGCATTACTTTGACTTACGAATTGTTTATGTATGTCACGGGAGAAAAGGTTGAATATCTGACTTTCTGATATGTGGTAACATGTGTGTCATGTAATGTGGGGGTGTGTTCACCCTCCTTTCCCCTGTCCTGGATGTATTAATGTCTTCTTCTTCAATTAAAGTTGAATCCAATGATTATCATCATTAAGCTGCTAGCACAGCTCAATAAGAAGCCAATCACTGTAATCAGGTGGGTTGCAGACCTAAAACATGCAGAAAGTAGATCTGTACCAGGATTAGGCATTTCTGCCTTGAATAATCTCTGTAGTTCAGTACTTACATCATCTGACTGCAATCTGCCCTGACGTCACAGTAGTCTGAGGAGTAGCTCCATTTTGGAATAAATTCATCCCATGCAGTTTTTCATGTGTGATTTGTTGAAGTCATACTGCCATCACAGTTCAGTTTGTCCCTGTCAAACAGGAGAATCGGAGTGTGGAGGAGATCCAGAGAGAAGCATGTCGCCTCCTCGTCTCACGGGCGCGCTCAGATCCTTCTCCAACGTTAGTAGGAAGGAGGACCTCACTGAGCAGCAGCTCTACGACCTCAAGGTGAGCACAAAAAGATCAGCATAAACGTTCTTTCCAAAGTCTTATGACAGGAACTTTCAAAGTGAAACAGGTTGAATAGATGATTGTCAAGTTTTGTGTAAAGTCATGTATTTTAAAGTCTTGTTAGAGGCGACTCCAGGTTGATGATGCAGAATTACAGTGTATGAACTGAGGGAACACAGAGTGCTGACATCTTGAGAGCAGGATGTGACCTGGAATATGTCTGAGGTGGAGAAATATGAGGACAGCATGTCAAGAATGGGTTAAGGTTAGGGTTAGTGCCACTGTAGAAGTCTGCCTCAGGATGGTAATGACCTCATTAATAAAACACTGTGTAGGAGCCAAGCTAAAAGTGTATGTGCGCCCAAAAGCTGAAAATAGCGATTTATAGAACCGTGCATACGCACACTTGCGTGCACTTTTCCCTTTATACATCTCGCTCCACCTGGAAGGTTGCGCAGATCACATCCCGCCCTCAACACGCCCACTTTCAACCCATTAACAGTCGAGTCAAAGGACCTCAGGAATTATTTTTGCGTAAATCAACTTGCCAATCGATGGCATTTTACGATCAATTATGGCAGAACAAACAAGGACAAGGAATTTCACCGAGAGTGAAATAGTCCTGGTGGAGGTCAGGAACTTGGTATTATTTGGTGTCACAGTCGTGGCTTCACTGATAAAAGAAAGAACTAATGATCGTCAGCACATTGTCACTGCTGTAAATAGTGTGAGAGCTGCAGAGAGATCAGTGACTGCAGAGGTGGAGAAGAAGAGTCTGATCTGAAGGTGGAGGTCAGAGGAGAGCCGCTGAACACCCAAAATGTTCCCCATGGTTGTGATAACCACCGTAAGGGAAAGAGACAGGGATTTGGAGAAGACCACAGAGGAGACTGATAAAGTACAGCTTTATCTGTTTATTAAATGTAGGAATTAAAACAGGGACTTATACAAAGGCTCAGTAGACTTTTTCCAATTCTTAGAACGCCAGTGTGTACTCCCATACGTCATGAGTAACTACTTGCAGGGCGTCCTCCGAAGTGCAGAGCTTCTCTGCCATCTCTTGCCAAATGCATTATGGGTAATTCATCTTCCCAAGCCTACACAGGTCCGGTGTCGATGCATCCTTGATAAAGTGAGCGGAGCGAGAACACATCCGGGTATTCCATGTGTACTCAATTAGAAACGGCCTAAGAATTGGGTCAGTACTTGGTCTCCCACTGATGACGTTTCACTTTTACACCAGAACTCAAGTATGGACAGTATGGGTACTGGAAAACTGCCTTTGTGTTGCGCCCTCAGTCACTCTGGAGTTAGAAGCGGTGACGAGGAGGTCGTATGTGTGCAGCAGCAGAGTGTCCAGAGTGCATGGTGGTGCCAGAGCCTCCGCAGTGCAGCTTTACGCACGGCTGTCACATTGCTCTTTATATGCTGACTCAGCATTTGGACTGACTGTTACACACCTTGTCACACTTGATAATCACTTCTATCCTGCACTCTGTATCATTTGAAGATGAAAGTGAAGCCGCCTAAAATGCAATGAAAGTTTTCGTTCTGAAAACGGGGCCTCAGTAGATTGTCTGTCAGCTGGTGTAATGAGTCTGGTGGTATCCCATCATCGCAATTGTCTCGTTTAAATGTATTTTTTATACTTCTTTGAAAAGCACTGTGACTATCCCTGTTGTTGATGGTGCCATATAAGCTGTTTAGCCTTGGTGACCAGGGCTATAATCTTTGATTTGTCAGCTTGTTCCTGTACAGTTACCTTCACATGGACCTCAATGTCTGGAGGTGTGGATTACTCCTTCAATGTCTAATCGATCAGTGCTCAACCCAAACAGCAGTCACAACAGTTATGCCTGATCACCATCTTCTCCTGCACCAGAATGATATTTCCTTTTTGTTTTATGGCTCTTTTTAAATTTTATTATGCGAGTTAATTAATTTTTTTTCACCTTGGATGACTCTGCTTGCACATTCTATGGCTCATATTCACTCGTTTTACCTCTTTTCATTTGGGATGAATGATATAATCTCACCCAGGACGGAGGAACCAAACCCAGACTCTGATCTGGACTCTGTACCGAGTTATCTGCTGCAGGATGTGAGAAGCAGGTTCACAACCTGCTACACACCGACTCCACATCAGCTCTGTGCAATATCAATGATTTCTGCTGCTGGCAATCACAATTTAGCAGACTCTGAGATTATTCCAGATGTGTCGTGCAGAAATCCAAATTATCGAGACGCCCCCGGAGTCTATGAAGCTCGATTACTACAAATACGTGTCAGCCCCGGATTTATTATCAGCTTCAGGGGTTCATGAAATGAGACACTGCACACTGCTTTGTGGGTTTGTTATTTTGACTTTTTATTAGCATAACAATATATGTTCTCCACAGTCAACAAACTGCTGCCTCCATCATGTGAATAGTAAAACACACATCACTACAGAATGGATCACTGAGCCTCAAGTCCAGGGAACCAGGAAGGAAGGACAGAAAACAGAACCAGGTCTTTAAAATGGATGTTCCAGAGAGTGTTCTCCTGAACTGTTCTCGTGAATACATTAAATATTGTAAAATATGGTTACATAAAGTCTGTTTTTAATTTCCCAATTAATCTATTTATGTTTTTATTAATAAGCCTGTCATTTAAAGGGATGTTTTTAAAGATTTTCCAATTGCTAACACACTAAAATGACACGCACAGCACAATTATTTAAACGGACACACACACAGAACAAAAACTCTTCTTAAGTCTCCAAAACTCAAAACACATTTTCTGCTTTACACACATCTTGCAATTCAAAATGGCTTTTTTTTTTTTAAATGCACTGAACACGGTCGGCTGCATGAGACCCAGCAATCTGACATCAAGTCACATGGTTGATATTTCAAAACACTGACATTTAAATACTCGAGCTAAACAGGATATGTGAAACCAAACACCTCATTTGTTAATCGTTTCCACTTCAATCAGGAAGTAAACACGATGACAAGACCACAGGTGAGCGCCTTACAGAGAGAGGAAGAGGAAGAGCTGAGAATGAGAGGGGGAGGAAGAGTGAGAGGTGGAGGTAGAGTGAGAGGGGGAGGTAGAGTGAGAGGTGGAGGTAGAGTGAGAGGTGGAGGTAGAGGTGGAGGTAGAGTGAGAGGTGGAGGTAGAGTGAGAGGTGGAGGTAGAGCTCGTAGAGGAGACAATGTTTTGGTTTTGTTTAGTTTTTCTGAAGGACTGAGAGACTCAACCATGGTGGAGGAAGAGGCCAGAGGTTCATTGGGGTTTTATTTCACTGCCATTCTAAATCTGGTTTTGGATAATAAAGAAATCCAAAGCCACGTCTTACAAGACGACACCACGTTCAACAACATTCAACCAGTCATTCTGCCACATCGGCTTGTGTCCTCAGGCCAAACCAAGTCAGAATGAAAGAACTTTTTTAAGGAGCCTTTTGAGAGAAACTCTGAAAGAAACAAAGAACTCAGACGAGCACATATGGATGCAAGTACAATGTTGACTGCAGTTCAGTACACGGAACATTGTTTCCTAGTGTACTGGAAACACTCTATTGGCTGATTCTCAGCACAGCGGTGGAAAGTACGCACTGACTTGTTTGGTGAAAAGAAATTTTAAATAAATGTATTAACAGCATGTGTATCTGCAAATACTTCTGCACACGGGAACAGTTTGAAGAATTTTCTACAATTTGAACTATTTAAGTATTATGGCCAAATATACTAAAGATGTAAAGTGCTTTACGTCATGCCAGTGTCTGAGACAAAACTCTGGTAATATCAATGAAGTGTGTGCTCGTCGTTGCAGATGTTTGAATTTGATAATGTATTTAGTTTTGGTTGCAGTGCTTCATTTTGCAGGATGTAGAAGGTATTTTGCAGTTTGGGGGTGTGGTTTTGGGAATGTTATGAAGTATTTTGATAAAACCAGCCTAGTTTGCAAAATGGTGTTTTAGCAAATGCAAAAAACTGTTATAAGATATTATATAGCTACAACAAAGTAATTTGTGTTATTGACATCCAAATTCAATCCAAATTCATTCTGCCATGAAAGATCACTTTCACCACAGCCTGACACCATTGCTTGTAGTTTGACCCCAGCGTCATCATCTTCCTATATCTTCTGATTTCATAAGATTTCCAAACTTTCATAGCAATCTGAAGCCTGATCTTTATCTTTATAAGATCCGTTTCTCTAATGGCTCCAGACTTTTCCTTCCTGTGGTTCTTCCAGTGAACTGTGTTGACATGCAGTGACTCTTTAAGTGCTCCTGAGTCGGTGCACAGTTTCCCTCCTCTTCAGCCTCGTTTACACGCTTTCAAGTAAAAACATGACAATTTTTGTTTCTGTTTTAGATTTTAATGGTGCACACACACACACACACACACACACACACACACACACACACACACACACACACACACACACACACACACACACACACACACACACACACACACACACACACACACACACACACACACACACGCGCGTGCACCACCACCATTGTAAACTCTTCTTCTGCTCATGCATGAGTATCAAACATGGCGGCCTCCAGAGTAACAAAGAGCTCCCAGTCCGTACTCTAGTTATGTAGTTGGTATTGGTAGATTTGAGGTTTTGCGTGACGTCAGAGGTCTGGCGGTTCTCTGGTCGCCGTTTTGGACGTCCCCTGACTGTAAACAACACGCTGAACAGTTACAGCTTAAGCAAGAGTTGATAAGATCTTCTTTGTAGCTACAGTAACAGGCGGGAAACATGCACTACCAGGAACCTGCATTAACAGGGACCCTGAGAGAACCTGCAGTAACATGGACCCTGAACCTGCAATAACATGGACCCTGAGAGAACCTGCAGTAACATAGACTGTGAGATAACCTGCAGTAACAGGCCGGACACCTGCAGTAACAGGGACCCTGAGAGAACCTGCAGTAACATAGACTGTGAGATAACCTGCAGTAACAGGCCGGACACCTGCAGTAACAGGGACCCTGAGAGAACCTGCAGTAACATAGACTGTGAGATAACCTGCAGTAACAGGCCGGACACCTGCAGTAACAGGGACCCTGAGAGAACCTGCAGTAACAGAGACCTGAGAGAAAGAGAGACCATTCAGCAGTGAGCATTCAGTCCTCCTGACTCTGCAGGTAAAGTTCAGATCAGCCTGGTACTGGTTCTGATCCAGTCTTCAGACCGTGGTGGTCTCTCCTGGTTCAGTCTCTCCTGGTCCAATCTCTCCTGGTCCTGTCTCCAGACCATGGTGGTCTCTCCTGGTTCAGTCTCTCCTGGTCCAGTCTCTCCTGGTCCTGTCTCCAGACCATGGAGGTCTCTCCTGGTCCAGTCTCCAGACCGTGGTGGTCTCTCCTGGTCCAGTCTCTCCTGGTCCAGTCTCCAGATCGTGGTGGGGGTACTCCCTGGCTTCACACCAGGCAGGAATCAGGACCCGGGACTGGGTTTGCTGCTTCACCTGGATCACTATGACGCCATTATGAAATGTTTTGTCACTTGTTTTCTCCCTACAACTTAAGTTGCAGTTAACAAACTGCAAACCACATCATACACAGTGATGGGAAGAAACACTACGTTTAAATAAGCAAGAATCCTCCTTTAATTTTTGAAAGAATGTGTAAAAGGTCTTTTTTCCATCTTGTTCCCAAGAACATTACAGGAACAAACACAAGCATACAGAAATGTAGAGTATCAAAGACAGAGCGCTGCCCCGTGTTGCTGCTACCGATGGGTCAGTCGGTCACAATTGCCCCAAGGGGATTAATACAGTTGTAAAAATAAAAAAACAAACAAATAAATAAGATATGGTGTTTGTATGTACACTGTATATTCTGAGTTCCACTGCAACATGTGTCCCGACTCTGGTTTTCACATGTAAATCTGACTTGTTTCCCAGATCAGCCGCCTCTCCCTGAAGCTTACCTCGTGCTGTGGAGCGGCATGAGCAGCTCACTTTCACCTGGCTCAGCTCCTCTTAAATCCTCTAAGCAGAAAAAGTGCTTCTGCAGGAGAAAAAGATGGCTGAGATTATCTCCCTTCTGGTGAAATGCTTAGTTTCAGAAGACGTGAAGATACCCATTGTAATGCAGTCCTCGTGTTAATGGTTCTCGTGACCTCAGAACATTTTACAACTCACTGCCCCAATGAGGCTTATTTGGAGGGAAAAAGTCTTATTCACCTGTGAAGAAATACATACTGACGACACTGCACGTTTAATGACGATGTGAAGTATTGCACATAGCATCAGTCTTCTGTCAGCAGACATCTGGTAATGTTTTGGCTAAATCATCTACAACACGGTGACTTAACTTCACTGCCAGCTGTACTACCAATCCCATTAGTGGGGCATTTCATTGAAATGGAGACGTTACATTTCTCCCCCTTGGTGGATCTCGATAACATGCAGACATCATTTTATCACTGTAAATTATGAAACTGTAGTAGAAGATGATCAAGCACCGAAGTGTAGAAATGGCTTGGCACTTGGATTGTTATTACGGTGATACGGTGTTAACTATGAAACGAGCACCTTCCAGGAGAATACAGACTGGGAGTCATGACCAGAGACATAATATACAGAGACGCCTCATTGACTGGCGCTGCCTATTGGCGATGATGTCGCAGCACGGCGCCATCTTAGATGGGGCATCCTGTTTCCCCAGTGCATTTACTTCTACTGAGGAAGGAGTAGTCCAACTGCAATAATCATAATTCGCCCAATTTTCAC
Source organism: Lipophrys pholis (assembly GCF_963383615.2). Taxonomy (NCBI): domain Eukaryota; kingdom Metazoa; phylum Chordata; class Actinopteri; order Blenniiformes; family Blenniidae; genus Lipophrys; species Lipophrys pholis. The sequence goes on along the minus strand of NC_137639.1, from coordinate 2,085,634 downwards.
ACATTAAGAATATGTGCTTTCATGCTTTCATACTTTGTATTCTGCTCTTTAATAAAGATAGACATACTGTATGGCATATTAATGAATATATAAATTAAGAAACAGATTGATTATTAATTTGGATTTATTTCTGTCGCGCTCCCTCTGTCATGTAAAAAGTGTGTATGTGAGTATTTCTAAATAAACTTTCAGAAAGCAAGGGAGATATTTTAATCTGAGAAGACACATGATGCTCACAACTTCATGGGACATAACAAATATAAATACATCATTGGGCTGAAGTTCACTTTCAGGGAAATACAGAGGAAGGTTTACTGGTAGGCTCTCGTCAACTTTCCTCCAAGTGTTTGTAACCAAAACATGGACTTTTGCTTGTTGCTGGTTCTGCGTTAACTCCAGTTTACTCTGACTCTACCCAACAGTGATGCCCCATCCAATATGGCGGCGACGCCGATGTTCTCTCCAGCACGGAATGAGGCGTCCACCTACTGTATATTATGTCTTTGGTCATGACACTCTGAAAGCCCCCATGTTTGTTATTGTCCATCTATTTGCACATCGGCAGAAGAACTACAGCCGTGGTGCGCATACGCAGTAGCGGTAGTTTCTCTGTGTACACGGAGATGGGGCCCGAGCGTTTTGACAAAGTTCCACCTTGGTAGCTATTTTCCAAAAGATCAGTTTTCAGTGGCTCCGAGCATAGTTGGATTACGTTTTAACTTGAAAATGTGTTGTGTGAACGGGGCCTTAAACATCTCAGATTTGTCAGCGAGAGAAGGCATCATCATCATCGTAAATATCTGGGAAAGTCGACATTATCTCTGCGTCTGAATGTATTTTCATCAATGATCAGCCTGTCAAATTATTCATCAGTAACTATTGTGTATCTACGCCGTTATCAAATGAGTGTGGACAGTCGGCGTTACCTGTGTTTTGGTTTCTTTGAGCATTGACTGCTTCGGTTTCTCTTCCTTGAAATGTAATTGTGTCTCTCCCTGTGAATCATCATAGGCCAAGCGTCTGAAGAGGCAGGAGCAGTTTGCCAGAGAGGGCCTGACGTGGCAGAAGATTGTCCATTTCTGCTCCGAGCATCAGGACAAAGTGAAGCAGCATGCTGCGAGTCAGGAACTGAAGAGCCTCCTCGTGGCAGCCAAACAGATTGGTGATTAACTCCTCAGCCTCCGATCCATTGTCCTGCCTTTCATTCTGTTTTTTGTGTGTTTGTGTTGCACTGATGAAAACACTGTTGGAAGTTTCAGAATACTGCTGGTGTGCTTTAGATGGCCAGTCTAAAAGTGATTATGACACACTGAAGAGCTGCTGAAATGATTCTGTTGTTGTATTTGTGGGTTCGAGGGACAGCTATTAGGCATCAAAGTAAGTTTAAGTGGCCAACATGTTGCCTGGCTTTAATAGAGAACTCTTAAAGGTGCAGATCACCATTTGAATTAGATCCAAACCTGTTTGTTTACTGGCAGATTCATGTCAGGCTGACATAGTTTGACTTCACAGAGGCCAACTGTTTCTTAAATTTTCAGTTCTGCCTCAGGAGATGGGTAGATGGGGGATAGATTAGAAACTTTTGTGGTATTGACAGATTTAAAAATTGGCTCTGGAACTTCTGATGCAACATCCATCGCATCTTCAGTGCCTCTTTATCCACTTTGTGGGTACGTCCGAAAAGTCCGTCCTTTCTCCTCATCTATCGACTTCTCCTTCACCCCGGAAGTGTTGTATGTTGCGGTCATGATAAGGACTGTCTGAATTCTCAATAAGCAAAGGAAAGGAGGCTCAATGCTTCCTTTAGAACCTCCTTTACCCTAGGAACCACTGATGCTTCCTTTAGAACCTCCTTTAGCCTAGGAACCACTGATGCTTCCTTTAGAACCTCCTTTAGCTTAATGAAACACTGATGTATGCTTTAGCAAAGGAGACCAGCTCATGTTCCCCCATAATTCCATGCGGCGACACCATTTAAAGGAACCCGCTCATCGGAGCGTTCAGGGAAACTCAGGATGACTGAAAAAGGAGCAGATCATGTAAGTTACAAAAGCAATAATCTGCCTAGAACAACTTGAAATCATCTAGAACCCAGATGAACTTTTTGTAGTTCATTTTCAGAAACTTGTAGTTCTTTCCCCACCATGGCAGACGTCACTAACTTGAGCTGCCGTCGCTTTATTATGACGTCACTAAGTGAAAGTCTGACTGCCTCACCACCGTGATCACCTTTACTCACTCCTAACACCTTTCCTTAACTCCTTTAGGAAGTCTCCTAACACCTTTCACTAACTCCTTTAGGAAGTCTCCTAACACCTTTCACTAACTCCTTTAGGAAGTCTCCTAACACCTTTCACTAACTCCTTTAGGAAGCTTCCTAACACCTTTCACTAACTCCTTTAGGAAGCTTCCTAACACCTTTCACTAACTCCTTTAAGAAGCCTCCTAACTCCTTTCACTAACTCCTTTAGGAAGCCTCCTAACACCTTTCACTAACTCCTTTAAGAAGCCTCCTAACTCCTTTCACTAACTCCTTTAGGAAGCCTCCTAACACCTTTCACTAACTCCTTTAGGAAGTTTCCTAACACCTTTCACTAGCTCCTTTAGGAAGCCTCCTAACACCTTTCACTAGCTCCTTTAGGAAGCCTCCTAACACCTTTCACTAACTCCTTTAAGAAGCCTCCTAACTCCTTTCACTAACTCCTTTAGGAAGTCTCCTAACACCTTTCACTAACTCCTTTAGGAAGTCTCCTAACACCTTTCACTAACTCCTTTAGGAAGCTTCCTAACACCTTTCACTAGCTCCTTTAGGAAGCCTCCTAACACCTTTCACTAGCTCCTTTAGGAAGCCTCCTAACACCTTTCCTTAACTCCTTTAGGAAGCCTCCTAACTCCTTTCACTAACTCCTTTAGGAAGTCTCCTAACTCCTTTCACTAACTCCTTCAGGAAGCCTTCTAACACCTTTCACTAACCCTGTGATGTCATCTAGGGGTTAAGTTAAAGTCGATAGATAAGGAGACAGGAGGGACTTTTCGGACGTACCCTTGGTGTTGAAGTCAGTTCAGATATGGGAGCAAAAGGCTCGGCATACCCTGACTAACACACTCTGTAACACACACTGCCAGGACCGCCCTTCCCTTTTATCACCAATGTCCAATAATGCCTGGAACAGTTGGTCACAAAGCAGGTCCACGTAAATCATCACACAGATCCTGCTGGTATAATGATCGGTAGTCCACATTTCACCAATCAGCATCCACACACACCTGTGCAGGTAAGACAAAGACAAAAAGAGAGAAAAAACTCCAAAGAGAGAAACTGGAGCTTCAGTCGGAGCTGCGATGTTGCAAATTGTTGACCTTATTATTTCCTCACACGGTTCAAACAGTGCAAGACAGAAGCTAACAAGTGATCTTAAGAATGTTGAGAGCTACGATGTCTTTGTTGAGTCTCGCTGCTTCAAGTTCAGATTTATCATAAAAGTTTTAGCTGTGTAAAATGAACATTGATGTTTAAAAGCACAAGTGTTGTGATTGTTGTTTGTCAGAGAGATGGTTTTTAATAATGGAATTTTGTTTATATAAAATGACAAACTACTTTTGTAGTCAGTAGTTTCTATATTCGCATATAATGCCTTAGTCTGGATTAAACACTATTTTAATTGTTTCCTATCACGAAAACAAAGCTACTCAAAATGTATCCATCCTGTTTTGTGATTTTTAAGAATTTAAAGTTTAAAATATACGTACGTAAACATTTAAACGGCAGTTTGACGATGTCTCAACAAGGAAAGTTGTAGGATTGACCATTAATATAAGTTCAAAACGAAGCACAAATTCTGAAATGAACTTTGCGTGTAACAATGTGATTTCTCACAAAAAACGTGATTGATCGCAACAACCCAGCACAAAACACGACTGATTTGAGCTGCAACCGCGGCGTTTACCAACGATTCTCCCACCCTCCGATCTTTCGTGTCTGACGGCCGAACATCGTGCAGTTTGTGGGAGCCTTTAGATCAGGGGTCACCGACAAGGTGCCCGGGTCACCAGGTCGCCCTCAAGGTCCACGAGTTGCCCCCAGGCCTGTTCTAAAAATAACACAACTCACAAATGAGCTGTGTCTAAAATGTTATTTTATTCTTTTGCTATTCTTTTTTTAATCACACTTGCATGTATATAAGTTTAAAAATGACCAAATCTAAAAAAAAAAGCTCATTTAAAATTTGTTTATTATGCATGAAGTTTAGTTTACTTTAGTGTTTTTTGTAATGAGAAGGTTTGGACTGAGTGACGCCGTGCTGCAGGTGTTTGCCCAGGGCATAAAACAAGCCAGGTCCACGACTGGGTATATTTCTGGATCCACACACAACCCGTCTTTCTACCATCACCTGCTGAACACTTCACACACTCAGGATCGCGCCACATCCAGAGAAATGGCGTAGGGTTGCACAGAGAGGAGGATGCTGTAGCGGAGCGAATGCTGTCGCACCACATAACGCATCAACACGCATCACAACTAATCGACATGCTCAGTTGCAAACTTCATGAATGCAGGTGATTCTTGATATTCTTGGAATATTTTTTGGCAGCCAAAAGGATGCTCCACGAATATCAGGAATGTCAGGCTCATTTGAGACCCTTATTCAGATACATTACGCACCTTTACCTTCTGTGCGCAATGTGGGAAATGATAGTCATGATTATGATAATAATTATAATCTCTTGTTTTCCAATAGGGTTTCGCCCAGCTCTCCAGCTCTCTCTCAGACCCCAATTACATTGGAGAATACTGATAAATGTCGTTGGACACTGTTTGTGGTCTCCAAATACACAGATTAAGCTTATTTGCAGATGACACCAACATATTTTCTACAGGTTCATAAAGTCGAGCAGGTCTAAAGGCACACAGATGGATTGATGGAGGGATAATTTGATTTGGTACTGTTGTTTCTTCCAAAATGTGTTTTTTGATACACCACCGCTTGGTGTTGATTTGAAATTAGCAGCAAGTCATGGGAAATGACACAGAGGACACTGATAAAGTTACCCTCAGCCTGCACAGTGCCAGTTCAAATCAGTCCACTTCATTATTTCTACCTAATTATATTTACTTCATTGCTTTTTTCAGGCACTCAGACAGCAGTCTGAATTGTTTGCACAGCGCGCTGCCTCTAATGTCTTTTGTGTTTCCAGGAACTCATAGTGGGTGCCTGCTGTCAGTGGGACCGGCTTACGTAGAATCCATATTTCTCACTCATTAGTTTTGATGGACGACTGCACAAAAGAAGTCTGGCGCAGACTAAATGTCTATAGGGTTGGAAGTTTTCGCAGTGTCGTCATATTTGAAAACACTCCTATTTACTTCAGAGACTCAAATCCAGGTTGAATCACGTGATCTACATGTGCTACTTTTTCTCACTTCGACTTCAAGCGGAACTTTGAGTCAGTGAGTGAGTTCTCTCATGGAAGCCTGTGATGGGATTCATTAATCTTCCTCTTGCTTTGTTCGTGGGGCGCTTTGTGCGTCTTCCTCACCAGCAGATGCTCAGAACATTTGTTGCGGTGACGCTGCGGTCTGATGTAAACCTGCCCTCCACCTGCTTGGCTGGATCCAAATAAGAAGATGCTCCTAAACGCACTCTTGACAGGATGAAAGCAGCCACTCTGCCCGGCTCGGCGAGGCACCCAGTCCCTGGCTTTTCAGAGCATTTTAATTGGCTTAAATCCTTTTCATCTGCTTTACTTCCCTCGTTCTCTCCAGCCTTCTTCACTCTCCTCTCTCTGTGTCCTCCTGACATTTTTTTTCTCTAATTGGACAATTACTCTGTATTCCTTTTTTGTTAAGTGCAGTTCTGGTTAAGCATGAATTGTTTGAATATTATTTAAATGAGGTGCGGGAAACTTAAAGAGTGAGCTCGAGCCGCGGCCTTTTAGAGCTCCAAGCAGCGGATTCTTGTCTGGAGCTTTGAATAGTGCACGGCTCGCATTTAATGGCCATATAAAACAGCACTGCTACCTTGGTACCACTAATGATAATATTGTTGCAGCAATTCTAATAACCATCATCATTAAAATGATGACCACTACATGAATTTTAACTGTTCCGTCACTTGGTTTTCCTCGTTTCCGCTGTGGTCAGGGCCAGACCTTTAACAGTATGAAGGGTGGGCCGCTGACGGAGACTTTTCCTCCAAATATTCAGTTACAGATTTAGTGTGTTTGTCGAAAGAGCCTTACCATCACCAACACACTGACCATACAAAAAAATCCTAATATGATGTACAAGTACAACAATTAATTGGCATACTCCACAGGAGTGAAATCCACTGATGAACCTGAAAAGAAAAGGATATCTTCAGTTCTGTAAAATGCCGCATGCCATAGCCCTATGACAGGTTTAAATGTAACATGCTTAGAAATTGTAGAAAATATTATTCTAACAAATTTCGAGTTGAAATAAATAGTGTACTCTTAGTTAGGGTCTGAGCACTGAATGTGATGAAGGACCCTATTGAAACCAGAGCGATGATGATGATGATGATGATGATGATGATGATGATGATTGATTATTATTATTAACTCATAATTTTTCATTATGGGAAAATGTGTTTCTGAGGGCCTAGACATACATAACTTTTTGCGACACTTTGAACAGTCATCAGGTCCGGCAAAAAATGTGATAATTTGGAGGAATCACATATGTGACTGAAAAAATGGCTCAATGGCACCACCTGGAAAATGAATAAAAATTCAGTCCCCGCATCGGGTTTCACCTTGAGCTTCGAAATTCGGCACACATATGTAACACCCTAAGACGCACAAAATAAGTCTCTACACACTTATGAAACCTCAACAGGAGGTCCGCTATTTTGAAATATATCTTGGATTTTCGTAGATTTATGAACTAAATAGAATTTTCTAGCGCGAACTAGTCTGAGTTGGTTATTCCAAATTACCTGAAACTTTGGGTGGTGATAGAATAGAGATTGGTAAACAAAGTGCATCAAAATAGTCCTAAAATATTTGAGGGCAGGGGCAGAAATAGACGTTTTGCCATGAAACAGTAAGTGCAGTGTAAAAAGCCTTAACATTGCCTGCTCGGCTCGATATGTTTGGACAAAATTGGGTTTTGTAGCGTGAACTAGTCTGAGGGCGTGATTCCAATTCACCTGAACATTTGTGTGGTGATTGAAAAGACATTGGCCAAAGCTTACTTAAATACGTCATATTATGCTAAATTGACTTCCTGATGGTTCTCCAGCAGTGCTAATCGTCCCCATACCTGAAACGACGTCCCAGAAGTGAAGACAGTCTGTCCTCTCTGTCCCTGGCTTGTTTCAGGTTTTAAAAAGTGTGTTGCTCCAACCAGCCAATCAGAAATCAAACCCTATATAGTGTCATCGGGGGTTTAGCCAATCACAATCAAGGTAGGCCCTCCCTTTGACTCCTCCCACAATTAGGCAGCTTTGCTCTGGCACATGGCACCACGAGAGGAAGTACTTCCTCCTCTTCCCAAGATGGGCATGTGTGGGCGGAGCCAGTCCAGCTCACACAGACACAGCAGATTCTGAATCCAGCTCCTATGATCCAATATTCAAATGAGGAAAATCAAGGAGAAGCAATGAACTTTGAATATGTTTTTGAACCAATGACACCATTGTGAAAGTGTTTAAAAGCTGGATAATATGACCCCTTTCAATCATTGCAAAATATAATATAATATAAAGGTCGTTTGACATTTTGCCTTAAAAACAGGAAGTGGAGTGTGAAATGCCTGTACTTGGTCAGATTGGCCTCAGAGTTGACATATTACTTCAGATCCCGCCCCTCATCACAGCTACATCACAATGACAATCATTAGCTTTAGTGCCACCTGCTGTAAACAGGAAGTACCGTCTACACAACCTGTCTATTGTCATACTGACCCCACATATCACATGCTTCATTAGATGACATACACACATCGACTGACCGTCTCAGTCGGAGTCCCGCAAGTAGCAGGGACCCATTCGAGGCTGCTTGCAGCTTTAATTATTCTTATAATTTTTTTAAATAATACTTCCATAAATGTTTGATTAGGAAGTTACTGCATTTTTTTAAGTGTTGGACCAAATTTCAAGAGTCATTGACACTGAGAATCTGCTAGCTAAAAATCCAATCACAAGGTTTTTACAACCCGAAGAAACAAAGGAGAAGTTGGACATTGTCATCGAGTGCAAAAACTATTATTATTTAATACTTGTGAAAACTGTAAAAATATGTATTATTTAAATTACCAAATCATCTGCCCAGTTTTTTAAAACTTCCTATAGCAAACCAGAAAATGTCATTTATTCTGACAATTCTGGGGAATATATATACAACACAAAGACACAGTAAAGTATTCACTTTATGTGTAACAAAGTCAAACTAAGAATAGAAGGACAACAAAAATAGCAAATAATTAATTAAATTGTAGTTTATCCTAGTCAAAAAAAGAGTTGGCAGAAATCTACAGTTTTATTCCAACCCCATCATTATTTTTTCATTTTAATTGAGAAGAACAATTTGCTCTGATCATAACATTTAATCTCACAAGCTTTATTCCTCAACCAAAGTGCTGAGTGTTTCTCTTCATCCCCCAAACTATTGACTCTTTGACTCTGAGACTCTTTAGCCTCATTTCCACCGCACAAAAAGTGCAGGGATGGAACAGAGCGGTATGGAGCGGTATGGCAAAGCCGAACCAGAGTCAAATCTGGTGCGATTCCTCTGCAGAAAGGAGGTTAAAATGTTGAGAGCTCCGCAGATTTGTGACGTTGCAACAGTAGTCTCAGCCGGGGCGACAGATCTGGACCTTATGAACCCTCTCTTGTTGTTTACATACTTCGCTTAGCATGAGCACTCGTTGTTTTGTTAACTTTTTTTTCTGCAGCCACAGAGCTGCAGCTGCAACTTCCATGTTGCTTCTGAGAGAGCGAACGCCGGCCGGCATTGGTGACGTCGCCCCGCACCGGAGCGCGCTACGGCGGCAAAAAGCCGGTGTAGGTACCAGATCTGTCTGGGCTACCAGATCTGTCCGGGGCGGAGTTCGTGCCTGCGCCTGTCGATGACGTCACACAATATGATCTACGGCAACTGTATATAAACAAACTACATTACGGGCTGGATAGATAGATCGATAGATAAAGTTTTTCATAAGAATTCTACCTTTGTCGCTATGTCCAATATTATGATATTGTGTATGTATTTGGTAATATAATGAAAACAGTCACTTATCTCTACATTATATCTGTACATTCCTTCTCATTCATTGTTGCCACAATATTTATCTTCAGTCTTGGAAAACACTCCGTTTATTGTTTCACCTGCTTGAGATATGAGAAACAGACTAAATGTCTCTGTCACCCATCACATGTCTTTACAGCATTAAGTCGGTAAAAAAGGATATTTCATATAATCAGACGAAGCTCCAGCAGACACGTTCTGCCTCTAAACTCTCCTGAAGTTAAACCAGACAGATCACTGCTGCTTCGGAACATTCAGAGACATAAAACCAGTCGTAGCGTCCTGTTCACCTCACACAGCCTTGTTAGCTTTTCACGGAGCTACAAAGCTACGAAGCTAACTGTGAAAGCTAATGTTAGCTTCATACTGTGACGGGGGAAACTTGCAGCCAGTTAAAATGCGAAACGCCATCATAGCCAATCATAATGTGAAACGTTATCACCATGCGCGGGTTCTAGCCCCGCCCCGGACCGCTCTGGTAGCTCAGGCGCATGCGCAAGCCCCGCCGCCGCGGACAGATCTGGTACCTACAACAGCCGTCGCGTCTGCTCCCGAGTCCCGGTCTCCGTCCCTGCCTGGTGTCTGCTCTTTCAGGACCAACATGAAAGTTGCGCAGCAAAGAAAAAAAACAAAAAAAACCACAAAACTGTGCAAAGCTGAAAATGTTCATACATGAAATGAAAGGACGTTTTATTTTGGTTGTTTACATTTAACAACCAAAAAAGGTTTGGGCAGAAGCAATGCTTGGCTTTCAGCCCACCCCGTACATCACATCAACTCAACAACAATAAACAAACAAACCTTTGCCACTATGCTCACCTTTATCTATAACCTTCGAGAAATGTTTTTTTTTTCAATTAAGGAAATGTACTGCACTGACTATTCACATAACTGATATGTATTAATCATCTCACATTTTAGAGATTTTTTGAATTTTAACATCCAACATATTAAAATATTGAGGGCGTGTAGTAAATCACTGACCAATCAGCAGACGACTCCTCAAAATCAGACCCGTTCTATTGTCCTGAGTACCTCAACGGAAGGGCGAGGGAGAAGCGTCAACCTTTGGAGCGGTTATTTCCGGGAAATCCCAAATTCTTGGGGTGGAAACCTGAACTGTAACAGACTATACCACTCCATTCCTGCACTTTTTGTGGGGTGGAAACGGGGCTTTTGACTGCAAGACTCTTTGACTGCAAGACTCTTTGACTCTTTGACTGTTACTTTAAGACTCTTTGACTCTTTGACTGTGAGACTCTTTGACTCTTTGACTGTGAGACTCTTTGACTGTTACTTTAAGACTCTTTGACTCTTTGACTGTGAGACTCTTTGACTGTGAGACTCTGCTGTGTTAAAGCTGTCGATGTGTTCCTTGTTTTACAGTTGGTGATGAACATGGGCAGGAGGCCATTGAAAGTGCGGGTGTCTTCCTGTTCGAGACCTTCCACAACAAAGACCACGTGGGCACAGAGGAGACCCGGGCAATCAAGCAGATGTTTGGGCCCTTCCCCTCATCTGCAGCTGAAGCCTCCTGTACCTGTGTAGCTCGGCTGGTCGCTCAGCTTGGAGACTCTCGAGTCGAAGAACTGATCCAAACTCAGAGGTCCCGTCACAACCCCCTGCCAGCTTCCTCGTTTGGACGCAACATCACCTTCTCCCATGAATGCTACACGCTGGACCCACTGAAGGCCTTGTCCGAGTCCAGCATCCAGGACAAAGACCTGGACTTCATCAACTTCCTGAACCCTCAGCAGAGCTGGAGGAAGGGAGCCTGTGAGGACGACGCAGCTGGAGGAGGGGAAGCTCTGAGCTCTGGGGACGGAGCCATCCTTCGAACAGAAGTAGAGAAGTATCTGAGTGGAGGCAACATGATTTCATCCAACCCCGAGGAGCTGTGCACCTCCCTGTTCGAGATGCTGGCCTCACAGAGAAGCGACGATGAGCTGCAGAATGAGGTAGGACTACTGGGTCCATCACAGTCCAACAGTTAGTCTTACAAACTGTATTTTATATCTATAAAAATCTATCTCTCTCTCTCTCTCTCTCTCTCTCTCTCTCTCTCTCTCTCTCTATACACACTACTATTCAAAAGTTTGGGGTCACTTAGAAATGTCCTTATTTTTGAAAGAAAAGCAGTTTTTTTCAATGAAAACTTTAAAGTAATCAGAAATACACTCTGTACATTGTTAACGTGGTAAATGACTATTCTAGCTGCAAATGTCTGGTTGTTGGTTCAATACCTACAGAGGTGTATAGAGGCCCATTTCCAGCCACTATCCCTCCAGTGTTCTAATACTCCAATGTGTTGCTCGTTGTGTCAGAAGGCTGATGGACGATTAGAAAACCCTTGAGCAATCATGTGAGCACAGCTGAAAACAGTTTAGCTGCTGAGAGAAGCTATGAAACTGAGCTTCCTCTGAGCAGCTGGAGGATCTGGAGCATCACATGTGTGGGGTGGATTCAGGCTCCAAATGGCCAGAAAAAGAACTTTCATGTGAAACTCGACACTCTATTCTGGTTCTTAGAACTGAAGGCTATTCCATCGCCAAGAAAGTGAAGATTTCCTCCAACGGTGTGTCCTACTCCCTTCAGAGAACAGCACAAACAGGCTCTAACCAGAGCAGGAAGAGAAGTGGGAGCAGGAAGAGAAGTACATTAGAGTCTCTAGTTAGAGAAATAGACGCCTCACAGGTCCTCAACTGGCAGCTTCATTAAATAGTACCCGCTAAACGCCAGAGTCAACCTCTCCAGTGAAGAGGCCACTCCGGGATGCCGGCCTTCAGGGCAGAGTGGCAAAGAAATGTCCTAAATGACAATATTTTCATTTTGAATTTGAATTTGGGAGAAATGTTGTCAGTAGTTTATAGAATGAAACAAAAATGTTAATTTTACTGAAACACATACCTATAAGTAGTAAAATCTGAGAAACTGATCATTTTGCAGTGCTCTCTTAATGTTTTCCAGAGCTGTATATATGTGTGTGTGTAGACTTACACTTTCCAGATTGGACAGACACTATAATGGAAAACATGCTTAAATGCAGACCAGACACGTTTAAAAAACTAAAGAGAACAGAAACATTTGTTTGTAATACCCTGGCTCATACGGCAATATATTCCAATACTCAGGCACAAGGTTGAAAATATGAAACGCTTACAATTCTTGAGTGCATTGGCATTTTTTGATTGGAGGCTTTTTTAGGGCAGGAAAAACATTCAAGATAGTGGAGAGACCAATGAATACAAGGATTTAAATGAAATACTGAAACTGAATTCATAGTTTCACATACAGAAATACATTTGAACGAAGAAATTTTGTAGTAATATTTGAAAAAAACAAAACTGAACGAGCCATTTTCCGAAAGCATTAATGTTACCAGACCCTTCACCACGCAGAACTAAGAGGAGCCTCTACACCTGATTTCTACATGCAGGCTCAGGGGACCTGAATAGTTCTGATAAAACACTACAGTTCTATGTAAGCAGCACCAGATCCATTGGTATTCCAGCAGGCCTCTCTTCACGTTTCGTTGTATCTCTGACGTAAAGTTTGTTCTGTCTCAGTGACACGTTGAATATTTCAGTTTTCTATTGATTGTGTAACCTTGACCTTCTCCAGAAAGGTCTCTATGGTTGAGCCACATGCTGGACGTATCGTGTCGTGGCTGTTAGACCTCGTCATAGTTGGCTTTTACCTCAAGACCTCTGAAAACGCTTTCACCTCACCTTACCTCAGCTGACATGAAGGGTCCTCAGGACATTTGGGCAACTTAATATGCTCACATAATAAATCACATTTTAAAGCATTCCCTTTAAACTCAATTTCTTTTGTTGTGGGGAACAAGAGATAATGTAAATGTGCATCTTGCTCCTGGTGCAAGAGAAATGCATTAGATTGTGTTTAATAAGTTAAAAGTGCAATTTTTGTTCAGCTGACAAACTTAGCTTTTTTTTCCATGCTTACCGGATCAGACCAGTCAGTCTCAGTATGTTTTTGCTTGAATAAAATCACCAGCTGTTAAGACGAGGCCTGCCGTCATCCCAGACAGTCTGTCCATACCACATGGATCATTCCATCTTGGAGTGACCAAAGCTCTGCATGCGACAGGGGTGTCAAGTTTGATGACCCACTAACTTCTACTCTCATGTGGCCTTAATCTTCCCGTGAAGTTGATTTCTGGCTGTCATGCTTGCCACTCTCGGGTCCGCACACAGAGGAGAGGAGGTAACATCCTTTATTGTTACCTCACACACACACACGCACACACACACACACACACACACACACACACACACACACACACACACACACACACACACACACACACACACACACCCTGCTGCCTTTTTCAGGCTCAGCTGCACAGTGTGTGTTTCCTCCACCCGTCACACCTCATGTTTGGGCACCTCCTCCTTTATGGGCAGAGAGGTGAGGCAGTGCACCTGATGTGAGTCAGGTACGCTGCCTCACCGCTCTACCACATATCTCCACCGCCCAATTTAGGCCCTCAGCCAAGCCAACCCCTCGGCCTTCACCCTCCCATTTGTCTCCACCCTCGTGGACTCGTCCTCCACCCTCTGGCTCGTCTTCACCCTCGTCGACTCGGCCTCCCCCTCTGCCCTCTGGCTCGTCTCCACCCTCATGGACACTCTTCCTTCACCTTCTGGCTGATCGCCGCCCTCATGGAGTCGGCCTCCGCCCTTTGACTCAGCTCCGCCCTCCTGGACTCGTCCTCCGCCCTCTGGCTCATCTCCGTACACTCTTGTTGCCTGGAGTTCTCTGGTGGTAGCATGAGAAACGAAACCTTGTTGACTTGTCTTCTTCTCAGTCTGTATATGGAGACTGCTCTTTACGCCTCCCGACCTGCTTTGTTTGAATGATGGAGCTGTCATGCATGTCCTATTAGACTTCACTTCACGCCATTCAGTGGACTGATAATCATCTGAGAACGTGGCTTGAATAGATTGAACACTGTTGAAAACTGGCCTTCCAGTTGTGTGTTGTGAGCTTATCTTCTGTTAGATTGTGGCTGTGTTTCTCCAAGGTTCTCTGTTTCCATCTACAGTCCAAAAACATGCATTTAAGCTTAATTGTTGAGTCCCACATGTCCCACATGTCTGTCTCTCTGTGTTTACTCTGTGATGGTGGTGTGGTCAGGGGGTCGTACCCTGCTTCTGCTCCATGTCATTTTAACAACATGAATTTGTAGGCATGTAATAATGCTGTTCTTCCCTTGACAAGGTTTTCGTTTCATGTTTTTTTTTTGCTAGTTCAACAATATTTGAAAGAGTTTTGTGAAAATGATGAACTCAAACCATTTTTTCCTGTGAAGTATACAAGTGAATCAGTCATCTGTTGCTTGTTAGTCTGTGGTTTCATTTGTGGAGTTGCACAAAACATGATAATGATTGTTTGATCTTGGATATCTGAAAGACACTGTCATAGAAAGACAAAGGTCACTGCAGAGGGCACAAAAATATATTAAACGTTTTGTTTTGACAAAATGGCAGTGGACGATGACTGCCTTTATTGAGGCATCTCTCAGGAAATTCATGATTCCACTGACATGATAACCGTACAGCTGCAGAAAAGGCTTCCTCTTCTGTTTTGATCTCCCCATCTTTCCCCTTGTGAAGAGAAAGAACAGTCTGAAAAAGATAGAAAGGTCAAATTCAGGGTTGTCTTTGTTAGCCTTTCTCATTTTTCAGTATTGAAACCCAATAGAAGTATTTTCACCACAATCCATTAAATTGTCCAATGCACGAAGAAAGTCTTCCAACATTGTGTCCCTCAGGGTTTTATTTTCATTCCTCTGTTCAGTTCCCTTTATACACCTGAACTGTCTGTCTGTCTGTCTGTCTGTCTGTCTGTCTGTCTGTCTGTCTGTCTGTCTGTCTGTCTGTCTTCCCTCCTATCTTGCTATTGACCACAGTAGCAAAATTGTCCGACTTCGCCTGTTACAGTTGGTTCCAATGTTCCTCACGTAGTTGACATTTGGAAGTGTACTCTCCCACTGACATCTTTAGATGTAGAATGCTGCTGCTGCTTTGTGTGTGTGTGTGTGTGTGTGTGTGTGTGTGTGTGTGTGTGTGTGTGTGTGTGTGTGTGTGTGTGTGTGTGTGTGTGTGTGTGTGTGTGTGTGTGTGTGTGTGTGTGTGTGTGTGTGTGTGTGTGTGTGTGTGTGTGTGTGTGTGTGTGTGTGTGTGTGTGTGTGTGTGTGTGTGTGTGTGTGTGTGTGTGTGTGTGAGTGTGAGTGAGAGAGCACCTGCAGGCTGTCCGTGCCTCTCCCTCTGTGTGACTCCAGAGTCAACAGTAAAGTTTAAAGGCTCTGCTCTCGGTGCCATTAAAGCTAACAATGGAGAGAACCCGCCTCTTATTATTTCTCATTGGTGACCCGGACTGCTGACATTTTGGAGTCGTGGTAGAGTCCAGGAGGCAGCACTGAAGAGGGAAGCCATACGGTTCAGAGGTCGCATTGACCAAATATTTTTGTCATTGACCAATTTTTCCAGCAATGACATAAAAATGGGTCGTTAACAAGAAAGTCGAGTGAAGCGTTAGTTGGTCCGGTGCCTGCTGGCAGTTCTCAGGGCATGCTCTAAAAATAGTGTGCTAGTGATGTCAAAATCTTATTTCTAAAGTTTTTAATGAGCAGTCCTTCACATCGCTCAGCCTTGAAGTAGCTTTTAGTTTCTAAATAGATCTTCACCCCTCGTGTAGCATAACCTCCAAACTGATTACATACTCGAAGTGCTCATGGTGGATGTATTTTCAGCGCTGGAGGAGGATTTTCTTCCTCCTGAATATGTATGCACTCTTGCACAGAGACATTCCTCATCCTCTAAGATGGATTTCCATTATTGATGCTTGTACTGATTGGAGCCTTGTGCATTTTATTTATGTCATTTCTGTATCTGGGATGACACAGGGATTCTCTATCTGCCAATGTATAAAGCTTTATTACCTCCGCCAAGGAGGTTATAAAATCACTGTTAACAAGATAGCTCAAAAACTAATGAGTGGATCTTCATGAATAGGTGCATTTGGATTCAAGGAAGAACTAATTACATTTTGGTGGTAATCTGGATCAAATCCTGGATCCTAGATGTGGAATATTTGTCATATTGCTGTGTTCATGCCTACCCTTGACGGAGGTCAGAAATCTCTGATTGCTCTTGTTTACACTGTGCCTGATCCTCCCCGAGATAAAACTGCTGCTGATTCTGCAATAAGCTTCACATATTAAATCCAGAGGAACTTATATGTTCCTCTGGATAACTCTTTTGAACCAAAATAAAGCTCCTGATTGCTGCAAATAACAGATTCTGGACATTTACACTGAAGTTCTGTTGCTATGCTTCCTGTTACGATCTCTTTTCAACTTGAGGAAGTGCAGGTTGACGTAGTCAACAAGAGGGTTTGAGTTGGGTTGTCCAATCCAGCTGACTTATCCTGATACGACCAGCTGACTGTTATTCTGATGGAGTAAATGTCACAAGTGCCCATGACACACATGCCATTCTACTCAGTCTTCGTGGTTAACCAGACCAGCCTAAGGCCCCATGTACAAGGCATTATTTTGAAAACTTCCGTTGTGTTTTGGGTGTGGGTTTACATGACGCTGCTCAGAGCCTCTGAAAACACAATGTTATGTTTTGATTCCGGCAACTTTTCTAAAATGCTTTAACTCTTTGTCAATGTAAACCGTGAAAAACGCAACTTTTCAAAAACGCTCAAGCTCCGTCTCCGTGTAGATGGAGGAAACGCTGCTACTGGTCATGCGCACCACTGCCATGGTAAATAGTTCTTCTACACACATGCATATACATACGTAGTCTCAGCCCATATTCTCCTGGGACTTGGTAGTTTTACAGTTGTTGTCTGATACAAATGTCGGCGTTCTCGCCATTGGTAATGTTTAAAGCTTGTTGTTCTGTGTGGTTTCATTGCAAAATCAAACAACAGCAACAACCAGCTGCGAGCTCCAGGCTTTTTGTTTTCACAAAATAGACGTGTTTTCACTAGAATGTAAATGGAGCTTATACATGATTTTTACAGCTTCTGCAACACAATGCAGAGGACAGGATCACTTAGTGCCTCAACCTTGTGCCTTTACTGGTCAGGAGCCATAAAGGTGTTGGAGGAAGGGAGGCGTCTCTTTAATCGAGTCAATGACTCTTTCTATAGTCGACATGTTAAGTACAACTTGTTTTGAGTGGTAGTCTTTCTTTTAATAGCCAAAGATCTATTGAATTGAACTGGAAACAACCGACTCCATTTGGACAGTGCAGAATATTTAACGTGCAACACAACTTCTTCTAATTGTCTCTAAATCCTCAAACTTTCTGTCCATGGAGATGGGGCGGTTTTCAATGTGCTCTCAGACAATTGAACCACCCTCTCATCAATAAAAACCCTAAATGGCCCGTCATGAGTCATATTTGGCAGTACTAGCTTGTTTACACAGGCGGCATTGTGTAAGCAGTATGTCGGCAGAGTGGAGCTGGAGCTCTCCGTCACCGTCCCACTGGAACCGTTTAGCCACTGTACTGCTCTGAGCTCGTGTGTGTTTTGGGAGTGCTCACGGCCCAATACTGTGGACTTTAGCAAGATGACTCAATAACAATAGATGATAACTCATCTGAGATGCTGCACATTGTTGTAATTAAATTTGCTTTATATCTTTGGTTTGTTTGAATAAACAGCCAGTTAGACTTTCCCCTGAACGCTGGGAAATATTGTGACATTCAGATGTAACGGCAGTCATCTATTTAACTAATGAGTACCACCTGGGACCTGATAATGAGCACAGAAGTAGCCCATTACTAACAACCACTTCTTTGTTTGAAAAGGTTACTCAGACAGTTTTGGAATTGTCAGCAGGAGAGTCGACAAGGACATTTTTTAAAGCCTCTGAATCGGTCGCAGCTGCGAGCTGCGGGCTTTTTGTTTTCTGACTTTCTGTTTGTACTTCTCATTGTTTTTAATGCAATGCCTCAAGGGTTTACTGTCACTCAGTGACCATTAGATTACATTATTGAGGTCAAAGGTGAAGAGCACTGGGTGCTCAAACATTTTCACAATGCTGTATTTCTATATAGCTATATTTGTATAGTTTTTAATTCATTTATTGGCTTTGCTATTCATTCAATCATTAAACCTTTCACTTTTCTTTTTTTTTAATTAGCTGTTTAAATAGTCTAATAATGATGTTGATAAGTATATTGATCTGGGGTTTTCATGTGTTTCTGTGTAAAAACACTAATCCCTGTGGAACGCCACACACAAGATCTACTGATCTTTACTAAATTATCATCATCATCCATATATGAACTTCTATAATGTAAAATTGTTGATTTTTTTTATGTTTTATTTAGACTTACTGAAAAAAATTGAATCCAACAATAATGTTGAATAATGCAATTAGAAAGAAAGAGAAATTGATCCTAGTCCGAGCTCTATAGTGAAAAGTAAAATAAACATATTGGCATTTTCAATGATGTCAGCAGAGTGACATTATATTTCCATAAACACACAGGCAGCTCCTCTTCAGGCTTTGCTCCAGTGTGTCTCCCGCCTGTCACACCGGTGTCCGGGCGGCTCCACCTTTATGGGCGGAGAGGTGAGGCAGCACACCTGAGTCACACCAGGGACTGAATCGCCTCCCTGCCACGGCTCCCTTCACTAAAAGCCATTTCATACTCCACAAGAACAAGAAGAAGGTTTCAGCAGCGCGGGGTCCTGCCCAACAAAATGACATCATTTCTTTCGGTCAGCTCCTTCTGGCCGAAGAAATTTGCTTTGGCTGTGCCGACCGTCCTGACCGAACTATGGAGGAGCTGCTCTGCCGTGTTCCAGCTCGCTCATTAATATCAGTCATATTTGAATCATGTTTTGCTTGTAACGTCACTACTGTACGAGCACCGCAGCTCGTTAAAATGTCGGAGTGCAGGCTTACGTGATGCCCCTGAACGCATCACTCAGAGCTGTCAGCTCCTGCAGTTAAAACTAGACCAACATGGCGCTCGGACACAAACTCTCTCTTTTATTACTGAAACAGTTCAGAGAAATTAATTTCTGAAAGAACTGGAGGCCAGAAATAAACTGCAGTTGAAAAGTTAAAACGCCGCTTCACAGACGTGTGGCTGCTGTGAGGGGGCGTGGCCTGTTGTGAGGGGGCACGGTCTCCTGTCAGGGGGCGTGGCCTACCAGTTCGGCAGCTTCCTCTCGGAGTATAAACTGTTATGCTGAAAAAAGTTTTTTTTGGCAGCTGGCTGATGTCACTCCCAAATTTTCTTCTTGTTCTTATGGGATCAGAAAGGGTGTACGACGGGGCCTTAAAACAGTAAGAACCCCAGAGAACAAACCAGAAGCGGCTGTTACTTTGTTTTTGCTGCGACACTCAGAACATTTAACATTACAGTGAACCATGGAGTGTTTGGTACACACTCTACTGTAGCTCGTGTACGGAGGATGGAGCGCTTCCCACTGGTGACTCCACTCCCACAATGTTTTACTGCTTCCACTTACCTGCTGAAAAATAAAGTGGTAGAATAGATTGTAGCAGAGGACACAGGCATTTCCTCTCCTGACCCGCAGCCTTGCAGATGTGGAGTTATTACACAGTTAAAGCTTTGGTAGCGGCTCTGCCTGGGAGGGCGGAGGCTCCACTGAATCTACAGGAAGAAAAGCCCGCTTGCCGGTCCTGGCGGAGCCCGCCTCTAATCGGTCAACACCAAGGGCAGAATTCAGCACAGAGAACCGACCTTCTCCGCCCCCACAGAATCCTCTCAACTTCAATAAGACACATTCACACATGGTGATGGAAGCTCAGATCAGAGAGAGCGGAGGCCACAGAGAAAAACAAAGACGACGGGTTACCTGACACGTTACGTGTCTTGTTTCAGCTCCCTGATGTGCCGACTGTTGCCTTCCCTGGGAGGTTGGTCTGAAAGCGCACGCCATCCGTCCATTCGGAAAGCAGGCCTGAGAGGAGCCGGGATTAGAACGGTGGATTGTGTATCAGTCTCTAGGTGTGTCTCCCCTGGCCTCCCCCTCTGCTATTTCCCAATTAGAAAACACAATCTTCATCATCTCCTCCGCTTCAGTCTCACCGCTGATACTGATGATGGGCTGTGCAGCCTTTGCTCCGTTCTGCTTTTAATTGTGTGTGGGATTTGTTGTTGTTTTTTTGTCACTCTAAGTGCCAGGTGGCTGTGTTTGGGAGGCTAAGCGGCGGAGCATATTCTGTACCAGGCAGACGGTAATTACCAGGTGTTCAGGCTTGGCAGGAGCAGCCAGTGTGGGGGTGGTAGCCAGCCATAGGATGTGTATACATGCTCAGGTGTGTACTTCAGGTTTGGGTCTACTGATTCTCACCCCCTGCATCCCTCCCTACTGCTCTCCAGCTGTTTGAGCTGCTGGGGCCAGAGGGGCTGGACATGATTTCCACTCTCCTCCAGCGAAGGGCGGCCATTGTGGACTCCCTCCTGTCCATCCCACCCGACAGGTACCCAACAGGTAAGACACACACACACACACACACACACACACACACACACACACACACACACACACACACACACACACACACACACACACACACACACACACACACACACACACACACACACACACACACACACACACACTGTTTGAGATAATGTGTACTCGGATGGACATTTGATTTGCTTACATAACTGTTGCCCCATAACATTTTGTAATACCAACAGGAAAACAGAAAAAAGCTAAGTATTATATTTTATATAATACTGGGGCTACATTAATATATATGATAAAATTCCTTATTATGTTATGCCATGGATAGTTTGCCACAAGGTTTGATGTTAAATAATGAAGTGAAACAGGATCCATTGGAAAGTTTAGTCAGTCTCACATTGTGTGTGTATCTTATGATGTCAACATAAAGATGACCATACATTTTGGAGTTGTATCGCGCGGTCCTAGTGTAGCTCTGTGTCTGTACATACACTCAGATTGTTGACAATTTATTACATTCAGTACAATAAGTGGTGGTAGGCAAATGCTCAGCAACTTTTCAAATGTCTGACGGACCTGCTTAGCGCTCTCACTTCACAGTGAGAAGGTCGGGGATTCAAATACTGGCCAGGCCTTTCTCTCTGGAGTTTGCATTTTCTCCCCATGTGTGTTTCCTCGAGG
The DNA here is from genome assembly GCF_963383615.2 of Lipophrys pholis. Lineage (NCBI taxonomy): Eukaryota > Metazoa > Chordata > Actinopteri > Blenniiformes > Blenniidae > Lipophrys > Lipophrys pholis. Next base: position 2,064,181 of record NC_137639.1, on the reverse strand, counting down.
TACTGCGGGTTCCTCCCACAGTTCAAAAACTTGTATGTGAGGTTAATTGGTGACCCTAAATTGCCCTGGGGTGTGAATGTGAGCTTGTGTGTTTGCCCTGTGAAGGAGTGGAACCCTGTCCAGGTGTGTCCTGCCCTCGTCCACTTAGCTTGAATCGCCTCCAGTCGTCCAGAAATGAACATTTATCTCGACTTTGTAGAAATCCTCATGAACAAATTAGCTCTGTTGATTTTGTATATTCCCCACAGAAGGTTCTTTTTGTTTATTTAGGTTTCAGAGTCCAAAGATGTGTGATCTCGTGTGGGAAACGCTGCTCCAGGTTCTTTTTTTCTTTTTCTTTTTTTTTTTTTTGCGCTCCGGTTTCAGAGAGGTGGAAAAAAACGGCCGAGACGGGGTGCGCGCGGGCTCCCGCGCTCCGACCTGAGAGCCGCAACTGAAAAGCGCTTCATACTCGACCTTATTTACCAACAACGTTCCTGGACACAACTTCAAAATAAAAGTCAAAACTACGTATTTTCAAAACAATCTTCTCCCAACCAAGCTTGTACTTTGAAAAGAATACCGGATGAGCATGGAGCAAAGAAGGTGGAGTTGCGGCCGCAGCTCACTGCAGCCAGATCTGGAGCTCTGCAGCGCCACATTTCAATATATCCAGTCAGCTAAACTACCAGTGTGTGCAAAGCGGCGTATATGACCAATATGGCATGAGAATGCTGATCGTCACTACCGATGCTTCATGCTGATGCTCACAGCCACAGAGGGCGGCGAATGCTCTCTTAACTCTGAATAATCGTGAATCACACAACAATTAAATGACATTGAAAGCCACATCACTCACACTCATGGTTTTAAACCCCCGATCTCCAGCATATATCCACCGTTTTAATAATAGGGAGCGTCACGGAGCTGATCGCTGCAATGCATTATGGGAGTTTCTGTTCGCCGTGTTTTAGATGTAATTATTGGGGTTATATTAGGTTTGCAGTGTTGGTGATGGCTGTGTTGTGATTATGTTGCTTAGTTCATGTAGTTAGTTAGTTCATCTAGTTTAGTTTATTAGTTGTAAGTTGGCAACCGGGAGTGAAGAAGGTTTTGTGTGGGATGTAGTCCTGCCATGGTGTTCCTGTTGGTTTCAGTGTCAAAATAAAAGCTTATGCCGCTCATAGAAGGCATAAAACATTAGCTGAACTTCTTGAGTTCTTCTTCTACATGGCTCGCTGCAAATATAAAGTGGTTACGAGTTTGTTTCATTCTATTTCCTTTAAAAAGCAGGGAACCTCCTGTGCTTAAAGCCCTTGGATCTGATTTGGTTGAAGCATTTCACAACAACAGTCATCACGTTGTCATAATTAGGCATTTGCTGCAACCAGTAGCAGTCACCTTTCTTTTTGTGCTCGATCATCGAGGCATTTGGAGAAGGTAGAATGTACCGGAGTGGCGAGCTCAAAAACGGTGGCTGCTGTCTGGCTGGCTGTTCATTGCACGCCGGAGCTGGCACTAATATTCTACTTTCATATCAAGGTTGGGGCTGCAAAATATCATCCCGCGGGCCAATTGTGGCCCGCGGGCCGCGAGTTTGAGACCCCTGGTATACACATTATTACTAAGCTCATTTCTCCACTCCATAATTCTGTAGTACAGTGTTCAAGAGGTTTTTCCACTGCTCAGGCATAGAACAGTGAAGCAGAGTCCACGCACGCACAAGTACTGTCCAGTAGACGGACAGAATATTTTTTGCAGTCAGCAGCCGTCACTCAATACACTGAAGCCTTGTCAGGCTGGAGAACTGAACACCAATCCTAACACTCGTCCATTTTTCTGCTTCTGACACTTCAACATTGAGGAAAAAATGTTCACTTGCTTTCTAACTGGTGCCATGATGAAGTGATTTGTCCACGCCATCTGTCAGTGGTTTTAATGTTATGGCTGATGTCGACACCTTATTGTAAACCGCACATATGTTTTAATCAGAAAGGTGAGCTGGTTCAATCATCTGCTGTTGCTCCTCGGTAATCTCTTCCCTTCGTATACATCAGGCCTTATTAAAAGTAATCTGTTAGTTCACCCTCCTCATTGCTGTTGTACAACATGTCGCTATAACGAAACAAAGCCATCAAGCAGCTTCATCCCTTCACATGTCAGCGATTGCTCCATGTTGTAATCAGCATTCTGCTTCTCGAGAGCCTGTGAGATTACACTACGTCCCCCCGTGCTTCAGCTTCGGCAGATAAGACCTGCCATTTTCCTGTCTATGATCCGAGTCTATGATGAGTCACATTTGATACGGACACATGCAGCGCACGCTGGCCTGACATTATCAGACAATTCGCAATGATTAATAATAATGCCACTGATGATTGGTTATTTTCATCTCATGCAAATCCAAGAGTTTAATGAGTGACATGAAATATCTGCCGGAAATTTCATCCTGCAGTTAATTGCAGACAGAGGTGGGTGACAATTCGACTCCGGGGTGTGTTCAAGGCAATTTCAGTGTAAATATTCTCTTAACAAAATGTGATATCTCTACATTACTGAGATGAGCACAGACAGCGTGCTACTAAAAACTAAACATAAGAACCAAGTCATTTCAATGTGAATGCAGACTCACAGCATAAATGAGCACAGCTCCTGGTTCACTCATCATCCTGTACACCACTGATTCACTACTTTATCCTTAATTGACCCTAATTTTAACCTTTGTAAACCTTGGCGCCGCCACAAATGCAATCTCTTTGGTGTATTCTACAACACTGAGTTCCTTCTCTGTGAGGATAAACTTTCTGAATTTGCACACCGCCTCTGGGTGTTTGGTGGACTCGTGCTGCTTCAGCTTGCACAGTTTCAAACCTTCCTTCCAGTCTTTCACCACAAAGGATGCATTCAGCTCGAATTCTGTCCAATGCTTTTATGAATGAAGGTGCACCGCAGTGTGCTGACAGGTTTTCACCCTCCATGAAATGGACGACTTCAACCTTTCTGCTGTTGTAAAAAATAAATGAAGTACTCCGTCCGTCCGTCCGTCCGTCCGTCCTTCCATCCATCCATCCATCCATCCATCCATCCATCCATCCATCCATCCATCCATCCATCCATCCATCCATCCATCCATCCATCCATCCATCCATCCATCCATCCATCCATCCATCCATCCATCCATCCATCCATCCATCCATCCATCCATCCATCCATCCATCCATCCATCCATCCAGGCTCTGTTTCTCTGGATCTGCTGTCAGAGAAATAGCACAACATCAAGAAAGAAAACATACATTGGGTTGTGCAAACGCTGGTTTTCAGTGTACTTATCTGGTCATCCGAGCAGTTGAAATCCAAGTTCAACGATTTCATATGAGATCTCTGGAGGCTCCATTGTGTCGAGTGATCCAGCAGCCCCCGCTTGTACCTACCCTTTAAAACGCTTTTCTCTCCTGAACCACCATGTTTCCTCTTCGGCCCGGTGACAGACACTCCTCTTCCTGCGGCTCCAGAGTGGGGCTGGAAGTAGCTGACTGTTATTGGATGTAAGATAAGGATGGACAATTTATCAAGGCTAGCGTCGCTGTCTGATCAATATGCGAGGTATGCATCCATGAGCAGCTGAAGATTAGAGGAGTGAGCTCCTGCTTTGTCAGAGGAATCCCTGGGACTATTTAAAGTTGTGCACACTCATCCTTTAAAGTATTATGAGCATTTGAAATGACACAGGCCCTAAATATAGATGTTGAAGCAGTGACACAGCACACAAGCTAATTAATGTAGACGAGTAACTCTGTTCATTCATTTTGTTGGCTAAATCATTCATGTAGACATTACACTTGCATAAGCCAGCAGTTTGTGTAGCCACAAGCGGTGCTTTTAAACTACAATGAACACATTTGCAGCCTTGGACAAAAAAGCTCAACTCACCATGAATAAATGAATTGTCCTTAATTAAATTCTCATTTTTAATCAGTGCTTATTCAACTCTTATCAAAAGCGTCACCTGGTCCACCTACTTTCCCCTACAGACCATAAATTGCCTTGGACGGGCCTGACTTCCTATGACACCACTATTCTGGTCCACACTGAACTGATATACCCCCCTAGATTACTGAAACACCCTTCCCTTTCTAGCAAGTATTTTGCTCATACCAGGTCGTTAAGAATTGATTACAAAAGAAAACTGGACAAAAAACAGAAGTCTGTTCGGCTGCTGGAGGCCAGGGGTATTAAATGAAGACAATGAATGAAAAATTAAGTTTAAGTGGAAACGTATTGAGTTAATAAGGTAAGCAAAATAAAACAAATATTTACAAGAGTACGAGTATTTGTCAAAGTACACAGTTCAATTTCAACCACAGATTCAGTTCAACAATTCAGCTGAGATCAAATAACATCAACCAAAAACCCGATGGTGCTCATTTCCCAGCTGGTAGGGCCGTAAGCAACAACTCAGATGAGCGGGGCAAAGGTCCGTGTGGGTCATTAGTTCGACGATTTGTCCAAGAGCAAAAAATGTCCAGAGTTCAATGTGTGTTATGGTAACGCTCAGTCCGAGAAGGTGGGAGGAAAAATAGGAGAACGGGGTTGGACCTAGGGGACAGCACCTGGACAAATCAGTTGAGCCACAAAACTACTCAGGATAACGGGTCCCAACACCAGAGGTAGTGGTTCGATACAGCCGCTGTCGCTCAGCTTCTCTCCCACACAACTGAGGAGAATGAAGCCAGGCAGCTCGTATGGTGCTTTGTTGGGGTGTGATTGGGTGAATGAAATCATGTGATTCTGTCATGTGATATGGTGCTTTCACCAAATAAAAGGAATGTCGGGAAAAACAATACTGGGCCAAATCTGAACGTTAACCCTGGTGACAATTAACTTAAACATTCAGCTTCGTACCTTCCTGTGGGCTCACCACCTGCAGGAAGGTTCTTAATCGGTGCATTGTGATCTGGGTGACGGTGCTCAGACTGACACCCCCGCGACCCGGAAACAGATAAGTGGAAGAAAATGAATGAATGAATTCAGCTTCGTACAGATGAAATTATTCAGACCTTCCACTGATACACTACTCCTATAAATGGGAAATGGATTTCACTTTCACAGTATAGGCCTATGCACCCTGTGATAGACTGGTGACCTGTCCAGGGTGAACTCTGCCCTTCCCACAGTAGGCTGGGATCGGCTCCAGCACCCCACGGCTCTGAACTGGAAAAGCGGATCAAGATAGATGGATGAATGGAGTATAGTAGAACCTGTGATGTAGGGACACCCTAAAATCCAAGGGCAAGAGTCCCCTGAAGACGGTGTTCTCTCTCTATAAGAAGTAGACAAAATAATTATTAAATAAGATTCAATTTACATCAGAATAGAATGGAATAGCATAGAATGTCTTTATTGTCATTGTAACAGGTACAATGAAATGGTAAGGTGCAGTCCTCCTAAAGTGTAAAGAATGCACTCAATAAAAACAAAGTGCACAATATAAATAAATAGATAAAACATGAATAAAACATCAACCAGTGTAAAAAAACAGTCTCATAAAAAGGGAAAGACAACGTCAGTCAAACACTATTAAGTGCAATAATGGCTTTTGACAACATACAGTCCAGTTTCATCCTGAGTGGACCAGACTGGTAAAATATTACTATAATAACCTTTAAATTTACACTAGAAAGTTTTTCTTTGTTGTGGTCACAGTGGATGCATTGAAATTGTCTATATGTTTGCAAGATCAAATAGTTAGTACTGAAAATGATTACAAGCTCAACATAAAGTCAATTTTAATGAAACATTCTGGTGAAAATACAATGAAATGTCAAAATAAAACTTGTATATATCCTCTATAACCTCCTTGCTTGGTGGGACCAGACTGGAGCCTCTTGGTGGGAACATAAGGCCCACGGGCCTCATGTTCTCTGCTGTTAAAGGAAAGTCAAACTTTTGTGTGCGCAGAGTTCGTTGTGGCGTCAAAATCGTCATCCATCCTGTGCGCTAGGCTCCGACCCTCTGCGGTCGGCAGCGCCACCTGTAGGCACCGACTGCTCATGCTCCAGAGCTACTGGGTGCTTGTGTGAGGAGATCCTCCATCTCCCCGTCTGAACAATCCCAATTAAAAAGCAAATAAAGAGCCAGAGGTTCAGAACTCCCGAAGTGAAACATAAAGTACTTTAGGAAAGGTGGAGAACGCCGGGCAGCAGAAGTGGAGATAGTTTCGGGATCGTTATGTTATGGAACGTTAAGGAAGTGAGCCCAGAGTGGAGTATGGATGCAGTCGTGTATCACCAGTGGCCTGGCACGCAATGAGGAGGGCATGGAGGGGCTGATGGGGAGGAGCTTCACAGAGCAGCACCGTGCTGCAGGGAAGCGGCGATATATTCAAATCTCAAAACTAATCTCCCGACACCACAACATCTGAATATTCCAATAATCAGGTCCAGCCCAAGTATTTTGGTCATTTTAGTGTCGCTCTGCTTGAAATTCACCAGGAGAACCTGTCTGTTGTCCTCGTCAGGCAGGTTGTCCTCATTAAGGTGTGTTAACAGGTAAATATGTGTCGGAGCACAGTGACGTGTCCAGTACAGGGTGGAGCTCTTACCGTGTCAGCTCCTCCTAGGTTCTACTGTAAAGCACTTTTCAACGGCTTGAGCAGTCCCAAAGCGCTTTACATCATCTGATAGGTGGAGATGGGGAACCTACAACCTTCTGATGAGGAGACGACCGCTCCGCCAACCGAGCCTTTTTTTCACTAGGATATATATATATATATATATATATAATTTTTCATCATAATTTTTAATATCCTTCACCCAGACTGGCTGACAGCTTTGATGAATGCACGCATGTATAAAACTTGGTGGCTGTGATTGAGTGTGACGTTACCGCTCACTGTGGGTTGTTCAGCATGGAAGCAAAACAAGTCGAACAATTCAACCACCCTTTTCCAGTGTAGAGTGGCTGTCATGGACCCACCCAGATGCAGCTTCAAACACCAGCTGACACCATTCCAGTTGCGAAGAACTCTTGATCAGCGTCGAACATTTCACTCGCCAGACAGCTTTTGAGATTAGTGTTTCCTTGACGACCGAGGGCGAAGTCAGGAGGGGTTAAAAAAAGGCTGATTAAATTTTCCACTATTTGCATGCCATCAGGAAGAGTGGGATTTAGAGGGAATGCCTGTCTCTTGCTGATTAGCTTTTAAATTGCAGTTTGCAGCTTGGCACTTGCATGTTTATCAAAGAACAGATTCTCTTGGTGGCTCCTCTCCACGTTTCAGTGGCTGATAGAGGCAGCGCTCGGCGGGACGGGCGGTTAGAGAGACATCACATCCAGGGAGGGCTTCGACAGATGTTAGATAAACGCGGTGGAGGTGCATCCGAGGTGATGGTGCAGTCACTGTCACACACTGTACTCTTATAATGACCTCCTGGGGTCTGTTTCTTGCTGTCTCGGTGTCGACTCTCAAACTTGGCAAAAGTGTGGATTACTAACTTTTACACACCGTCTGTCTCAAAGTACATTTAACCCTTTTATAGGGGCAATGACTTTGTATTTGCAAAGGGTTGAAAAAGTACTGACCTTCTCCACTTGGCGAAATAACAAAGTCTTTTGGTTCAATCAAAACGACTAATTTAACTCATATTCTTAAGTTTTGACACGTACAAATGGAAAATATTAGGGATGCAATACCAGTATCGGGTATTCGGTCCGATACTGCACGGAGTACTCGTAACAGATCCCCAATTCAACCCGGTGAGTATTGTGTGACCCTGTTAGCAATGGCGCCAGTAGGTAGACATGACAGCATGAGCAATATCAGCGGCTTGGAGATATTCTGAAATTGAGAATGACAAACGTAGAGGTGCATCCCTATAAAAACTACAACATTTGGAACTGTGATGATAGGAAGTCATACATCATTCAAAAATAGATGCTTTTGTCACCATTTATTGACCAGCTTAATACCCAGTCGGTAGCAGTGAAACAAATCATAATGGTATATTGATTGTAGTGTTGAGTGTGATAAGGAAAATGAAAAAGATTACATTTTGTAAAACAACATAGATTTATTGGAAATATCTCCTTTTGTGGTTTTAAATGGATTTCACTTATATAGCTATAGTTATAACTGCTTGAGCAGTCGCAAAGCGCTTGACATGGTTAATCACATTCACACATTCACACACCAATGGAGTGTACATGCATACCATGACATTAGGATCTGAAATAAGAACTTACAACAAAACTAGTATCTTGTAAGCTTGCTGTGAAGAAATGTTTTTTTTCCAATACCATTTAGAAAACTGCCTTTGTGCTGTGAAAAGACATGACTGAAGCACAAACAACAATAAAAAACTGTGCTGTAAAGACCCAGTGGAGTTTTTCCAGAAACTCTGAGCTCCTGAGAGAAAACCTGAAGTGAGATTATTTTCATTTCTGACGGAAATGTTCCAGAGACTAAAGACAAAAGACATCAAGACTTCACTTCAGTCCAGATGAAACAGTTGAGAGACCAGAGGATGGAGATGAAGCTATTTTCATCATTAGTAAAGATACTCCACAATGCGTATCCAAAGCTAACCTAACAGCAAAGCAGCTTTATTTTTCTACCTTACATCTGAACTCCAACGCGCTCTACTTGTCTGAGAAACTCTTGACAAAGTCTGGGCTATTTGGTATAGACTTGTCCAAAGCAGTGAGAAGACACACACTGTGAGGTGGAACTCTGCAGGACGCTGACAGCTCCGGCTCCCAACAGGAAGCCTCCTGTTGAGTGTTTGTGTTTGGATGTGCTAATGCCTTTGACTGGGTCATTAGGCTTATTTATTTTCCTGGTGGAATCGAGTACAGTGAGGTGTCGGGATACAACCCTGAACTCCACTCTCCAGACTTGCCTTACAAATGGTTGTGTGATGACTTCAGAAAGAGGGGGTGCCTGTTTTCTCTGCCAAGCGCTTCGGATTGTTTCCTTCGACCACGGTCAACAAAGAAACTTCTTTCAAAGTGAGAGACGGCCTCGATTCCCAATATTGAGCAAGTCTGACCACAAGGCCGATACCAAACATGGTGTATGAAAACAAACACAACAGGGATTGTTTTATTTGACAGGATTAACATTTTCTGAGTGATGAATAAAACATTTGTAAATTTCGAACTGTGTTAAATTCATTCGCTGTAGTCATGTTTAGCTGGCAAGAAAATAACATGGCATTAGGACAAGTCATTTCAAGATCTGAAGTTCCACTAACTGGATTTTGCAGTATTCTGTTTATATTGGAAAAAAGTCTAAATCTAATATCACAAAACCTTCAAAAGCTTTGGTCCAAATGCCGTGAGACACACTAAAAACCATTTCATACATGAAAATAAAAAACATTTAACGTAAAAAGACGTTTGCCTGCACAACATCCACTGTTTGGTGGTTCACACGCTGCACTCAGTGGCCTCCAGGACTTCACTGTTGAACTCCTGTCCTGGACACATCTCCTCCACCGTCCTCATCAGCTCGCCACCATTCTGCCACACAGGACAACCACCAACCATCTGTAACATTTCCAGGAAAACAGCTCATGCTGAGTATGTTTCAGTGTCGGTGACCAAAAATGTGTCCGTATAACATTGGGAATGTCTGGATCCGAACCGTCGACCTTGGACGTCTGTTGGCATTCTCATTACAATGCAATGCCGTGTGTTCATGTCCCATCAGTGGACCATGAGCACATCTAGGGCAGAGTCCGGGAACATTTTGATGTTTACTGCAGACATGATGGGCGACTGACTTCCACTGTCCACAATCAGCTGGGGGTCGCCAGGAGCAGTGGAAACCACAGACCAATACAAGTGGTTCACAATATTGGACGTCCAGGGCTTCATACCTGGCAGCTGTGCTGTGGACTGAGGGTCTGGAGCTTCTTTTTCACACCTGAAAGTTTACACATTTGAATATCATGTTGTCATGTTCTATGTCATATGTTCTGTTCAAAGACAAAAATGGAATTGGCCACTTTCCAACATGCCAGATGTCAGAAAGATGCTTGATGTCCTCATGGCCTCATGGCCATCAGCTTTGTGATGGACTGGTGTCTGTCAGTGACCAGGGGTGTTTTCTGGCCGTAGGTCTGAACCGTAGCCAGATATCTTCTCAGGTAACCAGGGTTTTTGTCAAGTCCACAGTGCACACCATACAACCAAAGATATTTCACCACACAAACAGTGAATATTTACAGGAGAACAATATAATCAGATAGCATGTCCGAAAAGGAGTGGGAAGAAAAATAACTAATTAAATCCCGCCCCTTCTCCATAATTAATATATAATTTTCTTGAGCTTCCACTTATTTAATATTCAATTCATTTCAACATGTTATAACTATTCTAATAAGACAAATTTTCTGATGAAAAGGTATCAATACATTTTTTTTTAATATGTTTGATCATATCCAATTATACATACATAAATTACTTGAAGTATAGATATATCCAATTTATCTCCATAGAAATGTATTCACACATATACCCCCATGGAGAAATATACAGCATGGAGGCACCATTGCCCACAGTCCTTCATATTTTAAAAAAATCATCTCTTTATGTCTTTTTTTGAACAGTTTCATGTTTGGACCTCTCTTGAGGTCCACACTCTCTGTTCCATAGTTTCACTCCACGTACAGAAATACTAAACCTTCTCCCTGTGCCAGCATTACATGTTCTATAGATATATTGGCCCCTTGCTTTATGATCGCATCAGAATTTTTGTCGTGTGACAATAGCTTTGTGAATAATTAGTTTTTTATCATGGTCAGTTAACATTCTTCAAGACATTTCAACATGGATCCCAAATGATCTCCAGGGCCTGGATTTCACTGCGGGAATGTGGGGATCGCGCATACTTTTGTTGCTTCCTGTAAATCTGTCTTTCTTAGTGTGAGAATTTTCTGCACATGGTTGGGTGCAGGTGTGTTTGTGCAGGTAGTCTGCACACACACACACCTACACACAGCCATGTGCAGGTGTGTGTGTGCAGATAGTCTGCACACACACACCTGCACACACACACCTACACACAGCCATGTGCAGGTGTGTGTGTGCAGATAGTCTGCACACACACACCTGCACATGGCTGTGTGTAGGTGTGTAGGTGTGTAGGTGTGTGTGTTTTCAGATCGTCTGCCGTGGCAGAAAAGCCCTCCCCGGGAGTTCACCCTGTAAGTGCTGTATAAAACCGTCTGGAACTCCACATTTAGTGGCGGATCTGACAACACCTGTGGGTGTGCTTAGATTTTTTTCTTTTTCCCAGAAAAAAGTAGTTTTAAACACGGCTTCTGTGATGGGGTGGCAGACGGGCGAGCGAGAGGAGAGAGAGCGCAGCAGGTCGGCACGCGTCACTGAGGGCTGTCAGCTCCTGCAGTCCAGACCGGACCACATAAAGCAGAACATGATGGCTGCAATAGTGAGACGAGCTCAGGAAGACAGAAATATCACTTTTGGGGGAAATTCTGGAGAAGCAGAGTCTCAGAACAGTGCCGGTGATGGTGGAAGTAAGATCTGACGCTCATTTCAGAGCTTGAGCAGTTTGACTTTAACAGAGCTGTTATCAATTTCAAGGCCCGAGCAAAGGCCCCCTCCCCCCGAAAAACCATTGCCACGGCCTTGAAGTGGAAGGAGATGAAGAAGAGGAGAGAGAGAACAGAGGAAAACAGCACGGAGAATCACAGCAGTGTATTTAGTTCAGAGAACGTTTTTTGTTCTCTCAACTAACCAGAATACGGATCACGAATCAGGAAGAAAATAACGGCCACGATCTTCACATGTCGAGATAATGTTCTCACTTTGTGTTAATATCAATCCTGCACTCCTGTTCAGGCTCACACATACGTTGTTACTTTAACCACTGAGTTAATAGTTGGAAACACATGAAGCAGAGAGGCAAGACAAGGAAAGACTAGAGTATGGAGAGAAGAGGAGACTAGAAAGACTAGAACATGAAGAGGAGAGGAGACGAGAAAGACTAGAGCATGAAGAGAAGACGAGAAAGACTAGAGCATGAAGAGAAGAGTAGACGAGAAAGACGAGAGCATGAAGAGGAGACTAGAAAGACTAGAGCATGAAGAGGAGAGGAGACGAGAAAGACTAGAGCATGAAGAGGAGACTAGAAAGACTAGAACATGAAGAGGAGAGGAGACGAGAAAGACTAGAGCATGAAGAGAAGAGTAGACGAGAAAGACGAGAGCATGAAGAGGAGACTAGAAAGACTAGAACATGAAGATGAGAGGAGACGAGAAAGACTAGAGCATGAAGAGGAGACTAGAAAGACTAGAGCATGAAGAGGAGAGGAGACGAGAAAGACTAGAGCATGAAGAGGAGACTAGAAAGACTAGAACATGAAGAGGAGAGGAGACGAGAAAGACTAGAGCATGAAGAGAAGAGTAGACGAGAAAGACGAGAGCATGAAGAGGAGACTAGAAAGACTAGAACATGAAGATGAGAGGAGACGAGAAAGACTAGAGCATGAAGAGAAGACTAGAACATGAAGAGGAGAGGAGATGAGAAAGACTAGAGCATGAAGAGGAGACTAGAAAGACTAGAGCATGAAGAGGAGAGGAGACGAGAAAGACTAGAGCATGAAGAGGAGACTAGAAAGACTAGAACATGAAGATGAGAGGAGACGAGAAAGACTAGAGCATGAAGAGGAGACTAGAAAGACTAGAACATGAAGAGGAGAGGAGACGAGAAAGACTAGAGCATGAAGAGGAGACTAGAAAGACTAGAACATGAAGATGAGGAGACGAGAAAGACTAGAGCATGAAGAGACTAGAAAGACTAGAGCATGAAGAGAAGAGGGAGCCATTGATGCAGCAGAGAGAAAGGAGAAGATTTCAGTGATCTGTTGACCTCTGGTATGAGTGGGACAATGTAAGACCTAAAGTTAGGCTCATGCATGGATTAGTTCTTCCTGACATCTGGCTTCATGTCGGACTTCCAGAATTACCTTTAGTTAAGAGCTGAACCCTGCATTTATTATCTTCTCAACTGGATAACCATTCAATGGTGATAACCAATATGATTTGTTATTTTACAATTGCTCATGGTGAGTTATTACTCATTACTGTACACTTAATTTAAAGTCCAACACCCCCCCCCCCCCACCACCACACACACACACACACACACACACACACACACACACGTTACGTCCTGCGGGACCAAATGTGACGCATGCGAAATCGCGATTTTTCCCTAACAGAGCAGTATTATTTGAGAAATACTATTTTATTTAATTATCTGGAAAATATCCAAGACAATCAGCTGAGACCTGCTTTTGGTGTCCTCAGTTCTTTAATGACATTTAATAGGCACTGGTATCATCAAGTAGCTGGCAGTTAGTACTTATTCTTTAAAAAGTAGTATTCCTAACTTTATCTAATGCAGTGCCGCCTTGTTTTCAGGACTGGTTGCCTACAACTGGTGTTGAAGGGTTTTTATGGAGCCTACAGCACAAACACACTTTATGTTACATAAACTATACATCTATTCCCAAAGCTAAATATAGTTTTCCCTCTTGTTCCATTTATCTGAAAAATGTTGTCTATTATTAACGTTTCACCTTAATTCCATTGTTTTGATCTTGTTTTTTGTCTCTTAACTTGACATACAACTATATTTTAGTTTTTTATGATTAATGTTAATTGTTTGAGTTTATGCTTCCCAAGAACTGTCTCTTAATTTGAAAATATGTTTGGCCCTGATAGAGCTTTAGCTTTTCACAATGAACACAAATACCTCATGAATGTTGTAAAGATCTTTTACCGTTGGCTGTTGCCAGTCGATAGGTTTCATCAGCAGCTGGTTAAAAGAAATCCACCGCTGCCAGTATAAATAGTCTGCATGCAGAATATTTTAGTTTTTGTTTTTGTCATGTGCACGCTGTGTTCAAAGGCCCCGAGTCTTTGAATAACCTTCTGTATGTCGACGCTAACACAGCTGTTCTCCAAGTCTGACGGCCACCATCTATATAACAGTTTCAGATGTGTGAAAACACCTTGAAACCAACTTGTAAACAAACATGATCTATCTGGGCTGTGCTCCTCGCCGCAATTATAGCACCATGATCGCTTGTGGAAATGAGATTCCTGGAGATTTGGAGGCAATCACCACTAGAGACACATAACAAGGCACAATCGCTCCCGGAGAGAGAGGGAAAATAAAGGATGGGGAATGGTTTAGACAGAGGAGTCGGTGCATAGAGGGTGACAGAGTTAAAGGGGTTGGGAGTTAGGGGAGGTAATGGGAAGGGGGGTGAGAGTGACAGGAAGGGAGGCGAGCTGTTAGGACGAGAGGGAGGCTTCGCTGCTGGTCGAGCCGCTGGACGAGATAAAGGAGAAATCATTCAGTCAATCAGCCCGGGCCGTGGTGCAATCATCAGATCTCATCTGTTTTCAAGAGCAATCCTGCCTTTTATTGAGCTGTTGTGTCTCTAACAGGCAGACTGCTGCGGGGAGTGTTAACCCTCGCAGTGCCGCATGCACCTGCAGCCACATCAGCGGGATGTCGGGATGAGATGGGAATCAGGTTTTGACAGGCTGCTTGGTGGGAAGTACAAATGAAAAGTTTGGTCCTTCTGCCTGGGATAAATACTCCTTCGGGGTAATGGTATCAGACTTTGGGAGGATACAGATAGATAAACTTCTTTTACATTGGCTCAGTGCTTATGATGAGTGTCCACTTTTTCCAATTGACCTTTTTCAGAATATTGGTGTGGCGTGAACTTCCTCCGACCCTCTTTGGGAGTCCACTTATTTGCTGTCTGAAGAAAAAGTCAACACATTTTAAAGGTGAATTCATTGATCTGCTCTTTGGGAGAAAAAAAAATAAAGGTTAGATCAATGGAAAGCCTTGTGTAATTTTGAGTGTCTCTAATTCACACTTTTTGTGTTGGAGTGAATAGTGATGATGCAACAAAACAGGCCTGGATTACTCACGCTTCACAAAAGTTTACAATGGAAACGTTGGAGTGTAAATGGGGCCTTGGACATTTGGCTTGGCCACCAGACAATTGGATTAAAGAATGTCGAGATCTAAATGGAATAAAATGATCATTGAATCTGTGTAAAACACAAATCACAATTTTGTAAAAATGTAAGCTGAGGTAAAGGTCCAGGTCGAGGGTGTAGAACGGGTGAATCACACCAAACCTCAGGAATAATAATTGATAACATCATTTTCTAGAAATCTCCTATAAAACAAACTATCCTGGTTCAAGCCAAAGACATGCTGGAGAAGAAATCCCTTTACATTCTTTACAATGGACTGGTTTTGCCTTATTGAACTGACTGCGCGGAGGTATGGGGAAACACTTATACAAGCTCATTACAAAGACTTTATATTCTGCACCAAAGAGCAATAAGAATTATTAATAATGTTGGCTTTCGTGAACACACCAATCCACGACTCCTACGATACAAAACTGTAAAATTTGTTGTTTAAAACTATTCAAGTCAGAAATTTTTCTATGAAAGAGAAAATGGTCTCGATTTACAGGGACAGTTTCTGTAAGGACTCATGAAGTTCTCACTACCTGGAAAAGTTTCTGTGTTACCATCCGTGGAGTAAAACTACAGAACCACTTCTATGTGGCGACCAAAGAAATATCCAAGTCAGTTCAGTTCAGACACAAAGGCTGAGCTCTGGTAGGTCCAGGGTTCGGTCTGGACCACGAGGGGTTCTTTCTGCTGTTGCATTGACGTGATGGCTGAGCTGTTACTGTTGATGTTTCACCAGCTGCATTTACATGCTCACTGTTTTCAGATTAGAGGATCTGATTGGCCAATTTACTAGAACACTGAATAAACTAATCAGAATATTGAGCCAGATTATATGTGACCCAATGAATTTTAGTGGATCAATCTATGATGTTTGCAGTCTGTGACGTGTGCACAGAATTCACCAGAGTTATTTGTGGTGCTTCTTTTTTTCATTCTTTTTGAAACTGCAACATCAAAGCTTCCTTCACCTGGTCGAAGTAGAACCAGGAAGAGACGAGACGCTTTTGTGTGCGACGTGGCCAGATTGTGCCGCTGCATGTCCCGCCTCCCACACGTCTGTGACGTGCTCATGTCACGACGTTAGCTGAGCTGACGTCACAGACATGCACACAAAACTCCGACCCGATGAACTGTTTACACAGACCACGCCTGGATCGAAACTCGGACGACACCACCTCCTCCACACTGATCAAAATATCAATGTGCAAATATAATCAGAATGAAGTGTTTATATGGTGCAAATTGAATGAGGTTGATCCACGTAACCACAGCTAGTGTATCGACATTTATCATCTTAAACTGGGAAAAAGTTGTTTGACTTAAAAATGAAGTTAATGACAAAGATGCAAAGGGATTGGATGACGTAAGTTTACACTTCTACATACTCCCTTTCAAACATGGAAATCCAAATGAGCAAATATCCATGACAGATTGTTATTCAATTCAATCAGCTTCATTCATAAAGCACCAATACAACATGTCGAGGCGCTTTTTACAGAGAAAAACCCAACAAATCCACATGAGCAAGAATAAGACAAACGTTATTTTGAAGCTCCTGCTTTTAACGTAAAGTTGAACTTCCGGTATTTTGCCAGTAGAATTTTGCCGTCAGTGAGATCACCTGATAATCAGCACCTGATGGCATTGCTGATAATTTGTGGATTTTTTTTTCCGTATTTCTTCTGTGGCTGATGCATTTCATTACTGACATGCTGCATGTCTGACATGATGAGTCAGGTGGCAAAATGTCTGCTTTTCTCAAAGATCTGGGTTTCAGTTAGAGATTCAAATGTGGCAGCAAACTTCTCACCTCGCGTCAGTTCGATCCCTGATAGAGGGTACAGCACAGTATTAATCTTTGCCAACTCAGCATTTATTATTTTGCTGTGTTTTGAAACACAGCTGCTCCTTCATCGCATGTTCACACTCAGTATCTGCTTTATGTGGAAAACGTCTTTGCATTGGATCCAGATGATGGTCTAGTTAGCAAATGTCAGCTTAAGTTGAGAAGCTTTTTTAAATGGAAGAGAGTCAGCTGCACAGACATTCATTGTTAGTGTTGTCCATTTGACTTTTTCTACTTTACTGGTTGTTCATTGGTGTTCAGTCGCAGCGTGGACCATTGCAACTCATGATAATAAAGCCTCCTTCCTCTGTGATCAATTGAAATTAGAGGTAATGTTTAAACTTAGGTTTGTCTTTGGTCTGTCTCAGCAAAGAAGAGAAAATGTAAAAAGGATATCCCCCCACCCACCCACGTATTTTTTGATAAAAGGAGGAAATCACCTCGGACCACATGTCTTTGCTCCCGGCAGTGACCTGCAGCTCCTCCCGGGGGATCCCTAGCAGCTCGGAGGCCCACAAGGAGATTTAATTCCTGCATCGGGTCCTGAGCCGACCTCGGAGTCTCGTCCCAGCTGGCTGTGGCTGGTCGACCCCCAGTGGGAGTTCATCCTGACTTTCTGCCGACCTGTCTGCTCCCAGACGCAGTTCAGCTGACTGAGACAGAGAAAGTATGATAGTGATCGTCACTAGCAGAGCCTGAATCAAGGCATGTATAAAGTCCAATAGTGAGTCATCCTTTACTAGGTTTTCACAATGATATGCTGTCTTCTTGTCCATTCAAAGACGAGTGTCCCAAGAACAAGAAACCAACATGTTGTACAGACGTAACTCAAATCTGTGCAGCTCAACTGTGCTTTGTACAACATTCAGTTCTTCATGGAACTATCCATGCAGACACACAGGACTCCATGTTGGGTCCAGCTCACTTGCAGCAGGCTAAATTCTCTTAAGCTTTCAGGTCTGTTTTCATTTTGGACGTCATAACTTCAACAATGACATGACGGCGTCACATAGAGACAGCTATATATCCATGATGGGAATTTCCCAGCCCGCCACATCCCAGATGAGATCAGGTGACTGCAGGCTGTTGACTTGGTGTTCATAGCAAGGGTCTCAAACTTGTGGCCCGTGGGCCAATTGCAGCCCGCAGGATGATATTTTGTGGCCCCCACCTTGATATGAAAGTATAATATTAGTGTGGCCCACCAGGGGAGTGGACCTCCGCCGTTGCCCTAAACCAGCCACCCCGGTACTTTCTACAACCTCCCAATGTCACGATCGAGCACAAAAATAAAGGCGACTGCTGCTGGTTGCAGCAACTGCCTAGAATTTGACAATATGTGATATCTGTTGTGAAATTAATCAGACCTGGGAGCTTGAAGCACAGGGGATTCCTCCACTTGCAGCGAGACATGTAAAAGAAGTACTCAAGAAGTTGAGCTCAACCATTAAGCCAGCTGTAAGCATCATATACTTTTATTTTGACACTGAAACCAACAGGAACACCATGGCAGGAAAACATCCCACACAAAACCTTCTTCACTCTCGGTTAACAACTTATAACTAATAAACTAAACTAGATGAACTAACTAACTACATGAACTAAGCAACATAATCACAACACAGCCATCACCAACACTACAAACCTAATATAACCCCAATAATTACTTCTAAAACACGGCGAACAGAAACTCCCATAATGCATTGCAGCGATCAGCTCCGTGACGCTCCCTATTAATAAAACGGTGGCTATATGCTGGAGATCGGGGGTTTAAAACCATGAGTGTGAGTGATGTGGCTTTCAATGTCATTTAATTGTTGTGTGATTCACGATTATTCAGAGTTAAGAGAGCATTCGCCGCCCTCTGTGGCTGTGAGCATCAGCATGAAGCATCGGTAGTGACGATCAGCATTCTCATGCTGTATTGGTCATATACGCCGCTTTGCACACACTGGTAGTTTAGCTGACTGGATATATTGAAATGTGGCGCTGCAGAGCTCCAGATCTGGCTGCAGTGAGCTGCGGCCGCAACTCCACCTTCTTCGCGCCACTATTGTTGCGTAATATTGTTAAATCCCTGCGTAGTTCACAACCCCTCCCACATTTTACCGTACTCACTATTGTTGGACCGCGCAGCACAGTTGGTCTGGGTGTGCTTTGCCTTACCGTACCGGTACCGTACTGTACTGTCCGGCCCACCGCGTTCAGGGATGTACTGCAGTGGGACCGAGGCTCAAGGAGCCGCAGCAGAGGGACCAGAGAGCCGCGGGTTGCCGACTCCTGTTCTAGACCTCCTGAGGGTCTCAGCTGCTTCTTCTCTCAAGACAAATGTGGCTCAGATATGTGAGAAGAAGTTTAGGCAAGAGAACCCATGTTCAGAAGAACCGGTCATGATCTTCATTCAATGCTCCATTCATGTTCAGAAGAAAACATTAAAACTCTTAATAATGACATTTGAGGATTTTTTTGTACAACTTTTTTGTGGAATCTGTGATGCGGCCCAGCCTCACCCAGACTCTGCCTCCGGTGACCTCTGGGGAAATTGAGTTTGACCCCCCCTGGTTTCTAGCTTTGTTACTCACTGTTTTATCTTGCAGGAAGCAGTCATCAGAGGATGGTACAATGCTTTAACACCAGTTTTCATACCGTTGCATTGTCTTTCCATGTGCTTCACCATTGATTTTAAGGGAAATGTCTTAACAGTTTTCTTCTCTCTCGTACTTGTTTTGACCTCATGACACTGAGCTCCTCCTCCCCCTGGACGGGGCTCCTCGCTCAGCGCCTGGTGGCCCAGGTCTTCTTTTAACCAGGGCTGCCTTTGATTTCATGGTTGTTTTTCCTCAGCTGTATCTTTCAAGATATTGGGGCAGTGCTGGGTGGCCTAAAGTTAAAGTAATGGACTTGGGATTAGAAGTTTGCAGGTCACCACTGTGGATCCCTGAGCAAGACCGTTGAGCCCACAGTTCCCTGGGTGTCCGGCCATGGCTGCTCACCACTTCTGCTATCTATAGTTGGGGTTAACTGTGAATAGGATGAGTTACATGCAGAGAAGTAATTTGCTTGAGGGGATCAATAAAGTAGACCAGGTGATACAAGGCAGCATGGATCCATGGTGTCGAGGCATTTTTACACAATTCCGAGCCGACTATTTGAATCTAGCAGCAGAAACCCAAACAACGCAGACCAGTGGACTTTAGTCCTACTTTCTGTTGTCCATCGTTGGTGAGTGTATTTGAACTGCAACCTCAGGCCAAGGCTCAAGTGAAAACTTAAACCTTTAGTTCCATTGTGGGTTTCCATTCACACAACAGAAGTGCTCTCAGACATTGAAAACACAACTTAAACATTGCATCTTTTGTTTGTTATGGCATGCTAAATGCAATCACAATCTGCAAAACAGGCTCCACAATAAAGTCATCTTGAACCTTGAAAACACAACTTTTGTGAAACACTGCTGCTGGTCATGCGCCCCAGTAGCAGTAGTAGTAAGTAGTTCTTCTGCACATGCTCAGGAGCTGGACAATAACAACAAAGTTTCCTCCATGGTGACATGACTGCCAGTCCATATCCTCCTGGGACTTGGGAGTTTTATTTTGACAGTCACCGTAATAACAATCCAACTTGGTGGTGTGTCCATAGAAAGTCCTCATGCTCCCATCGCTAATGTTTAGACCCCGATGTTCTTTGTTCTTTGTGCACGTGTGTGTGGTTGATTATGTGTGTGGTATTAGAAAAACAAACAACAGCACCCACTTGTGGCCTGACTGCTCACTACATCGTTTTCTGTGTTTCTCTCGTTTTTGTGGAAACAGACATCTTTTTCAAAATGCTGCCGCATAAACACACTTTGATGAAAAGAAAAAAACAAAACCATGCGTTTTCACTTGAAATGTTGACGCGTAAACTGGGCCTCAGTTTCTTCTTGTCTTCTGCTTCAGGCTTCACCATGTTGCGCCACACTGAGCATAATAAGCATAAAACAGCGTTTATGACACAACTTTCCATTACATTGTAAAAACACGTCTACCTTTGTGGCCTGTTTGGTAAATAACCAACCTTTTTTGAACGTTGTACTGTCTTTCAGTCTGAAGTAGTATTGGCGTATTTTGTTGTCAGGAGTGTTGAGATGTACTGGACCGCCATTCAAAGGAAGGAAATAATGCAATCTTGTGCAGGCAAGTCTTTGATGGTGTCACCTTTTCTTCACGGTGTGATCGAGCCTGTGCTTCTCCTCAGAGGTCAGCTGGAAAGTCAGCGGTGAAGTGACCAAACCTGCCTTCGGCTGCCAGGTGACCATCCAGTCGGAGCAGGAGAAGCAGATGATGAAGATGTACCGAAGGGAGGAGAAGAAAGAGAGGAAGAGAGGCAAAGGGGCAGATGACGGCGACTCCTCAGATGCCGCCCTGCCCTTCGACCCCAGAGAGATGAGAGCCCAGCGGTATGTCATCTCTTCAAACTTTGTGTCTGTCCTCCTTTTCCCGTTCGTCTTTGTTCTCCCCTCGGCTGTCCGTCTCCACCTGTGCTCTCAGGAATCCACAACAAAATAAACTCCTGCATTTTTCATGACTGCTCTGCTGAAGCTTTACCGTAGCTCGGGGCTGAAAAAAGGAACGACTCTGCAGCTTGTCACATCTTTTCTTGTCGAAGATTCAGCTAAAAGTTTAATTTCAGAGGACGGGGGGAAAAGAGCAGCGATCTGTTTAATTAAAAACTTAGCATGGCCAAATCCAATGCAGTGTGAAGGAAAAGATTAGTGGAGAGGTAAGCCACTTTAGGAAGCAACATAATGCCTCACATCTTTGCCTCTTCATTTGAATCATCCATCAGTGCCATTATTTATCTTCCATGCAGAAATACAGGCAAAGAAAAGAATTCATGTAGAATCTGAGTTGTTTGCAGTGTGCGTCTGTCTCCACGCGGTGTTATGTTTTCCTCCTATTGCTGTTGTGTGTGGCACCGATTGTTTTCTGTTTCTCGCGCGTCCCTGCAGAGAGCAGTCCCTGCTGACCGCACGACGGGAACCCGTTCTGTGCCGAGACCGAGTGTACGAACGTGTCCGATACCCCAACGTGTACGACTGCTACGCCGAGGCCACCAAGTCGTCTGCGTTTGTCGGAGGAGCCAAGGTGAGACTCCGAGGCTCCGTTTACACGGCAACGTTTTTAAGTGAAAATACAAAAATGTTGTTGTGTTTTGGGGTCTGTTGACGCATCAGCGGTGCTCGGAGTCACCGAAATCGCAACTTTTTGAAAAGGAACCCTAAAAAATGTTACTGTCTCAACCTAAAACCTTTCTGAAACAAAAATGTAAAAATGGTGTATTTTCACTCAAAACGTCGGGTACACAGGACCTTGGAGTGACTCTCTACACCATCTTGTGGGAAAGGGTAGTATTACAGTTAGGGATGTCCCGATCCGATCGGTAGATATCGGATCAGGGCCGATATTAGTGATTTGTGAGTGATCAGGAATCGGCAAATCCAGCCGATCACCCCGCCGATCTAAAAAAAAAAAAAAAAAAACGAGGTCCACTACGTCACCTAATAACCACAACAATCAGGGACTAGAAGCTCGGGTGGAGCTGCAGAAGCTAGAAGCAGGCGGAGCGGGGCCATAGACCTATAAATCTAGAGTTATATTAGTGGTTTATGTGTTTATGTGCAGAAGGCTACTTCTAAATTTCTATGTGGTCTGTCTTCTTCTGCGGTTTTATTGTGTTTGGTGAGTCACAGCGCCCCTAAAGGCCTGGCATGTGTACTACATGCCCTGAAGCCTCGTGTTGAGCCGTGTTCATAGTGAGGTGTGGACGGGAGCTTTTTGGAAGCAGGCCAGGAAGGAAAAATATTGTTTTTTCGTTGTGTGGATGTACCTCAGTTTACAACAACAACTAAAGAGAAAGAGAAGAATTTTGATTCAATAAGTGAGTTTTACAATAATTTCTAGGTAAACAAAGCTTCTGCTAATAGTGCTTTTAGCTTCAGACATCTTAGTTGCTCCAAAAATAGTCTATTGAGTATCTTAGCATAGCAATGTAAGTATCGGATCGGGAAAGTATCGGTATCAGCCGATACTCAATTCTGAAAAATCGGATCGGTATTGGGGCCAAAAAAGTGTGATCGGGACATCCCTAATTAGTTATTATACAGATATTAGTGGTATTGCAGACGTCCAACAATAATTTGAAAAGTGCATTGGTATGATTCACCTGCGCAGTGAGAATCATTGCACTGCAATAACATCTGTCTGACTTCTTTATTGCACGTTACATCGAGGAGAATGTGTCAAAATAAAGGACTGGGATGGAAATGCAGCAGAAAATATTAAGGGGTCTCATCACCCTACGTTCCCTCACATGAGGAATAGAGAAGGAGCTTTTCCCTTTTTCCTACTGAAAGCTGTCACATGCAGTGATGCATTATTTGCTGCTGTCTTCTGATTGGTTAGCTTGTTGGTATGCAGCGTGACATGTTAGGATTTGGTCTTCAATTTCTGACTCTGGCTGTTCCTGCTCTCTTATATTGCTTTTAAATGGCTGTCAGCAGAAGTGATGCACAGTCAGACGAATGGTATTTAAAACTAAACGTTTTGCTAAAAAAAACAACAACAACACAAAACACCCAGTTAAAATCAGTCCGTGGGCAGAAAGCTGTGGGAGTATGCAATGTTTGGTTTCAGCTGAGTTTTAAAAGTCAGTGGCTCTTTACAGACTTCTTTAAATTTTATTTTATTTGCACACCAAATTGTATTTTACAGTAACAACAGTCTCACAGTTTCAGATGAAAATGTGCCATTTAAACAAAAGAAAGGTCGAATAGTTGATCCAGTAAAATCTGTATCTCCTTCACGCTGCCTTTCCAAAGCCTCCTCTTGGTAAGATAACCGGGATTAAATCCAAATAAAGGAAATTCTCAGATAAAAATCGAGAGTATCTGTCATTTACTTCCACCGAGAACCTGCTTTACTGAATGTTTGATATGTGCAGAGAAACAAGTTAATGGTTTTAAAGCAAACTCTAAAACCAGTAGAAATGACTGAAAAGGGCTAAAAGTGTAAATCTGAATTAGATGGGCTTAAATGTTAATATAGTTGAACAGATAAAAATGCTACAGGTGAATTGAAAAGCTCAAGGAGCTAAAACAGCTAAATATACCTAAACGGGTGAAATGGGCCTGTGAAAGCAGGATGGCTCATTTACATTTCTCTTTTAAAAGACAAATTCTGCTCCTAGAATTCATCTGAGTAACCGTGACCAGCACTGAAAGTGCCATCTAACCTGGAGTCACATTAATCTTTCACTCTGTGTAGCCAGAAAGCTGACAAATAATCCTTGTCATTAGTTGACTTTCACAAAGACTTAATAGAGAATTGCCAGTGATCAGAGAATGTTCAGATTAAAAAGGCCTTCCAGACCTCGCCCATCTTTAAAGTCCTGCGTGTGAGACTGTGGATGTCCTTGAGAATGTAAGAAAACTGTTTTTCTGTTTGACGTCCAGTTGATGCTCCCGGAGGGAATCCGCAGAGATAACTGTAAGATGTATGAAGAGGTGGAGATCCCGCCCAATGAACCCATGCCCATCGGATTTGAAGAGAAGCCGGTCTACATCTCAGACTTGGATGAGGTAGGACCGCCTGCGGCGTTCTGTTTGCCAATACATTGAAATGTTACTGCTGTTTGATGGTAAAACCTCACTTGTCCAACACTGTCATCCTTATTATTATGTCATCAAAGATTTGGTTTTGCTCGCACACCAAATTCACTGTGACTTGATGTGCCGCTTGTTGGACGCTTCACAACCACCAAACGCTTTGAGTTGAGCTCAGATCACATTACCACTCCTTAAACCAGGTGGGTCAAACCTAAGGCCTGTGGGCCAAAACCAGCATCCAGGAGGCTCCAAACCACCAAGCAAATGGTATGAATTTCAAAGAAAACTTTAATAAAAAAAGAAATGAATACAATTCTTAAGATCAGTGACATGAAACAACACAGAGACACAGTGGCGGCCGTGCATTTCAGAGCCAGGCCTTCACTAGTGCTGGTCTGAGTCAATCCACCCTTCAATAACTTTTTATGGCTACAAAAGCCAAGTTATCATGCAGAAATGCAGTATAAAAAACCTTTTCATCACAGATAGATACTCATGTAGCCAGAATAAATACCTTTACTGAGGAAATAAATCCAAGTTCACGTCTCATCTTCTGCTGCAGCTGCGTTAAAAAAGTGGCTGCTATTCCTGAAGCTTCTCGGGGTCGAGGACGGTGATGGACGTCAGCTTTTCGTGGTCTTGAAAATAATATAATGGAAAATAATATAATGGAAAATAATATAATCCTGAATCCTGCCATGGAGTTTGTAGTGAGCACAGATAAATTGCACTGGTGCTCTTGGAGTGCTGCGATGCGTTCAAAGACCTCTTGGAAAAGTCCCTCTTGAAAATGGTTTTGACAATAAATCTGCAACCAAATGTCTTGATCTTCTCCTTCAGTCATTGTAGGTTCACAAAACCGCTATTAAATCAACACAACTATATTTTTGTTCATGCAGCTGCTACAGATGTAGTCAGCTAGCTGGAGAGTGAACTCTCCCACCATCCAATCAGAGGGCTTGAATATGCTGACGTCACGCTAGGCCTTCCAGAAGGTCCTGAGTCGCCAATATCAAAATCTGATTGGTTGAAGCAGCAGCGGGACCAACGCTTGTTTAACACTGCAGACGCCTACAGAACTGAATCTGAAGGCCTCAGGCAGATTTCTTTACCCGGCAACAGGTGATGGCTGGACTGTGATTGGTTAAAAGCTTTAATATGGAAGTTCAGTCTGGAAGCAGCGCAGCCGGGGGAGAAGCTCTGAGAGGAAGAAGACAGACAGTTTGGAATTATTTCATAAGTATTCATGGACAAAATATAATCAACATCAGTCTGATTCAGATATTTTTCTTCGGCCTGCAGAGAAGCCTTGCAGGCCCTGACGGCCCACCACTGAGACCCGAGCTGAGATATCAGTGATACTGCCGTGAAAGTAGCTTCCAGGTTGCTGTGAAACCAGCCTCAGAGCCATGCTGTTGGGGGGAGTCTTTAAAAACACCAGAATGCAACAGTTATAGGAGAATTTTTATGGACATTTCACTTGATTTTGCTTCATTAAAATTGGCTTTATGTTGAGATTGTTGTCAGTTTCTGCAGTAATTTACATTATGTATGCATACTCTGCAACACAACAAAGAAAAAAACTTAAAAGTTTGAATTTAAAGGTTGTCATGGCATTATTTGATAATAATTATTATCATAATACATTTAATTTTTAATGCACTTTTCATTTAAAAATCTGAAAGTGCTGCAAGCACTGGTATTTCACTGGTCCGGCCCACTCAAGATGAAATTGGGTTTGACACCCCTGCCTTAGAGCATGAAATCAACCTACCGGGTACATCCTAATTTAAACAATAATGACATAGATTGTTAGATTGACCTCAGGAGATCTGCTCTACTTGATATAGTTGAATGGTTAAAGTCTTCAGGAAGTTAATGGACGATGGTGCAGGGATGCTAAATGCAAAAAGGCTAACCTCCTGCGTGAAGGAGGTTAGCCTGTCGGAGCATTTTAAATGACGACAATGTTAAAAATGCTCGACAATTTATTCACACTTTTGTTTTGTTTTTTGGGTTGTTAACTGGTTTTAATTCAGGAAGTGTTGTCTTAACGTTGTGAAAATTGTATTATCTGTATTGTTGCACTAAATGCTCCACCTCTCCTGTGTCTGGTTTGTTGTGTGTGACTGCACTGTGTAATAATAATGTGCTTGGATTTGATAGAATAAGAGCGGACTCCCACCTGGGCCGTTACTATAGCAGCTGTACATCAGTCTGAAGTACCTCTGTATGAACAACAAGCCGTGTCTGTTCAGCTGCCAGGAGAGTTTGCTGATTCCCCGGGATATATGCACTCCCTGTTATCCTCCGTCTGAGCGAACAGGCCGAGCACTGTGGCTGGAAGGGCCAGTGACTGATGGTCTCTCTTAATGGAAGTGCTGTAGCTCTCAGCCGGCTGTCAGCAGACACAATGACCCGTCAGTCTGACTGACACCTTGACTGACAAACCCACACTCATACTGGTACATACAGTTTTCCACTGTATCAGAGGGCAGCAGGCTCCAGAAGCCCTTGGGGAGTAGAAAGAAGAGGAAGAAGAGGACTCCAGCACACATCATTGTCTTTTAAAAGCTCTGCTCCCATCCTGTCTGCTGAAGTGGCCTTTGTAATCCATCATTACTGCATCACGAGTGAAGATACAGTAGTGCAAAAGGTCAACCCTTCCTCTCAGAGTTTGGCCTTTTGTTTATGAAGGCACTAAAGTATTATCCCGCTAAAGCTCAAAAGCATTTTGTCACACTTCAGGACACTAGTGTAACTGCTCACCTCTCTTAACCTTCCTGTCACTCATGCTAATGGACGTCATAATAAAGAGGATCCGGTCCCAGGGTGTGCGCGTGTGTAATCAAGTGTCTGTGGATGAGCGTGCGCGTGCATGCAGTCGCCGCCATGTCAAATTGATGAACGGATGGTTTAATCACATCTGCACTGTTGCGCTTGTTGTTCTCACACTTTATAATGCGGGCTCAGGTGCGTGTGTGTCCGTGTGTGTGCTGGGGTCTTCTCAATGCCTGTCAAGTTCAATCCTCATCAGGTGTGTCTGCCAGGATTTCACCATTAATCCCTCCATTAGGCGCCAGCACGTGTCCACGGAGACCCACTACGACTGTAGTTAAAAGCTTTTTATGCAATCACAGTCTCAAGTCCTAAACTTTCTGGTTGAAGATAAACTGTTTATGAACAAAAAACACACTGCAGGCAGATCTCCTGGATGTGGAAAAGATATATTTACGACGGTTCGGTGCACATTCGCAGTAGAAGTGTTTCATAAAAGTTGCGTTTTCCCACGTTTCCCGAGAGACGGAGTCGGAGCAATTTCACAAACTTCAATAAATCCTCTCAATAGACTTGTCATAATTCCATGGTTAAGCTCTATAGTTTTAGATTGTTCCACTGATTAATTTAACCACCAAGTCTAACGTCTTATTTTTACTGTCTTCAATGCAAAAGCTTGACATTTCTTTACCTATTTCCACTGCATTTTGACCTCTTACCTTTATTTATACCTTACTGGTTGATTGGAATGGAAGAAGAAAGTCATTTCCTGGAAGAAAGACAAACCATGATGTTGTTTATTTTTCCGCATCAAGTTCTCCGTCAGCTCGGTGTGCGCTGTCAATCAGATGTGCAGACATCACTGGATCCTCTGCAAATCCTGCAACGACGTACGAACCAAGCCAGATGAATGGAGGCTGGAGTAAATTGTCTGACGCTCCATCTCTGTCTTCTCTCACTTTGTGAAAGGCTCATCT
This sequence comes from Lipophrys pholis, assembly GCF_963383615.2. Lineage (NCBI taxonomy): Eukaryota > Metazoa > Chordata > Actinopteri > Blenniiformes > Blenniidae > Lipophrys > Lipophrys pholis. The sequence goes on along the minus strand of NC_137639.1, from coordinate 2,035,912 downwards.
TTCTCTCATTTCAGAGTTTCTCCCCAGCCCACTGCTAGTCTTCCCCTTCATCTCTGAGAGTTCCAGTGTAACTGATATAGATTGATATGGAGCCTCTTCTTGCTGAGCGATGTGAATTAGCCCCAGTCGAGCAGCAGCTCTATTCATTAACTTAAGCCTGGGCATCTCTGGAACAAAGTGCCTCGCTCCTCTAAAGCGCCAACGCACAATGCCTAATAAGTCTTTACGTGCTATTAGGAGGGCTTTGAAAGGCAGCCTGAAAAGTCTGACACTCCCCCGTCCTCCCCCGTCTTCCCCTCCCTTCCGTTTACACTGAGTGCCGATTGTCATTTATTGAAAGCTTGCAAGGGAAACAGGGCCGCACGAGCCTTTAATAGCACTGCGAAACATTAAAAGTGGGGAATTTATTAGGGTGCTTTTTAACTAATGAATCAGGGTCCAGGCATCCTGCACTTGCCACGGTGGTAAAAGCCTCCTTAATTCATCTAAATAGATATGTTGCCGTGTGAGAGCAAGTGGAACTCTTTGGTAGTACTGATGGATGAAAAAGGAACTGCTGCTTCTCCTCATTGATATACTTCATGCTCCTCGCAGCTGAACGGGCGCTAGAACTCAAATATAGACAGCGGCATTGACAGCAAACACACTACTGCACTGGGTCTGAACTGTGATGCTAATTGATAGGAACCACTCAGGCTGCGAACACGGTGCGAGAAATGACACATTTCCACAGGGAAGGGGTTTGCAGAGGGAGGGGGATTAAGGAACATAGAAAGCTTTGCTCTTTAGCAGCTACAGGAGAGCCACAGCGTGCGTGGGCTGGTTGAAAGGCAGAAATAATGAATGACTCTTCCCTCCCACTTTGTGCTGAATATCTGCAGCTTGACACTCAAAGATCTAGAAACATGGGCCCTTTTTCAACAGGATTTTATAAACAGACCATATGATTCATCAAAAGTTGTTTTATGTTTTTGTTTCACAAATTATCTTTTACTTGCGTCCCTCCCTCAGGATGTTTCAGAGCTTTTAACCAAATTGCAAAAGCCCCAGCATGGATGTAAAATCCACAACATGAATATAGAATCCACAACATGAATACAAAAGCTACAACAAGAAATACATAAGTCATGACAGAATGCCAGTAGTTCAACACAAATGCAAATTCCCACAACAGATAGAAAAGCAGCATGAACGTTAAACCTACGACATGAATGCAAGAGAACAAAACAAACACTAAAACAAGGATTGGTAGAACCACATCACAAGTGGTAAGGCCTCAACTGACCGAAGCCACAACACATAATGCAAAATGTACAACACAAATGGAAAAGTCACAATGAATGTTAAAGTTAACACATACAAATTCACCAATGCAAAAGCTGCAACACAAGTGCAATTTCCGTAACAGAGTCGCAAATTCTGCAACAGCACGGTCGCAAAAGTTGCAACAGATACACAAAAGCCACAACACAAATGCAAAAAACAGTCATTTGGGCTGAACTCGACCTGTTTTGTTTGACAGCCTTCAGACCCAGTTCCACACATCTTAGGGCTGATAGAAATGTAAATGACTGTGTGAGATGGGCTCATGATATCACATCATATCGACCGCAGGCTTGTGAATCAAATCGAATCGAAATCGTATCGTATCTTGATGAAGCTGGTGATTTACACCTCTACTACCTATCTATCCCGGTTGTTTGTGGCTACTCATTAGCTACAAGCTAACTAGCCTCGCCACCACAGGTTAAAGTGGCTGGACTTCCTCTTTCGGTACGGACCAATCAATGAGCCGCAATTGTTCTTCACTTCCTCTCTGGTCAGTGTTTGTTTCGGGCGACAGCGCCCCCAAACCAACAGCTGTTGTAATTGCGTGAAATTTTCCAGGCGGCTTGGTTCCATTTCCTTCGACGCAGGGTTGTGAACAACACGAGGACACGTCGGGCGAAGAACACGGAAGCGGCCGCAACTCTGCGGCCGTTGAGTCATTCTCGGTGACACGGCGCAAACGTTCTCATTATGAACAGCAGCGTCCAGCTCCTGCTGACTCTCCTCCCCCCGCTACTGAGAGGAGCGTCTGCACCTTGTAGAAAGACCGCGATGTTGTGTTGCGCGCCAACGTTTCAATAAATCTGGTTAACAAAACAACCAGTGTGTGCAAAGAGCTGTATGTGAACAGCAACAGGAGGGTTCATGGAAGATGAAATATTTAAATATTGCAGGCAAGTAGAGGATGATGATCGTCACGACCAATCAGCAGACGGCTGCATTGCCGCTCCTCCTCACAGACCCTTCCTCGGTGCTCGGTACCTCAAAGGAGGTGTAGCGGAAAATTGTAGCCGGTGGTCACGGTTTTTTCTGTACCATCTGCGACTTTTTCGGTGGGACCACGCGAAGCTCCGTCCCGGCACAAAAAGTGTGGGGGGGCCGCGGCTATAGATTTAGTTGTGGCCCTTTGGGCGTCCCATGTCTCAAATACTGGTCTGATGAACAGCTGATGGCTCCTCTTCCAGTCCTGCTGTGGGAAGTGGTGGTACAGCAGAGGAGGAAGAACATCTCTGTTTTGGCCTGACACATATTTTAGTGACCAAAAGAAAGTTGTATTAGTCAATTCATGCCTAATTAAGTGAATATTGAAACAATAAAACAACTAGAAAAGAATAGAAAGGAGAAATCCACAACATGAATAGAAAATACACAAAATCTGCTTCTCAATGACAAAAGGTGCACCATGAATGCCATGGGGACACATGAAATCTAAAGGAATATTGTTCAGTCACTTTTACTACAAATGCTCTGCAAATGGTGGTTCTGATGGTGCTCCGCCGGCCGGACCCCCGTCCTCAGGACCAAGAAGTCCTGCTGGGTGCTGCTGCCCCTCCAGGTGATAATGCCCCGTTGAAAACACTCACACGCTGTGGAGCTTCTTCACCAGGTGTTGATGTGACAGGACCACGTCGGGTCCTGTGTGATGCTGACACCCGGGTACCTGAAGCGCTCCACTCTCTCCACCTCGGTCTTCCTGATCCTCAGTGGGTCCTATAACCTCTGCTGCTTCTTGCTGTAATCCACAATCAACTCCTTGGTCTTGCTGACGTTCAGGAGGAGGCTGTTTTGCCGCTCCAGTCCTCCAGGTGGCTGATCTCCATCAGGTTCTCCTTCTCGTTGTTGTTGGAGATCAAACTCTCTACTGCTGTGTCGTCAGCAGACTTGTTGTTGGTGTTAGAGTGTGGAGACACAGTCATAAGTGTACAGTGAGAAGAGCAGAGGGCTCAGCACACAGCCCTGGGAGGCACCAGGGTTCAGGATGCGTGAGGGGGACAGGTGATTTCCCACAGAATCCCCTGTTGTCTGCAGGTCAGAAAGCTGTAGACCCCCCTGCACAGGGAGCAGGTGAGTCCGATGTCCTGCAGCTCAGTGACCAGTCCGGTGGTTTTTATGGAGCTGAATGCTGAACTGAAGTCCACTAACAGCATTCGCATATAATTCCCCTTCCTAGTGTTCAGGTGGGCCAGGGCTGAGTGTAGCAGGTGGATGATGGCATCGCCTGTGTTGGTGTCAGGTCTCTTTGTGTTCAGTTTTTGAGCCTAACTTCCATCATTGTGTCTTGGGTTCTGAGTGCTTTCCAAACAAGCGTAACTTTACTGTCCTTGAATACCTCTGAGTGGCACTGCTACGAAGATCTGTCAAAACCTTTCTTTTTTTCTGTGAAAAGGTAAAGAAAGTGACTATAATTTAAAGATGTTGACCACCCTCACAGAGGCGTTCAGTTTTCCATTCTCCTTCATTCACTGATGTATAAAATCCTTGAGGAGTTGCAGAAGCTGGAATTTAAACTTTGAACTGCTGGGAAGATTTATACGGAACACATTTTTAGTGTTGAGCTTCAATGATGAGCTTGACGGTATGTGAATGGGCTCAGAACATCAGGTTGCTGTTACTTGGCTGTATTGAGCTCACCTTGTTTTGAAGAACCATGCTTTCCTGAGAAAACCTGATCTGAATCAATAGCAGCCCTCCGTAGAACAGCCTAAACACATTGTGCCTTGGTGTGAAACTCTGATTGACGTTGTGCGGCTGCTAACACGAGTTGGGTGAAGGTTCATGCTGTGAAGCTTGTCTTCCTCCACTTCCTAAAGCTATTCTGTGTGGTTGAAGTCCAAAGTGTGTTTATTTTGCAGTGATAAAATATAAATGTAGAGAATAGCACATCAGTCATCCTCCGTTGAAAGTGGAAGGTTGCTGTGTCCAATCAGGGAAAGTCCTTTACTCCCAGCTGATGCCAACAGGTGAGCCGGCCTGGTTTCCAGATTGTTCCACCACTCTCGCTCTCTCAGCAGCCTTTGATTCTCCTGGCTGTTGACAGCTGGCCCCCTCCCTCTTTCTCGCTCTGTAGAAAGCAGTGCATGAGCACAGGACGGCAAAGATGAGGCAGACGTGAACAGCCCTCCATCCATAATTAATCCACCTTGATTGCATTTCCTAATCCAGGTTTGACGTGCTTCCCCCCTCCTCACTGCACACACACTATACACGCACATGCTTGGACTCACTAAACACAAACTGACAGTCTTCAAGGCTTCCTAATGCAATTTAAAAGTTCAATAAATCTTACGTTTTTATATAAAAATACACTCAAATGGCACCCACATGAAAATATACCTGTTGGTTGAGAGGAATTGTGCATTTTCATTGGTTTGTTTTTTTATTTTGTTATATATTAAGGTTGGGACTATTACATATCCATTTTGAATAATTGATGGAAAAAAGAAGGCGTAATAACAATTATAGCATTTTAATTGTGCTTTATTATGGCACTCCAAAATTCAATGTTTGAGTTTTCCTGAGAAAAAAAGGCTTTTATCCGAACCCCGATTTAACTTACATCAGTGTGTTTCTACCAAAACCAGCTTGAACTGATAAACGTTGCTTTTCCTATCATCTACCAAGATTTCTGGACAATTGCAAATATTCAAAAAGCCACTAATTAATTCCAAAAACATGTTTGTATCACTTTTAATTGATAATGAAACTTACCCCATGATTGCGTCTTTTCTGATTTAACTACTCATTTCTCAGTATTCAGTTGTGATGATATAAAAAAAAATATTGCGAGATGTTGCCTTGTTTGCTGAATTGAAAATGAGTATTGGCACCACATTGGAGCAGCCAGGCTTAATATATATAGGTACATCTCAAAAAAATGTAATATTGAAAATGTTCAATATTTTGTGTCACTCATTTCAGAAAGTCAAAGCCATTTATGATCTAGGCTCACAAAGTTTTTCATTTTCGTTTCAGAAAAGTGATTACTTGGCAACATTGTGAAAACAGACATTGTGGTTTTCCTGGGTGGCCACTAGTGGGTGCTGTTTGTTTTAGCCGCTCCTCCACAACATTTCTTCCTACAAGGCGGGTTTGCTGCAGTTCTTTCATACTTCTTATTAATGTTCTGAATCTTCACAATGAAACTTTTCATAATCACCAGTGCACCTGAGCCCTCAACAATCTTTTTCTTGTTATTTAAATGGAGGTAAATATTCAGGGTGAGAGGCATCGTTCTGACTGTATACTCATTATTCCTGATGCACTACGAGGCCATGGGAGGCAAAAGTGTCGCCTGCAGATTTAATGAGCTGTTTCTGATTAAAGTCTTAATTAGAAGATTTGGATGAAGTTCAGCTCGAGTCTCTCTGCTGTCATGGAGTTTGCATGTGCTGCTGCTGGTGTTCTTTTTTTCTTCTTGAACCAGTTGCATTTTGATGTTGTTAAAGACAGTGATGTGTGACAGTCAGCTGCCTTTGCTGTTAAAGTGCAGAGAAAGTCACGTTCTGCTTTCATCCTTCAGTATGTACAGACTCTGACTGAGGGCCTTGGAGGAGATTCTAATGTTTGGCTGCTCATCATGCACAACATATCAAAACTTTCTGAAGTCTGATGTCACAGACGGTGTAAACCTGCTGCAATGTCACTATTCTTTCATTCTCATCCGTTCTGTGTGTTCAGCAAGGTTTCCCAGCAAGGCTTTCCATAGAAAACTGTACTATTACCACCTTCTTCAATATTTTAGCTCCTTCACTGACTTAAAAACGTGTCATTTTGAACTACTGACTTTTGTCTTAATTTTATTCCTCCCAACCAGATGTGTTCATCAGGTTTCAGAGTTGGTGGTTTGATTCAATTCAATTCAATTTTATTTTATTTGTATAGCGCCACATACAGCACAGTCATTTCTCGGCACGTTTACAGAGAAAAACCCAAAAGTTCCACATGAACCAGCATAAAAGCATAAAAGCAATGGAAGAACTAGCCTTTAACAGGAAGAAACCTTCTGAACCAGGCTCAGGGGTGGAGACTTTCTGCAGGTCTGTTGATCTTTTCATTTTTTGGAGTGTTAAGGTTATATACTGCTGCGTCTATACACACAGGGCAGTTAGTAGCGTCTAGTTGTACTTCGAGATTGTATGTGCTGCAGAGTATTTCAGCACTACAGGGTGTAGAAGGATTGGTTGAAATTGCATGAAACATTTTTATTTTCCGATCAAAATGAGCAATTTGTCAGAGAGATTGGCAGCGAGCCGGTGAATTTTCACTTTTTGTTCAAACCAGCAGACTGTAGCGGCGAGCTACAAGCTAGCTTCCTCCGCGTTATCGTCCAGATTATCGGAGGTGTGCAGAGCGCCAAAACTAGAATGTTTTGCCCTGAACCTGGGCTGTGTGTGTTGTTCACTCTTTAATTTAACAGCAACTCTTCAGTAAACTGTACATCTACTCCACCATCATCTGGATCATGTGGAGTTTCTTAACACGCCCCATGACGTAGTAGAGTGGACCAATCACAGCCCTGCTGGTCTGTGTACTTCCCCTTGTGTTTAAGTATTTAGAAATTGTTGGAGCTGCACGTTGGGTGAAGCAGAGGCTCTGCAGAGCAGGTTTAAGGCTACGCAGAGCCTTTGTTTATAGGGTTTAAATGAGGCTTTACTGGACTCAGGCTCTTCTTGGTGACTGATGTCCGTCTGGACTCATCTTAAAAAAGGAGAAACAATTTCCCAATTTACTGTCAAGTTGGTATTTGGGAGGTTCACATTGTGTATCATGTAATCCCATGAATCGTGTCCTTTTTCCTTCCTGAAGCCTTCAAACCTTCAGTTAGTAAGTTGAAGATCTGTGAGCTCATTGTGGTGATGAGCTGTGCTATCTTCTCAGACTGGGCGACTGGGCGGGATAAGAGCTTATGTGTTGTGTTGAGTTGTTGACACAGGCCACATGCTGCCTGCGCTTCACGTTCTAGATGTACATTCAGACAAACCATTCTGGTTTAGTGAGATCCCATCTCTTCATTTCACACTGTTGCTTTAAAACGATCACTCTGGGAGTGAAGACGACTGCTTGAACATGAATAAACACTAACAGACGAATGTTTCTGACGCTGACCAGTGAGGGACAGGATGGTTCACCTACACTGGACAAAACATTTTGGACACAGTGTTCATTGAGTTTCAGCTGCCTCCATGTTTTCAGGACTCCTCATTTACATTGACGTTACTTTCTTTAAAAAAAACCAGATTGTAGCATTCCAGTGAAACTCGGTCAGAAAAACTGACAACGCTTCCATAAACTGAACTCAACTGATCATACTTTACTAATTCCCCTGAGGAAATTCCTTTTACCCGCATTGACCCATCGATGGGCAGCCACATTACGGTGGTCCGGGGAGCTGATGGGGGTCTTGCTCAGCGAATTGTCCACTGTGGGCATTGAACCTACAAGCTTCCGATCCCAGGTCCGCCTCTCGAAGTCACCACTGCAACAATCCACATGCTTGGCATCTCATGGGAGCAGTTTGGGCTTCAGTGTCTTGCTCAAGGACACTTGGTCACGGGGAATCAAACCTGCGACCTGCCGACGACCGCGCTCTCTACTGAGCCCTGGCCGCCACAGAGCAAACTTCTTTTCAGCACAAATTCAAACATTACATGGTATTTGATTCATGGGTTAACTTTCCCAGCACTTCTTTTGACTTCCTGTGAAATGTGAATAATTGGCTGTGCAGTGTGGGTGAGAGTGAGACGTAAGGTGGATTGTGCCTTGTTTCTCCCCCGTTTTCGGCCTCCAAAGACTCTCTGCTACTTCAGCAGGTGCTTACGGATGAAGTGATGGATTACCTAACTCCTTGCTATCTCCGTCGTCCTCCCGGCTCTCCCTACTCCTCCTCATCCTCCTCCTCCTCCTTCTGCTGCTGAAGCTGCTGCTGCTGCTGTTCTGTAGGGAAATGAATGGGCCTCCTGTTTGCTGCATCCGACTCTCACTCTGTCAAACTCCACCGTGCATCTGTTGCAGGGTGGTGGGAGCCACCGCGCACGTGCATGCACATGGATCCATAGGTCCTGGGATTTACGGTGTGTTTGTGTGTTCCTGAGTGTGTTTGGCCAGGTCATTTAGCACTCCGCATGCAGGCTTGGAACAGGCTGATAAGCTGTTTGCAAAAACTGGCAATTAAAAGTTGATCAGGCTGTCAATTCAAATGGAATGAAATGGAACCAGAAAGTAATTAAAAGGATGGCATGAAAATGACAACAATTATATCTCTTAGCCTCCCATTACCGATGCACAGAGGAATTTAATTAGTTTAGGAGCTCATATAGTGATTCATACAGTAAACACGTAATAACACAAACTGCTAGACACCCCACAAAAATATAAATAAATGAATAAATATCGCAGCGGATGCTTTCCATCTACACACAGGCTGTCAGTCTCAGTTTCAAAGCTCAGCCCACATACAGAGCATGCCAATAGATGTGGACAACACTGGTGTTAAACTGTAGCCGTTGAATCATTTACTGCAATCTATCTTGGACCAATTAGTGTGTTTTAAGTGGCTGGTGGATTGGTGGGGTATTCCCAGTCCTCCCAGTTTGCCCATATGGCCGTAGGCTGTGGATCCGCTGTGTTAATGAGCCTGTCAGTTTCTATCCCACTCAGCATTGGACCAAGATGGGCTTATGGGTAGCTTACACACACACACACACACACACACACACACACACACACACACACACACACACACACACACACACACACACACACACACACACACACACACACACACACACACACACACACACACACACACACACACACACACACACACACACACCAGAATGATCAAGATACCGATGGCTTTATGTGACTAACTCACTCAATCCAACCATCTCTTTATACAGAAACTTTTGCTCAGATTTTCCCTGTAAAGCCAGAGATCGTTGATTGCCTGAGGATCCTCATATTGAAAATGTTGAGTCCTGCTGGAGACAGCAGCGCAGTTCTGAGATTGTAGATCTGCCCCAGACTCTTAACAGCTGCTCTCATTACAAACTTTATTTAACCCTGATGCTTAAAGGTTGACTGCGGATGTACAAAGTATATATATATATAGTTATATATATATATATATATATATCTATA